>NC_056742.1:179436357-179768857 GCF_019279795.1 Protopterus annectens | reverse complement strand
CATGACATCTGGACAAACCCTGACATACATGGGGGGCAGAGGCCCAAAAACAGGGGCATATGTGAAATATTGCTGTTATGAACTAAGACAGTTGCTGGTGTAACAGGGTTTGTTGTAAGATATATTTTTCTGAGGGGTATGAAGTCAGAAACACAAATGGATGATATAATTTACTGACTGCAATCCCCACATTATGCTACTGATTTTCCAAAGACAAAAAAATGTCTGAGAAACACACCAAACATGAGAGTCCAAAATCTGGCCATTCTGCGAATAGCCCCACAGTTGAGAGGTATGTCAACCACATAACACTGTCAGACTTAAAATCACACAGAAAAGCCATGTCCACACAAACCCTGTTAAACTAGTATTAATTCAACTGTATAACAGCAATACTTACATTCTGTCCCCATGTCTGGAATATTCTCCCCCAGCTTGTTGGGCTGTCTCTACAGTTTTCAGTGTAAGAGGCAATTCCAACTACCCTCTGTGATGCTGTTGTTCACAGACCTCCATGAAGTTCTCCTCACAGGCAAGGGAAAGGGGCAACACCCACATGAAGTACTCAATTATAGGAGTGTGTTGCCATGCCATTGGCTATAGGAATAACACGACAGCTGTTCTGCATGCAGTTAGCAAGTGGGGGACACCAATTGCTGCACATGCCATCAGCTGCTCATGAGCATTACCTACAAAAAGTAAGATGCTGCTTAAACAAAACAGATGTATACCCTACATCTGGGGGAAGAGAGAGAGAGAGACAGACAGACAGACAAAGAAAACAAACAACACATATTGGAATAAAACCAACCATACTTGGGGGAAAAAGGTATGTCAAACAAGTAAGCATGTAATGGAATGCAGTAGGAGGTATGTAATAATGGGGAATAGGAAGGTCAACAAATATGTCTCAACAAGACTTGCTATACTGATATATTGCTGATAAGAACCTATGGCCATAGCAATTGGATTTGTCTGCAGTAACATAGATCACAGCTCATGCCCCTGAGTCATCCCAGGAAAGGATGACTCACATATGACTACTACTGAAGTGTGTGTTGAACAATACTGACTGTAACACTGCTAGGCCAGCTACTGGGATGTCATATATATCCATATATCATTGTGAATACAACTATGATATACATGTTTGTATCAGGAATGTGAGAGACCTATACAGAGTATTTGCATAGTGAAATACTGCTGCAGATGTGTGTGTTGAACTGTATATGATATAATGAACTTGTACCATTCAATTGTCCAGTGTTATGCACACTGACCGTATGTGGGCCTCATATTTGTAGTCATTTACTCTTAGAGTTGTGTTATGTCTGGCAAATCATTGGCAACCTGTGAAGACTGACATTAAAACATATCCTTCTCTTTCTTTTGGCTGTTCCCATTAGATGTCACCAGAGCGGATCATCTGTCGCCATTTTCTCCTGTCCGGGGCATCTTGGTCTGTCACACCAACCGCCTGCATGTTCTCTATCACCACATACATACACCTTATCTTAGACCTTCTTCTTTTCCTCTTACTTGGCGGCTTCATCCTTGCCATCCTTTTCCCAATATACTCAGCATCCCTCCTCAACACATGCCCAAACCAACATAATCCCGTTACTCTCTGCATTTGTCTCCAGACCGTCCAACCTGGGCAGACCCTCTATATATTCTGAATCCTGTCCACCCTCGTCAAACCCAGTGCAAATCTTAATATCTTTAACTCTGCCATATCTAGCTCTGACTCCTGCCTTTTTGTCAATGCCACTGTCTCCAACCCATATAACATAGCTGGTCTCACTACCGACTTGTAAACCTTTCCTCTAACTCTTAATGGTACTCGTCTGTCACAAATCACTCCTGACACTCTTCTCCACCCTTCTCATTCTGCATGTACTCTCTTCTTCACCTCTCCCCCACACTCATCATTACTCTGAACTGTTGATCCCAAGTATTTAAACTCATCCACCTTTGCAAACTCTACTCCCTACATCCTCACCATTCCTCTGTCCTCCCTCCCATTCACATACATATATTCTGTCTTAGTCCTGCTGACCATCATTCTTCCTCTATCTAGAGCATATCTCCACCTCTCCAGGGTCTCCTCAACCTGTTCTGTACTCTCACTACAGATCACATTGTCATCTGCAAACATCGCAGTCAACGGGGACTCCCGTCTGATTTTGTCTGTCGACCTGTCCATCACCACTGCAAATAGGAAAGGGCTCAAAGCTAATCCTTGATGTAATCCCACCTCCACCTTAAACACACATCACTCCCACCACAGAATTCATGTCTGTCACACTACCCTTGTACATATCCTGTAGCATTCTTACAGATTCCTCCACCACTCCTGACTTCCTCATACAATACCACAACTTCTCCCTAGGCACCATGTCATATGCTTTCTCTAAGTCCACAAAGACACAATGCAATTCCTTCTGACCATCTCCGTACTTTTCCATCAACACTCTCAGCGTAAACATCGCATCTGTACTGCTCTTTCCTGGTATGAAACCATACTGCTGATCACTAATCCTCACATGCCTTCTTATCCTAGCTTCCACTACTCTTTCCCATAACTTCTTCCTGTAACTTGATCAGTGTTATCCCTCTGTAGTTACTACAGCTCTGCACATCACCCTTATTCTTATAATCAGTTTCCAAACACTTTTTTCTGCAACCCTCACACATCCTCTCACTTTCCAAGATTACATTAAACAATCTGGTTAAAAAAACACTGCCATTTCTCCTAAACACCTCCATGCTTCCACAAATATTCCATCTGGACCAACAGCCTTTCAATTTTTAATCATCTTCATAGCAATCCTTACTTCCTCCTTGATAATCTGTTGCACTTCCTGATTCACCATACCCACATCATCCAACCTTCTCTTTCTCTCATTCTCTTCATTTAACAGCCCCTCAAAGTATTTTTTCCATCTGCTCAACACACTCCTCACTTGTGAGTTCATTTCCCTCATTATCCCTTATCACCCTTATCTGCTGCACATCATTCCTAGCTCAGTCCCTCTGTCTAGCCAATCAGTACAGGTCCTATTCTCCATCCTTAATGTGCAATATTTCATACAACCCTTCATACGTCTCATCCTTAGCCTTTGCCACCTTTCTCTTTGCCATGCACCTCATCTCATTATACTACTGTCTACTTTCTTCATCTCTCTCTGACAATCCCACTTCTTCTTTGCCAACCTATTTCTCCGTAAACTCCTCTGTACTTCCTCATTCCACCACCTAGTCACCTTATCATAGGTTCGTAGGTTCATAGGTGTGTACTAGGCTAATGGCCCTGGAGCCTTTCTAAGCCTAGCCCATAGGATTGCCCTGGCATCATGCCATCTGACCTTAGTTCCAAGTGCCTCTGTCAAGTAGAGCCACTGTAGTGATTCCTCGAGGTGAATTTTCTTTTTCCCATCCACTCATCAAGACTTCTCTTGAAGAGGCCAGTGAGGTGCTCTGTTTGACATGTATTGGAAGTCTACTCCATAGCATGGACAGTCTCTGGGTTATGAACTTGCCCCTCCAGCACATTCTGTTGATTGTGGTAATGAGGTTGAGGTCTCTGGAGCATGTGGTACAGAAGGATTGTGATTTGTTTAGATGTAGCATTTCTAACAGAACTGGGTCAGACATGGCTTTGTAAGTCAAGCAAAGATCGCCTTTAAGTAGGCGATATGAGACAGAGAATAGATGGAGTATTTTGAGTCTGTCCATATAGGAAAAGAGTTTAAGGCCTAGGATCCTCTTTGTGAGGTATTTTTGTGGCCTCTCCAGTTGTTGCAGGTGTCTAGTGAGGTACATGCCAAATGGGGCATTATACTCGATGATTGGCCTAATGAAAAAAGAGTAGAGGGAGACAATGACCTCTTTCTTTCTGGATGCAAAACACTTAGTAATGAGATGTACCAAATAGAAGGACTTTCTGACCACAGTGGCAATGTGGTGGTCAAAAGAGAGGTTGCTGTCAACCTGTGTTCCCAGATCTCTTATAACACCTTCTGTGTTCAGTGGACTACCATTGATGTACATTCATGGGAACCAGGTTTTTCCCAAAGAGGATGATGACACATTTTTAGCATTGAGCTTAAGGCCCTGGTTCTGACACCAGTCGTTGGTCTCAGTGAGGCCTTCCTGTAGGATGTCAACATTACTTGGGGAGTTAGTAATAGCTCCCAACTTGCAATTGTCTGCGAACTTTGACAGCCAGAGTCCCTTCGTGTTGGCCTGGACTTCAGAGAAGAAAATACCAAACAGGAGAGGACTTGGAGTCAGCTACTTTCACACTGTGTGTTCTGTTTGTGAGCCAGTTTATAACCCACCTAGTGATACAGGGGTTGATGCCTAGCTTAGTGAGTTTTTCTATGATTCCTGAGTGGGGAATGGTATCAAAGGCCGTGGCCAGATCAAGGTAGGCAGTATGAACCAACTTGCCTTCATCCACAGCTCTGGTGACTGTCTCAAAGAAGTTTACCAAGTTTAGCAGGCATGATCTACCTTCACAAAACCAAACTGTGTGGGATCCAGAGTTTGGAGATATCCTTGTTTATTAGGTCCATGATGATGCATTCCACAGCTTTGCATATCAGACTCATCAGGCAAATGTGGTGACAGTTCCCAGGGTCTGTAGTCACTCCTCCTTTGCGGAGAGGGATGACTGTAGCGTGCACAATTTGGTAGCGACAAAGCCTGAGGTGATGCTGTGATTGAACAGGGCACACAGCTGAGGTGCCAGTTCACTCTGTAGTTCATGTAGAACACAGCCAGAGATATTGTCATGTCCCATATAAGCTGTATTATTGGCCTTGGATGGTGCTGTTTTAACCTGTGCAGCAGTAATACTGGGTGCCTGGCAATTGACTGATATTCTTATTGGTCCTTTGGGGGGAGAGGGGTAAAGTTGGCACTGAATCTGTCAGCCAGTATATTGACAATATCTGTTGGCTCTGTATAGGGGGTACTATTGTGCAGTAACTCAGAGCAAATCTGGGTATTGCCATGGAGATTCTTCACATAACTATAGAAGGCCTTGTGGTTGTCTTTATTATCTGCTGCAATTCTGTTTTCATAGCTAGCTTTAGAGGATTTGATGGGGGATCTCATCTTTTTGTTGAGGCTGATAAGGGAGTTTTTCCAGTCTTGGGACTTCACCTTATTCTGCATCAGTTTCCTCCTTCTGTTGTAGAATTTGTTTATGGTGGGAGACCACCAGATTGTCTTCTTTTTTTGGAGGAGAGCATCTTGGTGCTAATGGGTATCGCGACATCCATGCATTTGTGTACGTGTTCGTACAGTGCATTGGTGTATGATTCAGCGGTCATGCAACTATTCTCCATGTGCATGGGTGCCAGGAAGTTAGCTACTTCTGTTTTTAGGAGCCCAAAGTTAGCTTTGGAGAAGTTTTTCATGGTGGTTACCTTTGCGGGGTGGGGGGGGGGTAGGGATGTGGATTTCTAAGGCGATTAGTTTGTGTTGGATCTAACCAGGGAGGAGTTGTCTATTGGTGTAGAGCAACAGTCGTCCATGTTAGTAATGACCAGGTCAAGGATGTTGCTACCTCTAGTGGGGGTAATAACAAGCTGATCCAGGGCATTGGAATTAATGAATTCCAGGAAACGTTGGGCAAGTGTATTTGTACATGAGTAGTTTTCCCAGTTAATGGAGGGGTAGTTGAAGTCACCTAGTATGAGAGGGTTAGGTTGGACCTAATATTCTCCAGGGTGCTTAGGAATGTGGAGTGTGAGTCTTGGGACATGGCTGGGGATCTATAGCAGGCTACAGCCTGAATCGCTGTCTTGCCCAATGTTAGCTGCACCTGATGTATCTCTGCTGCATTATGTTGGGCTATCAGTCTGGAGGTGTGCACATCCTTTATGAATATGGAAACATCACTGCCTTTGGAGCTTTGGTCCAAGTTCTGAGGCCAAAAGGTGTAACATGAGTTATAGCTTGGTAGTGCTGGGGTGCTTTCTGCTGCCTTGAACCAGGTCTCTGTTACAGCACAAATGTTGATGTTCTCCATTTTAAGGAGTGCTTCGAGCGAGTGCATTTTGAGATTTAGACTTCAAGCATTGAGCAGCATGACCCCCAGATTACATCTGTTTGTAGCTGTTATAGTGGTAGTTTGGTCTTTGCAACACCGCTTAAAAAAGGCACTATAGGGGTGTCAAGAGCCTTGACCAGTATCCAGAAGCCCAGAGGTTGTACATGCAGGCCATCTCTGGCAAAGCATCGAGGTCTGTCAATCATGTCATCCCAGGCAAACAGATACTGAATCCCCTTAGAATGACACCAGAAAATTAGCCGATTGTTGAAATCAATCATTTTCTGCTTGCACTGTGGTATCATTCTGGGAGATGGTAGGGTACTACTCAGGGCTAGCATCATACCTGCCTGGGCTACATAATCCGAGAGCTCTTCCATGTCTCTTTTCATGTAGTCCAGGGAAGTACATCTCAGGTCATTCACACCAACATGTACAATGACAGAATCATATTTGTTCCTTTTGTTGAGGGACCTGAGTGCGTGCATTATGTGATGGATCATGGCACCTGACAGGCAGCAGTTACTTTCTCCTTATTCAACATAATGAGTGGGACATCAGTGTGCCTCACTATCATGCCACCTATGACTAGTGTGTTGGGCATGCTGTTTTGCCTTAGGGTCTTTGGTTGACTGGCACACTGTTTAGGAGAGTTATGTGTCTCGTGATTAGTGTTGTGTTGTGGTGGTCGAGAGCATTTCTGCCTTGGAGGTCTCTGCCGTTTTGGTACATTTTTATTGAGAGCCTCCAGGAAATTGGGTGTGTGGTTTGTGTTTTTTATGTGAAGACAGTGCTGGTGTGTGTTCTGGAGGGCTATGTGTTCCATTTGCTGTGGTGCAAGTGATGACGTTTTCCTCTTGACCAACTATTCTGGTCTTGGCTGGAGAGTGCGTGACTTCCAGTTTGGATATATAAGTGCATCCCTTGCAAGTCTGAGTGTTGGGAGGTGAGAGGAGAAGGTTTCCGTGTACATGAGGCAGTTGCTACATTGCCTCAGGATGCCCAAGTTCACCAGGTTAATAGGAGAAAGCACAGAGAACTGTCATTTAGACATGCCTGAAGGGGTGGGCATTAATAATAAGTATGGGAGCTGTTTCCTTGTAGAATGTTTAGTACTGGTAGCACTTTTGTGTGCTACAATAATTGCTACTCAAGAAGTCTGGTAAAGTGCTAGACTAATGAGCTATTAAAAGTGCAGGAGAGGAGAGAACTAGCAGATCTAAGGGAATAATTGAAGAGCAGACTTTGGCACCACTCAGAAGCTTACAAACAGTCCTGGATACAGCAAACCTGTATCTGGACTAGACTAGTTACAATAAAGGCAGAAAACAAGCACAAACATTGGCTTTAAAACCAGAAAGTTGAAAGAAATGGAGAAACTGCCCAAACAGCCAATAAACTACAATTTCTAAACCAGAAACCACTCCTCTTGTGATAGCCTACCTAGTGCTTACCAGTCCCACTGAGAAGCTAGAAGGCTTCTTTCTGACACAGAAAGGCTTGGGGGGGGGGGGGCTCAGAAGCTTACAAACAGTTCTGGATATAGCAAATATGTATCTGGACTAGACTAGTTACAGGAAAGGCATGAAACAAGCACAAATGCAATCTTTTAAACCAGAAAGTTGAAAGAGATGGAAAAACTGCCCAAACAGCCAATAAACTACAATATCTGAACCAGAAACCACCCCTCTTGTGATAGATAGGCTACATAGTGCTTACCAGTCCCACTGACAAGCTAGAAGGCTTCTCTCTGACATAAAAAGGCTTGGGGGGGGGGGCTCAGAAGCTTACAAACAGTCCTGGATACAGCAAATCTGTATCTGGACTAGACTAGTTACAGGAAAGGCAGGAAGCAAGCTTAGATTTTTTTTTTACAGAAAGGCAGCTAAAACAACACTAAAAACAATTCAAGTGCAGTGCAACCTAGCTCACTTGAGTGTGTAGCAATATTAAAGCAAATACAGTTTAAATAAATGTAATTTCCAGATGTCACACCAAGCACTTTTCTAGTCATCTCCCTTGCCACCTGTGCTGTAGTTACCCAGATATTTGGTAACACTTCACTGCCACCCACTACCTGTCTTAACTCTTCCCTGAACACAACCTCACAATCACCCATTTTCAGTTTCCACCATTTGATCCTGGGTGCTGCCCTCACACTCCTCCTCCTCTTCTTGATCACCAGTGTCATCCAACAGACCAACATTCCATGCTGCCTTATTACACTTTCCATTGTCACCACATTACAGTCTACAATCTCCTTCAAACAGGCCCTCCTGCATAGGAGATAATCCACCTGTGTGTATCTTTCTCCACTCTTGTATGTCACTGTATGCTCTTCTGTCTTGTTAAAATATGTATTCACCACAGCCATTTCCATCCTTTTTGCAAATTCCACCACCATCTCACCTTCTGCATTCCTTTGCTTAACATCATACCTACCCATCACGTCTGCATCCTCTCTGTTCCCTTCACCAACATGCCCATTGAAATTTGCTCCAATAACCACTCTTTCACCCTTGGGTACAGTCATCACCACTTCATCCAACTCACTCCAATTTTTTTCTATCTCATCCATTGCACACACAACTAGCAGAGCATATGCATTAACAACAGTCATTATTACACCATCCATTTCCAGCTTCATTAAAATGTATTTATTTATTTTACATTTGTTGACCAGGAGTGTCCGACTGAGCAAAAGCCCTTTTTCAATGGAGGCCCGGGGAGAAAAGCTCCAGGCATATAATATAATATAAGAAAATTTAACAATAGAAATTAGACATTCAATATAAGAGAAAAAGAGTAAACCAGAAATATTTTAGGTACACAATCATCATTACAATTCAATATTAGAGAAAAAGAATAATACAAACATTATTTAGGTATACCATCATCTATAACAATAATTGTCAAGCTGTATCATATGTAAGCATTATTGGGCTGCATACAGCTTAGTAAATGGTTCAGACTGAATAGTAAAGGAAGGCAGGTAGAATAAGAATCTAAGTTGGTTACTTTGAAGGTAGGAAGGGAGGATTTTGGTTAGAGAGGGTGTGAGCAGTGGCAGGACCAATTTCCTATTTCTAGAGGTAGTTTGTCCCATGCAATAGAAGGGTGATAACTATATAAGTTGGTGCCAGTTTTAGTTTTTGGTTTGTGAACATTTGGTAAGTCTTCGACTTCAATAGGAGTGTTGTTTAAGGATGTTATGGTAAAGGAGGATTTGATGTGGTTAACAGATTTAGGGAGGAAGAGAAGCATTTTTTTTAGGGTTGAGGATGAGCTGATATTCTTTGAGCCATGTTTTAACAGAGTTGAAGGATGTCTGGGTAGTAGATAAGAGTTCAGAGGAAGAGTTTGCAATAGTGATGATTGTAGAGTCATCTGAAGTTTGGACAATGGTGGACAGAGGGCAGGAGGGATAGAGTGAATTGGTAAAGACATTAAAAGGTAGAGGACCAAGTATGAATCCTTGGGGAACACCAGTTTTTACATGTATGGGGGAAGAAAGTGTTGAGTCCCATCTGACCAACTGCTGTCTGTCAGTGAGATAGCTGGAGACCCATGCTACTGTATCATAAGTGAAGTAAAGGTCAGTGAGTTTGTTTAGTAATAGAGAATGTGAGACAGTGTCAAAAACCTTATAGAGGTCAAGGAATAGTCAGGATATGAGTTTATGATCGTCTTTTGCTAGAGAAATAGTATTGAGTAAGGATAGGAGGGCAGTAGTGGTACTATGCTTAGGACAGAAACCATGCTGGGTAGGAGATTGAAGTTTTTCTTGTCGGAGATGATGCATTGCTTGTTTGTGTATAGATTTCTCAAGTATTTCTGAGAGAGGAGAGACTATAGCAATGGGTCTGAGATTAGATATTTCTGTGGAGTCACAACCTTTGTGGATCAGAAGAGTATAGAACTGTTTCCAGATAGTTGGAACTTTAGATTCAGAGATGGAATGGTTGATAAGGATAGACAGAGGAACAGCCAGGGAATGTGCAGCAGTCTGGAGAAAGTATGAAGGGATATGATCAGCTGATTCAGAGCATGGCTTGAGTTTAGAAAATAGAGCTTTAATATAGGTAGTAGGAACAGGTTTGAGAGAGAGGGAGTCTGTCGGGTCAACAGTTGGGGGTGGTTCAGGGAGGTTAGAGGAGTTATGGATAGAGGGGGTGCTGTTAGATAGTTTGGAAATTGCTTCAATAAAGTAAGTGTTAAAAGTATTGGCAGTCACTTTTGGAGACTTATCAGGACATGGGTTTGGTGAGGTTGGGTTACCAGGGTGTAGTATCTGGTTAATAGCATTCCAGAAATTTTGGGGATTTGATTTTAATGTTGTTGGGGGGGTATAGTAGAAGCTTTTTTGTCACTGTAATGTGTTTTTTTGTTTGATTGTGAAGTTCTTTTTACTTTTGCAAGTCAGCAGGAAGCTTGGATTGCACCCATATTTTCCAAGCCCTGTCTCTGCTTTTCAAAAGGGAGAAAGTAGTTTTAAATAACCAAGGTGAAATTTTAGCTTTTATTCGAATTTTTCTTGGTGGGGCAAGGTAGTTTAAAATTGTAAGGAAAGTAGAGTTAAATGCATTGACTGCCTCATCTAGGGGAAACTGTTTATGGAAGTCCCAGTTAACTCTAGAGAGAAGGGCATGGAATGATTCAGGGTTAAAACTGGAGAGCTTTCAGGAGATAATATATCAAAGTGGTTTGGAGAGATGTGTGATATATCTAAGCACTTTTATAGGTGAGTGATCACTAAGAGAGTTGGGTAGAGTTTCTGTATTATGATACTTGCAGAGATTACAAACTAGTATCCAGTCTATTAGGGAGCTTGGACTGTGCGTTTTGATGGTGTGAGAAGGTTGACAGATAGGTTGAGTAAATCTGTAAAGATTTATATGATGCTGAGAGTTAAGTGTATCGAGATTCAGCCAATTAATATTTATATTTCCTAGGATGATAGTTTCATTAGAGATGTATTGGGAGAGATATGAGAGAAAGTTTTCCAGTAGGGGAATGTTGTCCCCTGGTGGGATATATATGGCTATTACTGTAATTGTATTATGGTTATTAACTTTCAGATTTGCAGCAAGTATTTCAGCATTTGGGAAGGAGGGAAAGGTTTGTTTGGTTTGGGAGAGAATAAGTTTATTAGAGTGAATTATAGCAACACCACCACCTTTCTTTTAGTGCAGTCTTGGCGGAGGATGTTGTAACCAGAGGGGAGAATGTCTTTATCTTGGTGATGGGGTTTATGCCAAGTTTCTGTAACAGAGATAATGTCAGGGTTACGCTGAGATATCCATGCATGAAACTGGCTTACTTTGTTTAGTAAACTACCAAGTATTGATTGAATAGAAAGATAGATGTCTGTTTGGTATGAATGACTGGTTGTAGTTAAGGTGAGTGTTTTATGGGGTGTATTAGTTAGTAGTAAGACCAGGATTGGGATGTATGTCACCTGATATGAGCAGAGTCATTGGGAAATAATATGTTTTTCTTTTGAGTGGGGGTCATAGAGGTGAATTGTTTTGAATTTAGGTGAGGGATGGTATGAGGGAGGGATTTTAATTTTGGGGAAGAATATGTTGGTTGGGAGGTTGGATGCACAGATGGATACAGGTTGTTGAGGGGAGGAGAAAGTATGTGGGTGTGGGGAGGTAGGGACCTTATTGATTGGGGTTAGGAATGGAGGAGGTGCGGTGATTGTGAGGAGAAGCAGTAATAATGGTAAGAGTAGGACAGGGGTGATAGAAATTGGCATTTTTTGAGGAGAGGAGAATATTTTAGTAGAGAGATGATAGTTGGGAGTAGTTGAGAGTTAGAGTATTGTAAGAGGTAATTGGTGAGATTAGGGTGGGTAGGTAAGAGTAGAGTGTAGAGTAAGCTTGTATACTGGAGGGGGAGGGGTTAGAGGGAGGGAGGAAGTAGAGACTAGGTATAAAGGAAGTGATATGGTGGTGGGTGGGAATAGGGGTGGGAGGTGAGTCAAGAGAGGGAGTGGAGTGAGGGCGAATGGAGTGGGGCTACACCCGAGACAAAGAAATGCAGCAAAAAAAATCAATAACTATGAAGCCAAATTAAAGGGGAAAATACTGATAAGATACTTACAAAATTATGAGGTAAGGTAGTTATAGAATTAGAAGTTAAGATAGTCCCATTTCAACCCTTCTTATTTTCAGCCCTATAGTAGTAATGGGAAGGGGTTGGAGCAGTACTGGGTTTATCAGATAGCTTAATTTCAACCTTGAAATAACATTAAGTGGGAGAGTAGGAGTGTAGATTTGCTGGTTGTTCGAGGTACAGTGCTCAACAAGTTTCCCTAGATGTAAAGACTTTTAAGTCAAGAAAGTTTACTTAGCAGTTACCAATATTTAGGTTATTACACAACAGATAGCATACTTTGTTTCTGTTCAATGGAGCTCTGGGCTTTTGCCGTTTCTAGGAGGGAGATCGTTTTTTATGACTCTCTGAACAGGAACACTGCCATTATATTAAGGATGAATTCAGGGTATTTAATGGATAAAATCTAGGAGGAAAGGTGAAGAACAGGATAAGAAGGTTACAAGGAGCTGCAGTACGTGTTTTAACAGCATGCAATGCTACCTGGTAAACATAAGATACGCAGTATATAATAATTTGGCACTAATGCACATACAAGCTGTTTCCTTCAAAAACAACTTATGGTTAGTAGACTCATTAAATGGTTGGCACAGTAAGAAAAAAGAACCTTAAACTTTAAAGAGTGGAAAGACGGCTAGAAAGTATGTATCTGCATTGCTGCCCTGATATTATCGGCTTATTCACTTAAAGTGACACTCGCAAAAATACATGCAGTCCTTATGGAAGGCTTATGCAGCTGCTAGCTAACTTTTGATTGGCAAAAACAGTTAACAATATTCAGCAAACATCAAGGTAAGGGATGGTACAGTCAAGCTAGAAGCAAATACTTTTGACTTAGCAATATCTCAATGCAACGTTGTAACAGTAGCTGTCCAGGTTGGTTACAGTGTTTAACTCTATTCCATGTAAGACAGATAGTACAAGCAGCAATTATGCATGCAGTTACATTGAAAATTAAAACCGATTAACCACAATATCACAAAAATAGTCTCTTGCTAAAATATATCATAAATACAGACACCTGCTATGTAGAAGTGTATTTTGGCAGTTTACCTGTTTTTTATGTTGAGCACACTAACACGAATGCTGTGGGGTGGAAGAAGGCCAGAATCACTCTATCCCACACTCTTTTCACCTCCAAAAACACTCTTGCCATACTGTTCTTTCAGGATAACCCCTACACCATTTCTCCTTCCATTCACACCATGAAAGAACTATTTGGACTTGACTCCGATACACCTAGCCTTATGCCACTTCCAACTGGTCTCTTGCACACACAATATATCAACCTTCCTTCTGTCCATCATATCAGCTAGCTCTGTCCCCATACCAGTCATACTGCCAACATAAAAAGTTCCTTCCCTAACTACTACACTCCTAGCCTTTCTCATCTCTTACTGCCATATGAGCATCTGACATCCTCCAGGGTATGTCTGTGAATGCAAAGTGCTATCAAATGACTTAAGTGTGTTACAGCAATATTAAGAAAGTGTCACTAATTTTGGCCCATCACCCCCCATGTATGTGTGGCATCCTCCAGATGTCCTGCTCTAACAGGTTGACAGGAATGACTGAGCAGCAAGAGTGTAAATTCAGTGTGCCATACTGACATAGAACAGAAATGTATAGCAGGTATTACCCGTGCACATCTATGTATGAGTAGATGTATCCGGCTGCCTCATAACAACAGACATGGGAAGCAAAATGTCAGGTAAATAAGCTCTACATGTTGTACACGTGTGTAATCTCAGTTTCTGTTCATTCAACAGAATTAGATTTCTGCAGCTACTGGTTGTTGCATTGCCCTGACACAGACATGGGTACTAGAATATGCATGATTATCAGGTTGAAATTGGAGAGGTGTCCAACTGTGTTATGACCTTGTGTTCATGCCTATTACAAACAGCCATATGACCTCCAACACAGCTGTATGGACACAGCATTACCTTACCTGTAAAACCTGTCTCCACCAAAGTAGAGTAATCCCCCTTTGCTGGACAGCAGTAATACACAAACCACAGAGTTGGTCACTATATTGGCTGTACCAGTCAGAGTAGGAGCAGGCACAAACTTGCCAGCAAGTCAACCTTTGTCTGAATAAGCATATAAGGTCACAGCTGGATTAATCTAAGGCTATCTATGAATACAAATTGGACACATCCACCAAAGGCAATCATAAGGCCATTTTCATATATGTCTGCAATCTCAGAGGCAACAACCCAACCCACCTTGTAATGGTGGTCAGTCACACCACATACACACACACACCATAGATATAGCCAACCTGCTACAGACAGGTTTAGGGCAAATATCACCCCCTGGCTCACCATCAGTGTAGGTGGATATGCACAGCACCCGCACCCCTCCCCTCATATTCAGGGAGCAGGTGCATACTGCCTAATAAATGTCAACAAAAACAAGTCTCCATGTGACCTGAGAACAATCCTGTCTGCATCTTACATGAACTTAGGCATATGCTTCTAGCTCCATTACACACTGTATTCAAGCAAAGCCTGAACAACATTTACATCCCATCTGCAAGGAAGATGGCCACTGCCATCCCTCTACACAAACGTGAACGATGAATGGTGGTTTATGCAATGATCTGGCCCTCATTGGGGGGAACATAACACATCAGGACCAGGAGTGCAATGCAGGTTCATATTGTGCTGATAGATGACAGGGGTATGATGTGGTTGTAAGTGGTGGCTAATGATACACAATATTGATATGCTGGCTCTGTAAATAACTCTGGGCAATTTCTGAGGTCCTGTGATGTGTTTCCTTGTTTATGTTTTCCAGGTGCCATGCAGCGTCAGCCAGCATACACAGCAGAGGAGAATGCAGCTATTACTGAAGCAATAATACAGCACCATGTGGTGCTGTTCGGCCGGAGCCAGCAAAATCTGCAGGAGTGGACTGTCCTGTGGGATGACCTTGTCCACAGAGTGAACACCTTAGGCCACCATGGATGCATGTACGATCAGGTCAGGCATTGGGCAACTGACTTGCTACGTCATGCCCGGCAAAGGGCTGCTGCCATGGCCAGGGACCATACTGCTACAGGTGGGGGTCCAGCTACACAGGCCCCACTTACAGCAACAGAGGAGCTCCTTGCCAACCTTGGGGCAGACCCCACACAACACCCAACAAATGAAACACCAGTCGTGGAGGTAGGTGGAACCCAGGCAACAGACAAGGAGCATCCAGATAAGGCCACAGTACACATCAAGTTAATCATATAACAGTCATACTGTCTTCAATAGAATATCTAGATGCATATGTCAGTTCAAACTGTATTTGTCGGTGGGGTTTAGTAATGCACAAAAGTGCACATCTATGGTGAGGGACAGCAAATTGTGTACTATCATAGTTTGCACTGTACTTGTGCAGACACGTAGCATTCATCTTGTACCAATGTCAAATGTGAGTCTGCTGGCAATACCTCTCCCCACAACTACATAGGTCCCTCTGGTCTGCATGTGGGACAGCAGTCTGAAGCTGGTGAGTATGAGATTTTCCTGTTGTGGCTCAACAGTACCACAGGCATGTTAACGTCATGCATGTGACCATGCACACAACTGTTACTCTCAGCTATTTTGCAATATCTGCATGTTCACTTGTGGTGGGGTTAACTGCATTGCATCACAGTGGTCATCACAGGGGCCTATTTGCAGGAGATGTCACATATCTGTAGCATACCTCACAACCTGTCATTGCAAGAACTCTGGACAGAGACTGACAAAATGGGGGGGCAAAGACTCAAAACTATGGACATATTTTATAAATTAGTGTTATGCAGTGCATATAAATGGTGTACGCACACCTGATAGAATGCCAGGTATTTATGAAATACAAAAATGAGAGCATAATAACACATTTCTGAACCCTTCCAACCTTTTGTATGACCTTTAACCTGAACAATTCAATTGTAAAACAAATAAATCTGTTAGGGGAAAAATTATGACACACAAAAAACTTACAAGAAGCTAGATGCATACGTGTGCACAGGCTGAAGCTAATACTGTGATGAAACAGCTTTTGATATTACTACAGCATTACGTCTTCTTGAGTACACACCTGCCATCAATTACAGAGACTCTTTGATTAACAGCAAATAACGGTCAGCTGTCCCACCAGGATTATAGGTTCATAGATTCATAGGTAGGTACTAGGCTATTGGCCCTAGGGCCTATACAAGCCCAGCCAAAAAATGTACCCTGGCTTTCACCACCCAAGAAAATTATTTTCCTGAATGAGCATATAAGGTCATATTATCCTAAATTTACTCTGTTGCCTGCTACAGCAAGAGCCATAGTTCGCATACAGCTTACAAAGCAGCAAAGAGATCTCATTTGTGAAAGGTATCATCCCAGAGAAGGGTACACACACATTGCATATACCATGGAATGCAGTGAAGACAGCCATCAAATGGTGGTGGAAATATGGGGCAACAGTGACATTGCAAGGAGCTGGACATCCCTCCAAATGTGTGGAAAAGACAAGACCCAAACTGGTCAGGGAGGCTGCCAGGAGACCTACAGCAACACTACAGGAGTTGCAGGAATCACTAGCAAGTACAGGATGTGTACTGCATGTTATAACAATCTCCCATATTCTCCACATCTGGCCTGCGGGGTAGGTTTGGAAGATGAAAGTCTTCACACACACAGAACAACATCCAGGTCTGGCAACATTCTCTAGAAAAATACATCAGGTCCCCCAATAGCATGTGGGGAAATGTGTTATGGTGTAATGAGACCAAGGTTGCACTTTTTGGCCACAATGCCAAAAGGTTTGTTTGGCACAAGAACAACACTGTGCATCACCAAAAAAGCACCACCCCCATGGTGAAGCATGGTGATGACAGTGTCCTGCTTTGGAGTTGCTTTTCATAAGCTGGAAGTGGGCCTGTAGCAAAGGTGGAGGGGATTAGCAACAGTTCAAAATACCAGTCCATTTTGGCCCAAAATTGTCATGTGTCTACTAGAAAGCTGAGGATGGTGAGGACTTACACTTTTCCACACAACACTAACCCATACCATGCATCAAAATCCATAAAAGAATGTCTTCTTCAAATCCATAAAAGAATGTCTTCTCCAGAAGACAATCAACATTTTGGAATGGCCCAGCCAAAGTCCACACATACATCCAATTGAGAATCTGTGGGGTGCCCTGAATACGCCTGTGCAGAAGTGATGCCCTCGCAATCTGACAGAGTTGGAGGGCTTCTGCAAGGGAGAGTGTACAAATATTCCCAAGAGAACTGACTGCTGTTATGAAATCAAAAGGTGCTTTAACAAAGTATTAGTTTAAGGGTGTGCACAGTCATGCAATTAGCCTATTGTACATATTTCAACTTCTACATGTTACCCCTGACCGATGTGTTTGTTCTTCAATTGGATAGTACAGGTTATAGGTAACATTAAAGGTGTGAAATGTTATCACATGATTTTTGTGGTCTCATGTTATATATCAGTCAAACCTGGCATGGTAACAGGGGTGTCTACACTTATAATATCCACTGTAAGCTTAGAAGGTTGTTAGTGTAACCGGTTCTGTTGTAACATAAATGTACTGCAGGTTTTGAAGTGTGGGACTCAAAATATGTCATTAAATAGTGACACCAGTCCTCATATCATCCAGTAATGTGTCAGACAAATACAGGATTGATGTCAAACAGACGAGAAATATGAGCTACACATGTAGACGTTCAGCGACACTCTGTCCAGTTGAGAGGTATGCTCTGTAGGAGTTGCCACTATGCTATACAGGTGAACAGCAATTATGTGTACATGGGTGCAGTTTGTGCTACTTGAAGGCCCATCACCTACTAACACTACTCACATATCACAGAAGTGTATATAAGTTGTTACAGGAAGTGAAAAGGGCTGCACTACATGATGTTGAAGGCCTGTCCAGGGTGTGTATGCAGTGGTATGACTGTGTTGTGAACGTCACCAGTTGGCTATTGTAAGGTCTGTGTAATGCCTTTCTGCCACCTCATCTGTATGTGTGTGCTTGTGTGTGCGGTGTGTGTGTGTGTGTGTGTGTGTGTGTGTGTGTGTGTGTGTGTGTGTGTGTGTGTGTGTGTGTGTGTGTGTGTAGCAGGAAACAGTATAGTGCAGGTATTAATTTACATATGCTGTCTTTCCCCACAGGTGGTCATGGTGGTCGTGATCCCACTCACTCAGTATCTGACGTTAGTGTCTCTGCAGACTCTGGCAATGAGGATGGTCATATTCAGACACATGTAGTGTTGTCAGGAGCTGAATTTGTGCCAGTGGTTGGCATCCCACACTCATCCACAATGTCTCCACACAGAGTCACAATGCCCACACATGCCCTGTCCTCAGCAGCCACAGATGATGGACAGTTGTCACGTGGTGGCATGGAACAGGCTAGTGTGGTGACTATGGCAGGTGTGAGCATAGACACTGTCTATAGCCTGAGTGCTGGTGAGGTCCCACACAGGCGGATTGACAAGGGTGCTCGCAGGAGGACTGCTGCTCATCAAGCCGCTGTTGCACTTGCCACAGGAGGTATCACAAGATGCATGTTTTGGTCTGTCATGGATGCACAGGCATGTAGTGAATGCAACACCAGACAAATACTCAGGGTGGTGGATGGAAGTGTTCCTGATTTACTTAGCAACATGCGTGACCTTGTTGAGGCCACATGCCAAAATACTGAGATTGTGAATAGACGATGGGATGAGACCTTGGCAAGCCTCAACTGTGGCATGTCTGTGATTGAGCATGTGATGGAGATGCACATTGAGAATGTGGACGTAGGTCAGCACTAACATCAGCTGAGAGTCTATGGAGCCATGCACCTTCACACTCCCATAGTGGCAGTGACACCAGCACTACCAAAGGGGGGTTCTGTCTATATCACAACAGACCAGGCCATGGGCACATGGTCCTGGCCGGTTCCATCAGGGACACGGCTCCAGCAGACAGCAGTCAGCATCAGGAAGCAGTACTACACCTGGCCTTGTGCCTTCTAGTGCCAGTGAGACCCTTGGCAGGACCAGTTCACAGGTCTGTGGCTGGAGACAGTGAACATGACACCATTTACAATCCACAGCAGTCCAGCATACACTATGTGGGGCAGCCACATGGTGTGGCTGTGTGCATACATAAACAAACACATCTGTATCACAGGCTGGTCACCTCCAGACACACACAACACCTCTGCACAACCCACCTATAGGATACCCCTCCAAACTCACAAACATGGATATCAACCGTATGGCCGAGCCTAGGCCTCTGGCAAATCCACACCACACCCTGTACATAGGATGATACCTGTGCCACATCTCTGTCATCCATGCCATCGATGCAGGGTCAGGCTAATATGGGTCTGATGCACAGGGTGAATATAGTACAGTGTAGCTATGTAATACTGTGTAAGGTGCTGTCTGCTTGCATTTGCTATAGGTACACAAAAAGGTGTATGTACCTTATTAGCCATGATGCATTATTGCTGTTAGTACCACTGACTGAATGTAGTCTGACATGCTGTATTCTGTTTGTGTTCCAGGTGTCTGTGTGCCTGCAGGCTGTGGCCCTGAAGACATTACCAATGTGGAGTATGGCAGAGTGAAAATACACCAACCGTTTCATAGCCAAGGTACAACTTTATATGTACATTTACCAGGTGTGTATGCATGCAACAGTGTGTGATGGACACTGTTGTCAGACAGTGTGACCTGGCGTACATACCCCTTGTCACAGACAGATAGCCTTCAGACATGTCACCTCAGTGTTGTGTAGTACCACAGGCTCATACATATGGAACAGGTTACTGGAGTACTGTCAGTAGGTCCCTCACCAGCTTAGCCATTAGACTGACCTTAACAGATTCATGTGTCAGCACCTGTTGCCCCTGACATTTCTTTCCTATATGCTCAACCCTGATGCAATTGGTGAGGGCATGCATGGTACTGTGTATGACAGGTTTGTGGTATGTATTCCTGAGTTCACAAGGTGGAACAGAGAGACAAAATGGTATATCTTTTGCATACACCCAGTAAAGACTGACACAGGGGATATGCATACAGTAACACAAACACAGTTGACAATGGACAGATTCATAAACTTACATATCCACTTTAATGTACTATAGTGCTACATACACATGACATGACCCACACAGATTATACGTGGGACATAACCCACTACCCCTTACAATATGTAATGTTGTGTATGCCTTCATGGATGGTGAGATAACCCACCAGAAATAGCAACTGGAGTCATCTATTGCTCCTACAAGTCAGGACAAATAGGGTAACAGACATTATATCAGCATGATGCTTCAGTCAGATATGATATCTGATGCTGGCATGTGTGTCAGTACCATAACTGTGACCTATTTGGCAACAATATCACATACATGGCCATTTTTAGGGGACACAGATCACATATGGGTTGCAAACATCCAGCTATTTCATAGACATCTGCACAGATGACTGGAATGACCTGTACAATAGTTTAACATGCTGCATGTGAGGCAGATGCCATTAACACACTATATAAAGTAATGCCATCGGAAGGTGGTAAACAGGTATGGATGGTAAAGACATCAAAATGGTATAATCCAGACAGGATATGATTCTCACCCAAACACACACACACACACACAAACACACACACACACACACACACACACACACACACACACACACACACACACACACACACACACACACACACACACACACACACACATGCACACAGTTGTCAGTATTAAGAGGAGAACTCCTACCTATCTAGTTATGTCTACTATAGTGTTACACAGCTATCAGACATGCCACAGAACTTATATGAATTCACCTTGTCCCAAGGTACATCTGAGTTGAATGTCATCAGCAGGCCTTGGAAAGTAGGGTGATAGGAAGAGTACAGGGTGGTACACAACTCAAAATGATATAACTCACACATGGTATGATTCTGAACCCAAACACACACACACACACACACACACACACACACACACACACACACACACACACACACACACACACACACACACACACACACACACACACACACACACACACAAAATTGACAGTATTTAGACAAAAACTCCTACCTATCTAGTTATTTCTACTCTAGTGTTACACGGTTATCAGAAGCAACATGGAGCTTATATGAATTCACCTTGTCCCAAGGTACTTCTAATGACATCAGCAGGCCTTGTAAAGTAGGGTGTACAGGGTGGTACACAACTCAAAAAGGTACAACCTACACATGATATGATTCTCACACACACACACACACACACACACACACACACACACACACACACACTTACTTGCCAGTATTGGGATTAGAACCGCTGCCTATCTAGTGATTTGCACTATAGTGTCACTCAGTTATCGCACAATCTATGGAGCTTACTGGGCTGACAACTTTCCAAAGGTGCTGATAAGGGGAATGACATCAGCAGGACTGACAAAGTGGGGCACTGGGTGGAAAATTTTAAATCTGGGTAGGAGATTTAAAATTCGTCTTCTTACAAACATACACACTTACACACACACATTTGCTGGGTCTGAAAGTAGAACCCCTGCCAATCAAATGATTTGTACTATAGTGTTACATAGTTATCACATGCACTACGGAGCTTACTGGCTGAAAACTGGCCAAAGGTGCTGATAAGGTGAATGACATCAACAGGACTTATAAAGTGGGACATTGGGTGGGAAATTTAAAATACTTCTTATTGCAAACATACACACTCACACACACACATTTGCCAGGTCTGAGAGTAGAACCCTTGGCTATCAAGAGATTTGTACTGTAGTGTTACACAGTTATCGCATACAATGCAGAGCTTACTGGGCTGACAACTTTCCAAAGGTGCTGATAAGGGGAATGACATCAGCAGGACTGATAAAGTGGGGCACTGGGTGGGAAACTTATCAAAATAGTTCTTCCTACAAACATACTCACACACACACACACACACACACACACACACACACACACACACACACACACACACACACACACATTTGCCAGATCTCAGAGTAGAATCCCTGCCTATCTAGTGATTTGCACTATAGTGTCACACAGTTATCACAAGGGCTATGGAGCTTACTGGGCTGACAACTGGCCAAAGGTGCTGATAAGAGGAATGACATCAGCAGGACGATAAAGTAGGGTACTGGGAAGTGTTGTGGGTGGGAATGGCCTAAAACTGTTTCACCTACAAACTATCTAGTGATTTGTACTATAGTGTCGGACAGTTATTGCATGCTTTATTGAGCTTACTGGGCTGACAACTTGCCAAAGGTGCTGATAAGGGGAATGACATCAGCAGGACTGATAAAGTGGGGCACTGGGTAGAAAAATTATCAAAATGCTTCTTCTTACAAACATACACACACACTTGCCAGATCTGTGAGTAGAAATCTTGCCTATCTAGTGATTTGTACTACAGTGTCACACAGTTATCGCATGCACTACAGAGCTTACTGGGCTGACAACTGGGCAAAGGTGCAGATAAGGGGAATGACATCAGCAGGACTGATAAAGTGGGGCACTGGGAAGGGTTGTGGGTGGGAATGGCCTAACACTGTTTCACCTACAAACAAACACGCACTCCTTCATTCTTGCACACACAACTACCACACACACACACACACACACACACACACACACACACACACACACACACACACACACACACACACACACACACACACACACACACACACACACACAAGTGCCAGTATTGAGATTAGAACACCTACATATCTATTTTTTTGTACTATAGTGTTACACAGTTATCACACATGCTACACAGCTTATAGGAGTGACAGGTGTCCAATGGTACTTCTAAGGTGAATGACAGCAGCAGTTCTTGTGAAGTAGGGCAATATGAAGTGTACTGAATATGATCAGTTTCCTAATATCAGACCTATGTGTACACACACACACACACACACACACACACACACACACACACACACACACACACACACACACACACATACACACACACACACACACACACACACACACACACACACACACACACACACACACACACACACACACACACAGGTAGGTGATGTGATATTACAAACCCAACCTCAGTATTATTTCACAGTGGTGCTCACCTTTTATGCTGGCACATGCAACTGTCTGCAACTGGTATGCCACTGTCCACAGCAGGAAATCACTTTATGCCATTCAGGGTATCCATGTGTGTGACTCACTCTGTCTGTGCCCCCCTGTGTCTCTCTCTTTATCACTGTCTGTCTCTCACTTCCCACATCTATGTGTGTGTGTGTACTTGACATATGTTATCTGTTGCCCATAAATATATATATATATATATATATATATATATATATATATATATATATATATATATATATATTTATTTATTTATATGTGTCTGTATCTCATGCAACAGATGCAGATATATCACATATGGGCCACCTATAGCTAGCTGAAGGTGATCCTGTCTAATGTGTGTGTGGGGACAGTTAAGGTGTACATAGTTGTTTGTATGCATAGACAGATATACACAATGCAGTCATATATTCCAATGTGGGTTTCAACATGTCCTTTGTAAGTGCATGCCCAGTGTGACTTCCTATAGTTAGAGGGGACTCCATTCGAAAGATAGGTGTACTCCAGTCCAGGGTTTTGTGTGCTACAGCCATACCTCTCAGGAGTGCACAGGACTTTCCTTAGGGTACTGGGGTTGTTTAGTAGACATTTACTGACATATCTGTAGTCTGACACTGCAATGTATTGTGTCATTACCTAGTGCCAGACATCCTCAGATCATCACAGTGCTTTACCAGAGGAATATTAGTTGTATGATGCATAGACCAATATTATGAAGGCAGCTATGTACATTCTTGCCCAACAAGGCCATTTGTGAGGTGTGGCTACAGCCAGTTGAGTGATGATGAGCTGTGCAAACAGTCTAGCAACCTGGTGATATACTGACTGGGGATATCCTGCTTGTGTGGTATTTTTCTAACATAAGATGTCATATCCTTGTGTTGCCATACCTCTCACCTGTACATTTTTTGTCAGTTTGTTTAGGTGTTTCATCCTATGTAAACTTGTGTTTTTATGGCAAGTTAGTTACATATAATTGAAGAGTGATGTTAGAAAATAATGACAGACATTACTGTTTCAGACTACATAACCTTCAGACAATTTCCACTACTGCAAACCCCTCACCTACCAACTTTCTCAGTATGTAAGGGTGATATTTACAACACATGCCTATAACTGTGCCTTTGTTCGACTTTTATTTCTGCTCTTGTACAGACATCTTCCTGTCAGAGGTTGGGAGTTATGGGTGTGGGTACAGAGTGCATTCTACTGTGCAGGCATATCCATTATATGTAAAAGAAAACATAAGAAAAAAGGATAATTGAGAATAACCACTGGCAACAGTACCAAAAAGCACTTATATTCATAAACGCCTTAGCACCTCAGCTACACATCCTTCAAGATGTCCATTATATGTGTAGTATATTCCACATAGCACTGTGACTTCCAGGTATGTCAGTGGTAGAGCAGTGGGTGTCACTGACATGCATAACAGTTGGCACTGCAGTTATCTGCACATGGCCCTGTCAAACACAGCACTGTACCTACGGCACTACAAGATGACTGCCAGGTGAACGTGCATATACACATAGCTCATTGACCCAGGCATATTGTGGACAGGCAACATGCTTTCATGTGTATTGGTACAGCCCTGCCAATGTGTGATATGCTGCTATTTCCCTGTAAACATACATGTTACTGCATTTCTGTGGGTATATGGGGGGCACAGCTCTCAATTGTACACATTTGCACAGACTGTGCTGATATATACTTTACATTTTGGTTCCATTTACCATACTATTGTGCCCTGTCTGGGGGACTAGAGGCATATCAGTAAAGAGCACAGGTCAGATTGTAATGACATACATTTCAGTTTCAGACTTCTTACCCTTCATAGCCTTACTGCAAATGTGAGTCCTGCTGTGCTATCACCGTGTGAGTCTGTAGGGGGGTAATTCAACATTGCCACAATTTGTGTGCCTTTACTTGAAAATTCTCTCTGGTTTTTACAGCTGACTTGCTGTGTGGGTGTGAGGGGTGGGTATTGGACTCACACACTGGCATCCATGCCTATGAACTATGACCCCTCAGTTAGTTGTCCTCACGCATATACTGTAGGGGGATTTTCCACCTTGGGTACTACTGCATAGTGTTTGGAGGCCAGTTTTTGCCAGATGTTTCCTGGTGTCCCACATAGCTGTCAGTTGTGTGGTGCTATCCCAGTATACCACCCATTCCCTTGCATGGATGCATGCATTCATGCAGCATTACCATAGATATGCTAACAAAACATACTTATCCATTCATTTATTGTTAAGAAGATTGACTTACCTTGTACCTGCAGCAGTTGTGAGGATGGCGCTTGAGGACTGCCTATGTTGGATGCACACAGTACACTGCCTGTAAATGGTAAGTTACAGGTAATGTGATGTGTGTGTCATCCATGTTACTGTATGTGTGAGTCAGTGAGAGGTGTCAGTCTCTGGGGTCCCTACAGTGTCAGTGTGTGTGCTATGCATTGCCTCTTTGCCAAGACCTGAGCATGCTTGACCCACCTCCATCTGCCTATAGATGCAGCCTCAGGGGCCTCCTCTTCTGAGTCCCTCTGTGCCTGTTGAGTCCTTGCCAATGATGGTGGGCTGTGTGGCCCTTCCCCTTGCTGTTCCTGCTGAAGCTGTTTCCACAGGATCATATTGTGTAGCATGGCACATACTATGAACATGTGTGCGCATATGGCTGGAGAGTACTGCAAGGCACCACCAGATATGTCAAGGCAGTGGAACCGTGACTTGAGCATCCCAAACACACACTCTATAATTATCCTGGTTTGTGCGTGTGCCTCATTATGGTGTTCTTGTGTGGGTGTGTGTGGATTTCTGATGGGTGTCATCATCCACGGCTCCAGTACATAGCTAGCATCCCCCAACAGATGGCCAACAGGATGCCACCACTGGCAAATCCCTGGTGCAGCTGTGACGAATGCCAGATGTGGGAGTCATGATATCTTCCAGGGCTGCCAGCACACACATTCATGATAATGCCCTGGGAATTGCACATGACCTGGCAGTTGATGGAGGGGGATCCCTTGTGGTTTATGTAGACCCTACCCTGTTCACCAGGTGGAGCTTTGATGTGGATGTGCATGCAGTCTATCACACCGAGTACCTCCGGGTATTCTGCTACACAGTGAAAGAGATGCATATTGCTGGTCTTCTCCTCACAGGTGTTGGGGAAGTAAATGTGCTGACTGGCATCTGGTAGCATGGCATCCAGGAACTGGTGGAGTACCCTGGATGTAGATACCTGTGAGACCCCCATGATGTCCCCAGTAGGTCTTTAGAAAGTACCTGTAGTTAGAATTCTTAAGGCTACACATACCTTGGTATCCACTGGAATGGGTTCACCTCTGTTGGCTCTAGGCCTGAGTTGAGGGTGGCACAGCTCAGTGATTTGCTGAAGTATGTCTCTGTCCACCCTGTAGTGCTCTCCTATCTCTAGATCATGTAGCCCCTGGTAAGTTACCCTGGGTCTGATACTCTTCTCCTCCTCCTCGGTCTGTGGTGGTTGTCAGCATTATCCTCCTCTCCACACTCAGCCTCTAGCACATACTGATGGATCAAAGCAATGGCAGCCCCTAACATTTTTCCATTTAAAATTCCCGCATGTATACACCAATGGAACAGAGCTTGTGGGAAAAGCCAGACTGTAAGGTGTTTCCATAGTTTATACTGTTGTGCTGTAGATGCTGCCTGTATGATTGGCTGACTATGATGCATTCCACCTGCTAGTTATGTAATTTGTTCTTGATTGGTTTTATGCTGCTATTTTTCCAATGGCCCTCCCTGGAGCCAAACACACTCTTCAATTCATGGAATAAGTCAATATAGCCTCAGACACATCCACTTGCTTAGCTAAGTTTATATTGGTACCATAGGGCTACAATGTGCTTACACCATGCATGACACACCCTCTTTTCATGTCTGTTGCTCCTCCTACTTACATGATCGTGTTATAGAACCTACACGGTTAGGTGCAGTTTGGCACTTAGAAGATTTTTGTGATTCAGTAAGTTTCCCCTCATTTGCATACCCCACTGCCTTAGTCCATAGTTACTGCACTATCCCAGAGCCTTTCCCCTTAACAACAACTGTTCCATGGTATTGTTTTTATTCTGCATGCCATAGACTATAATGGCAAAATGCCTATTTCCCTTAAAATTGAGTTTTCACTTTTTTTTTTTTTTCCGGCTCAATCCCATTTGCGTGCTACTGCCCTATGCTTAAAGAGCTGAGATCGGCCAAAAAAAAACTTTTATTTTTATAAAAATGAAACATTTTCTATGCCAATGGCCATTGACACACCTAAAGATTATAATACATGCTTTTCTTTGAGATGTCATGCCTTCGTTTTAATTTTTGCAGAAATGTATTCGGCCACTGCAAGTAACATTATTCTTGCACGGATGCCTGCCTGCTTGCTGAATCACTAATTCATCTCATTTGCATGTTTTTTACCAGCAAATGAGGTAATTAGCATTATGCAGTGGTGTCCATGCAGCAATAGTGTAGGCAGAATTGTGCACGTCAAAACAGCAGTATTCCATGCAGGAGTGGCTACGCTGTTCATACATGGAGAAATTAGCTTATTGAATCCCGGGGATTGTCATTCTAAACACCAGCTGTATAAAATATATTATAACTAGTTAGATGATCTGTAAACTAAGGTAGTTCAAAAACATGCAACCTAAGTTGGACATAATTCCCATCATTATCCTTATAACAAAAGAGCCATGGGATAAATAGTTAAGAAATTCTTACATAACAAAGCATTACTCTATGAATCCTGTTAGCTAATCTTTGGTATAAATAAAGGTAGACCAATATAATAAAATTACTGAGCTCTCCCCATCTTTCAGCAACATTTGAGTTTGTTTTGATACTTTTGGTCAACTAGATTCTAACAGTCTACTTGACAAGGAGTGGGGGTAGGAATCTTCCCCAAGTATATCTCTCCAACTTTACACTTGACAGATTTAGTCCTCCCTAGTCTTCAAGTGGGCAACTTTAAAGTAGTTAGAGAACAGAAAAAAGCTGAAGGTGTCCTTAAACAATAGTGGTCTTGCTTGTATGACGATTAGCCAACAGTCTTGAATAACAAGGCAATACTAAAATCCACATGTTAAGGATATTCATGTGGCAACTTCAACAGCCCAGGTAGGCCAGTTGCAGAAATTTTAACTTTTCTGGAGTTAAAAATGAAATAATCAATGAAGCAGCATTGAAGTATATATTTAGCATTTACAGAGAATGTTATGACAGATAGGGTTGAAAACCAGTTCCACTCAGTTTCTGATACTATGTGTCCTTACTCATAAGATAATGACAGTATCCCTTGAAAGTAAAATCTCTAAGTAGTGGATCAAGCTTTTTAATATATTTGTCATATTTTATCATTCCTGTTCCAGTGCATTGAAAACACTTAGCAAATGGGTGGACAATCATTGTGGACACCAGCAATGTTCCAAGACTGTACACAGCCAAAATCTACTTGCAGGTAAAGAAAGTGGTTATTATTACCAAACAGTAAGTCATGAGGCAGCTCCCCAAATGGTAGAATTCTGCTAAGTTTAAAATGTGCACTGAACCATTAAACTGCTATCCCAACAATGTTAAATGGAAAAGTGCATATGTTAAGAACAAATGCTGTTCCTATGGCAACCAAAGAAAGAGCCACTGTCAGAGTAGTAAAAATGAATGAGAAATACTTCACAAAAGCAATTGAATAGTTTTGACATACAGAGGTATTACTTTTAAGCTTGTTCCAAAGATCAAACCCCCAGGGCATGCCTCAGACTCCAATACTGTAACTTGTTAATTAAAGCAGGGCTTTGCAATTTAGTTTAACCTTGTTGATCTCCACTCAGGATGCAGGGTAGTGTGCATGTCATGAGAAGGCAGCCATCCCATAACAACTGCTTGATAGCAAAGAAAAAATGAGTGGAGAGCTTAACCACCCTAGGACTTAGAACTACAAATCTTCTGATGTTCATCATATTAATCACTTCTGTAGTTTCTCTAAACAGCATTAGTTGACAAGATTTGGCTTATAGTATAATTCAGAATATTGGTTCTCCATTTAAGACAGTTTCTGGGGAAAGAAAAGCCTATTTTCCTGAAGAGATTCAAGAATCTGAATCTGGATTGGATGATGTAGGGACAGACAAAAGGGGATCTCCTCAGATTTCTGATTCAGATTCATAGGAAAGCACAGTATCTCATTCTCTTTGTGGGGAGTTCTTTTTCTCTGAGATTATTTCCAGAACATGCTAGTGTTTTCAGTGACAAAACAATAAGGTTTCTCGGTCCCTCAGACAATATTAAGTTGTTACAAATGGAATTGCCAAAACCTTCACCTATTCCTCCAGTACTATCAGCACTGGAGGATATGTGTGTCACTGCTAGCAATTTCCCTGAGAGTCAGCCTGCTGCCCCTAAAAAGGCAGATTGTATAATGTTCCTCAGTCTTTTAAATTTGTATATACTCATTGCAAACCTGACCCAGCAGCTATAGCGTCAGTTAATCCTATTACTGCTAAACACTTAGCTAAATCCAATCTTATACTTTCTGACAAGGAATGGAAATAATTGATAAGTGTAGGAAAAACTGTATGCTTCTACAACTTTGATTTTCAAACGTTTGAATTGTAAGGCTCATATGTTAAAGCTCATTCTAATTGTGAAAGCACGAGGAATGTTTGTCTGCAGTTTCTTCTTGTGAGGAAAAATCTGCTTTAAATGGTTTAGCTTCTTCCAGCTTACTGGTCATAATTTATTGTTAAAAGTGCATATATGACTATGTTAATATTCCTTCCAAGGCTATTACCACTGGTACCAGGGACGTCAGGAGGCATACACACTGTACTGATTTCAGTACAAATTATTTAGAAGGGGGTAGCTTTTTAAAGCTTCACTTTTTCACGCTTTTCTGCACAATGACGTCAGCAGCTCACTGCGCATGTATTTCCGGCCATTTTCAAGCGTTATGTACACGAGCGGGAGATTGAAGCAGCTTCACCTGCAAGGTTGGATTCAAGAATTACTTTTGGATGTACGAGTGGGTCAAGGACATTAGTTAGGAGAACCGAGGATGATGTACGAGCGGGTCAAGGACATTAGTTAGGAGAACCGAGGGTTGGTGAGTAATATTGTGTGTGTGTGTGTGTGTGTGTGTGTGTAAATGCCCCAGGTAGGATGTACTGGTGATTACTCATGATGGTGTGGTAGGAAATACTCAGGCTTGAACCCTGTACCTTGTATGCAGATGTTAAAGACCTGAATTCCCTATCCACCACCATTTTAAAAAAAAATTGCAGATTTTTGCCTCATATTTGATCTGATCAATATATGTATCATATATGTGTTTTTTAAATATTGCAATGTTTGAAATTTGATGGTGCAGTGGTAGCAACGTAGCATTGATGCCTCACAGCTATAGGTTCTTGGGTTTGGTTCTTGGCTGGGGTGCCTTCTTTGTGGGCGGGGTCAGTATCTTCTCCATGTGCTTGTGTGGGTTTGCTTTTGTGTCCTCCCATGTTATACAAAGACATGTCTGCATTATTTTTTCCTGGGCCTCTGCTGAAAATTGTTTTTTTTTTGTTCTAAGTCAGACTGTCCTGATTAACAAATTGACAGGCATTTAAATTTCAGACTTCAGGTTTCTGAATGCTTACTTCCTTACATATTTGATGGTGCAGTGGCAGTATTGTTGCCTCACAGCTATAGGTTTTCTGGTTTGATTCTTGGCTGGGGTGCCTTCTGTGTGGAGTCTGCATCTTATCCCTGTGTTTGTGACATAGTAAAACAACTTTTTGTTCTAGCAATAAATATATATACTAACACAACCTTTTTTATAGCAATATTTTTAAGTTTATGACTATTTGAAATTTGTCCTTATTTTTGGGACTGTAATACCCTGTTATTGGCTTTGTCCAGGTTTTTTGTGCTAAGGTTGACAGCTATAGCAAGAAGTGAATTCACTGAATATGTTTGAGGGCTGTATTCCCTCATTACTGGGTTTGTCCAGGTGTTTTTTGCCAAGAGGTTGACAGCTATGGTGAGAACTGAATTCATTAAATGATAGCCATTTAAGTTTCAGTCTTCCTCTCTTTCACAAAGCAGATGATTTGGCATAGTGGTATGTTGTTCTGACTATTTTGCACAGTGACCTTGGCAGTAAAATGTATGATGGTAACAGCATTTTATTCTAGCATCTTTCCAATATTATACAAGCAATGTTTAATGTGTTCCTGTTTTTTGCCCTTTTGACCCACCCCAATAAATTTGGCTTTTTCCAGACTTCTTGTGCTGCGAAGTTGAGATGTAGTTGAGTATTGCGTAGATTTTACAAGGAGCTGAGAGCTGCAGGGGAAGAGAAGTTTAGTGCTGATTATGCTAAATTAGCTCACATTTCTAGTAGCACAAAATGTTGTGAACTTTCTTTTAATGCAGAAGGTTGTTGGTTCTACTCCCATAAGGGGTGAATGCTGCTGTTCTGAAAGTTAAGACACTAACTATGAGCCTGTTATCAGTTTGCCATCCATTTCCTATTGCAATATTACTAGCTTATTATTAATGTAATTTAGGCAATTTATTCCTCAGGGGCATCAGACACTTTATTTTTCGGTGAAGTCATGAAATATAAAGGTGATTGCTAGCAGCAACCTCTTCATTACTTAGATTTATTTAACGTGGAATTATTTAGATGACTTTTTTTTACTACTTCAGAGATTGTGCATATTATTTACTGATAATGGTGGACTGTAAAAGTTTGACTAGACTTTTATGATGGAAATGTTCTGAATTGGGCAGTTTTGTTTCATTGTTTACTGGAAAAATGTTCAAAGCAATAGGAAGGTGTATCAAAGAGCACATGTATGTTTCATATGCAAGGGGCCTATGATTTAAAAGCAGCCCAGAATTAATTTTTATCTGCCACGGGTAAAATGCATTTTCTTTGAATGTGGGTTTTAATGTTGTTTCAATGAATGTGAGTTTCAAGGGCAGAGAAGTTTTAATGCCAAGTTTGTTTAGCAGATGTCTTAGTGTTTGTGCTGTAAAATGCAAAATAAAACTTTCAAATGAAGTTCAAATCATCATAGAAGTAAATCAGTATGTACATTAGTGTTTATGGTAAATGGAGTGAAATAGCAAAGTAATGGATCATTGGAATGGCTGCAGGGGGAGGCTCCATTCGACCATGGTTTTGTGAGGGGGAAGGGCGGCAAACATAGACAGCCCCAGCTGAACTATACCTCCCAACTGTCCAGATTTTCAAAGAATGAATAGATTTTTTGCTTCTTATTTTTGGTTTGTTCCTCAATTTGTGGTTTTCTGAAAAATGATTTAGGAATTAAGTCACTAAATAATGACACACTAGTTTCAGACTTTATAACCTTCAGAAAAATGCATGCTAAAATAAGACCTGTTCTATCAACTGTCCCAGTTTATACAAGAGCAATTTTTAGTACTGTTTATATGTTCCCTCAATATATTTGGCCTTGTCCAGATTTATTGCATTAACAGGTTGAGAGGTACATGCAAATTGCTTTATAGAATTAGGCATAGCCAAACCTCAACTGTCCCTGATTTTGGCTCAAAATGTTGCTCTTCCCCTAATGATCCCTCCACAAAATAGCAATTTTGGAAGAAAACATAGAGGGTTTACTTTACTTTTATAAATCTGTAATGATCAGAGTTATACATTACTTTTATTTCAGAAATGCATGTAGATTCTCTAATTTTGTCAGCTGCTCTAAGTTAACTGTGCTCATATTAAAATGGTGTCCCTCCTTTGACAGGTTCCCAGCTGTATTGTCTGGCAATTTTATATTTTTGCATCACATTTTTGGTCCGTTTTTCATAAAATTGCAGTTTTCTGACAAATTAGTGGCAAATTGCTAAAGACTGAAGTTAGAAAATAATGCAGACATTTCAGTTTCAGATTTCATACCTTTCAGAAAATTCGTACTGATGCAAGACCTACTACTATTCTATTATTTTTCTAAGTTTATAAGAGCAATATTTAAAAAAAAATGTCCTTATTTTTGGGCCTTTGCCTCAGTTTTATTTATGAGTTTGTTGCTGTAAGAGGTTGAGAGGTTTTGTGTGTGTGTGGTAGGTAGCATACCTCTCAACTGTCCACATTTTGCAGAATGTCCAGAATTTTGCCCCATATTTTTTGTCTGCTCCTCATAAATTTTGTGATTTTCTAGAAAATCATTGAAGGCTGAAGTTGCTAAATAATGACAGACATTTGAGCTTTAGACTTCATGTCCTTTAGAAAAATTCAAACTAGCACAAATCCTGTTATTCTAGCAACTTTCTAAGTTCACGAGAACATTATTTAATATCTGTCCCTGTTTATTTTAGAATTTGTCCATATTTCTTGCACTAAGAGGTAGGCAGGGGTGTGTGTGTGAACGAAACATCCTAGTTAGTGGTAGCAGGTGGTTAGTAATTTACTCAAGCTCAAAACCTGTACCTTGGTTACAGAAAACAAAAGCATAAAGTCTCTACCCCAACTACCATGCTGCATTTTTCAAAGAACTGACATTTCAGATTAATTTTCAATTCAGGGAACCGAGTTTGAGTGAATTTATATTAGATTACTGAAGAGGCATTACAGCGAATGCCTCTTCATCGACACTAAAAGAGCGAACCGTGAATTACGAGAAAGGCCGTAGCTTGGCTGGGGAGGGGGGTAGCAGATTGAGAGCTGTCAGTACAAATTTGAAAATCCTAGCTACACCCCTGACTGGTACTGTTTTGAGGAATCTTGCCTGGCTGTATTTTCAGAACCCCAAAGGTGTGAAACATAATATTTTTAAATTCTCCTTTGGATAGAAATGTAACTTTTTCCCTCTGCTGAAAAGGTTATTAAAAATGTGTGATGAGAGGGGTAAGCTGATAAAGGGAATCTATAATATTTGTTCAGCCCTCATTTTCCAAATTTTTCTTACTGATTCTGTAACCCCGTATCCACTATCATCAAAAAGCAAAATAAACAATCTCAGAAAATGCTGTTAAACACATATTCAAGAAACAACGGCAAGGGGATTACAAAACAAATATTGGAACTTCCCAAAACAAAGGACAGCCCAACATCTCAGAATGATTATATAAGGGACATTGTGCAGATAGGTTTCAACTGTCCAGATTTTAATAGAATGTCCAGATTTTTGCTGCATATTTTTCATCTGTTCCTCATAATGTCCAGATTTTTGCCTCATATTTTTCATCTGTTCCTCATAATGTCCAGATTTTTGCCTCATATTTTTCGTCTGTGCCTCACAAACTTTGTGTTTTTTCTGGCAAATCCTTGAGAATTGAAGTCACAAAATAACGCCATACATTTGAGTTTCAGACTTCATATCCTTCAGAAAATGCATGCTAATGCAAATCATTTTATTCTAGCAACTTTCAAAGTTTTTAAGAGCAAAAGTTCTTAAGTGCAACATTTTAAATCTGTCCCTATGTTTGGGCCTTTGTTCCCATATTTTTTAAGGTTATGTCCAGATTTCTTGTTCTAGGTGGTTGAGAGGCATGCTTGGCCACTCTCCCACCCTGGCAGTCCATTTTCCATTCTCTCTTTGTCAACAAATAGTTTCAGACAAATGGGTTCTAAAGATCCATTCATCAAGGCTACAGATGGCATTTGAAGAAAATTCCTCCTTTCTTGGGGGCAATTCCTCATCCACTAAACCAGACTCATCTATTTCTTCCTCTTCTTCAGCATATGTTGTGTCAGGGACTAATACAGCCTGTTCCTCCTTTTCAGATTGGCAAAAGTTTTTTATCCAATAGGTTTTTGGTGTAAAAGAAAAAAACACTTGGAGACTAGTTCTGTATCTTTCTTTCCTAAACCATTTTGCCCCAGCCCCTTTTAAATAAATCACACCAACACATGAAGGGATTTGACGACCTTTATTGAATATTATTGAATAATAAACTTTATTCACAACAGAAATAACAATTATCTTCATAAATAATGATCCCAGGGCAGCATACCTAATCATTCCAAACACGAACAGTCACTTGTAACCAAAGAATCAGCAAACCTTGAATCCTGGTATCCACATGAAAAGTGCCTGTGTTAAGGATTGAATTTTAATCTTGTTTTGGTCCAGTTTTATAATAATAAAATACGTTTTTCATGTGGATACCAGGATTCAAGGTTTGCTGATTCTTCAGCATACCTAATCACCCTGGATGATTCTTGACTTAGGGCAGCGTACCTACTCACCCTGTTACCTCCTCCACCAGGGCAGCGTACCTACTCACCCACCAACCTTAAATAGGCAGCGTACCTGCTCAACTCCTGTCAAACCAGCCATTAACCAAGGAATTCTCCTTTATTCAAGTAGTGTCCAGCAGCTCACTTACTCTCCCATGCAATACATGACCACATCCTTAGAGGGGGAACAGAAGAGAACAATCCAGTCCCTCCTCTACACCTTAAACTCCCAAATCCAACCAGAATCAAAGGGAGGGTGGGAGGGACACTAACACGCCAAAATGTGCCTACTTCTAAGCCCTGGCACTTAGCATGACACTAAGTCCATCCCTCCCCTACATCACTTCCCTTTAACCCTTTACCAACTAAACCCAAACCCTGCAATCTAAACTACCTACCAAATACTCAAACTATTATCCTCATAAGGCTATATCCCCCACCCCTACTACCTGAAAGTGGGACCAGGACAAATTAGTTTGTCCCAAACTTCATTTGTCCCAGCCCCCTTTAAATAAATCACACCAAATACATAAAGCCATTTGATGACCTTTATTGAATATTATTGAATAATAAACTTTATTCACAACAGAAATAACAACAATTATCTTCATCAATAACGATCTCAGGGCAGCGTACCTACTCACCCTGGATGATTCATAACTCAGGGCAGTGTACCTACTCACCCTGTTACCTCCTCCAACAAGGCAGCATACCTACTCACCCACCAACCTTAAATAGGCAACGTACCTGCTCACCTCCTGCCAAACCAACCATTAACCAATATATTCTTCTTTATTCAAGTAGCGTCCAGCAGCTCACTTACTCCCCCATGCAATTCATGACCACCTTCCTTAGAAGGGGAACAGAAGAGGATGATCTTGTCCCTCTTCTCTGCCACCAGCCTGCTCCCAAGCTATTCCCCCTCCTAAACTGTAGCCTCGACCATACCTTCTAAAACCAACTTCAAGTGAAAGTTAAACACATCCAACCCCACCTCATTCAAATGCACCTGCTCCAGGGATCTAAACCTTATCATCACAATAAACAAAACATGTTGGAGGGTTAGGTTCTTGACCCAGAGACTCCCCATGCTCTGGAATAGACTGCCCATACATGTCAAGCAGAGCGCCCCCTTGGCCCTCTTCAAAAGGAACCTTGACAATTGGATGGGAGATAGGAAATTCACTCCGGGGATCAAATGAGTCACCTTGCTAGACAGGGGTCTAAGGAAGTAAATACTGTGGGAAGAAATATCCAGGGAATTGTTATGGCTAGGCTTGCATAGGCCCTAGGCCAATAGCCTAGTACCAACCTATGAACATCGCCATCCAAATAATCTTTATGTTTGATAGTATGCATCCCCAAAATTCTTAATTGCCTAGCCAATCTCTAATTAATAAACCTCCTGACCCGCTCAATAGCCCTATAACTCTAAGCATTCCTCCAACACAAATGAGGAACCAATTCTGACCAAACAATATCCATCCCCGGGTACAACATCTGCAACCTCAACAAAGCCTGTAGAATAATATCTACTAATCACTTCTTAGAAAGAATTCCAAGATCATTGCATCCCAAATGAATCACCAATGTTCTAGGACACCCCCACCCTCAAGCTTATCTGCTCAGTCTCATGCATCAACCTATCCCACCTAAGACCCCTAACACCATGCCAAGTCACTGACCATCCCAAATGGGACAAACCCAATTTTTTACCATTCTCCCTAACCAATGCACATTTCCCTGCCCAGTGGATATATGAGCACCCCAGGATGATGATCTGCTTTCCTTAAAAAAAAAAAAAAAAAGAAAAGAAAGGAAAATCATTAATCAAACCAACAACTTTATCTAATATATGATAAAAATGCATTTGAAGACCACCTCCCCACTCTCTTAATAACTTCATTGGAACTTCCCTCTCTAGCTAAATCTGAAGCCCTGCCAATTCGCAAGGAGTGAGCTACAAACCTATCCACTGGAAATCCCATGCAACGGAAAACCCTCCTAATCAACTGTATGAATCTATTACTTGTCACAGCCTTCCCATTAACCGAGCAAAAAATCAACTCAGATAAACTCCCCATCCACCTCCTCCTGAATTCCTTGGCCCATCTTACTGGACAAAGGCTAAAATTCCTATCAGGCTTAAGCACCACCAGTGAACCTTTACCCAGTTGATCTGTCTTACTCTTCCGTAAACTAGTAGTAACCTCCTCATCACCTATGATTACATCCTTCCAACAAAACGAACCTAACAACTCTGAAACATGGAAAGCACCAAAATGTAACCATACACACAATGTGCCCAACATAAAGTAATCCAAAGAACCATCTTGTAATAACGCTAACCCTTTCAACAAAACTTTGAATACCGCCCTCGTCAGTGGCCATCGCATATCCCCCCATTCCGCAATCACTCTCCCCCACCCCTTTAACATCTGCCCTACTGTCCATGACTTTGTAAAATTCTGCAATCCAGATATCTTAGCAAAAATACTAATAGCAGCCAAATCCACCCTGACAGTCTGCAATGCCTTACCTAGTCCCCAAGCTTGGGCTAAGTAATGCAACAACAATTCCTCTGACCATACCCCTTCCTCTTCTGGCAACTGTAGAACAAACTGATCAAAATTACAAAGCACCCTACCATAAGCCTTCCTTGTAGAGAGAGCCCAGAAATGACACACCAACCTCCTGACTACCTCTACCCTAGGTTCCACACCTCTTCTGGCAGGATTTATGGTACTTCCTCCACCCCTGGAGCCAACAACCAAAACCTGCAAAACTGAAATCGGGACAAGCTATCAGCAATATCATTCTTTACACCAGGCACATGGACTGCTGTGAATGAAAAGTTTATTAACAGACTCTGCAAAACCAGTTTACATAATACCAACAGTAACCACTCTGACTTAGCCATTTTCTTTTGCAAAACCCTCATCACAGCCATATTGTCAGAATGAAAAACTACTCGCTTGTCCCATAAACGATACTTCCAAACTACAGAAGCTACCCATATAGGCATCAACTCTAGAAAGGCCACATCATGCCTCCATTCTTCTTTCCAAGCTTGAGGCCATTTAGCTGCAAACCACCATCCTCCAAAGTAGGCCTCCATACTAATGCCCCCAGATGCATCCGTAAATAATTGAAGTTCCTCCTGCCCCACCCAGTCTGACTGCCAAAAGGAAATCCCATTAAAATGTCACAAAAAACAAGCCCACAACAACAAATCGTCCCACACCAACTTGGTCACCCTAACCCAATGATGCTTACTCACGTCTCCTTTCAACATAAATGCCACCGACCTACAAAAGGGGCACCCTGGGTGTACCACTCAACAAGTGAAATTCAATAGCCCCAACAACTCCATGACTGCCCGAAAACGGGGCACCCTGGGTGTACCACTCAACAAGTGAAATTCAATAGCCCCAACAACTCCATGACTGCCCGAATCCGTATCTTATCCTTGTCCAGCTCCAACCTTATAGCCATTCGAAACCTCTCTATTTTATCCTCAGGCAGACAAAATAGTCCCTGCTCCACATCTACCATTAATCCCAAAAGTTCTAACAGTCTCACTGGACCTTCCATCTTATGCTGGGCCAATGGTACCCCCAACTCCTCACACATGCTCATAACTCCTGAAGCCCTTTCTGGGCCTCTGCCCATCCTTTACCCACTAGAAAGAAATCATCTAAATAGTGACCTGCCTTCTGTGTTCCCACCCTCTGTTGCCATACCCAATGTAACACCGTACTGCACCTCCCAAATGTCGCACATGCCACTGAACAACCCATAGGCATGGCTTTGTCAAAATAGTACTTGTCACCTACCATCATCCCCAGCAATGGCCAATTGTCCAGCCTGAATGGCAGCAAGTGAAAGGCAGACTCAAAGTAAACTTTTACCAGCCATGTCTCTCAAAATTCCCTAATCACCTTGATGGCATCATCCAAGGATGCATAATGCACCCTGACCTTCTCCTTTGCAATAAAATCATAATTGAACCCCCTTCCAGATGAGACAAGTGATGTATCAGTCTAAATTCCACAGCTTGTTAACCCAAGGGCTACACCTTGTAACACAACACTACAGAACCTCTCAAATGTCGCACATGCCACTGGACAACCCATAGGCATGGCTTTGTCAAAATAGTACTTGTCACCTACCATCATCCCCAGCAATGGCCAATCCTCCAGCCTGATTGGCAGCAAGTGAAAGGCAGACTCAAAGTCAACTTTTACCAGCCATGTCTCCCAAAATTCCCTAATCACCTTGACGGCATCATCCAAGGATGCATAATGCACCCTGACCTTCTCCTTTGCAATAAAATCATAATTGAACCCCCTTCCAGATGAGACAAGTGATGTATCAGTCTAAATTCCACAGCTTGTTTCTTCGGTACTAACCCAAGGGCGACACCTTGTAACAACACCGTACTGAACCTCTCAAATGTCGCACATGCCACTGAACAACCCATAGGCATGGCTTTGTCAAAATAGTACTTGTCACCTACCATCATCCCCAGCAATGGCCAATCCTCCAGCCTGATTGGCAGCAAGTGAAAGGCAGACTCAATGTCAACTTTTACCAGCCATGTCTCCCAAAATTCCCCAATCACCTTGACGGCATCATCCAAGGATGCATAATGCATCCTGACCTTCTCCTTTGCAATAAAATCATAATTGAACCCCCTTCCAGATGAGACAAGTGATGTATCAGTCTAAATTCCACAGCTTGTTTCTTTGGTACTAACCCAAAGGGTGACACCTTGTAACAACAAAAGGGCGGACTGTTGAAAGTATGCAATAAATGCCCAGCCTGCCGCTCTTTCTCCACCAAGCCCTCCAATATGTCATCTTTACCTTGCACTGACCGCAGGTTCTTACAACCCCCCACTTACCTCCACACTAGACTTAATAGGAAACCCTTCATAAAACACCTGTAATACCTCCTTCTAAATCGCGAGGCCAGGAAACTGCTGAACCATGCCCCGCAGGACCTCCACCTTAAAGGGGAAACGTGCCCCTTCCACTATTCTTTCTATAGAACCCACTTCCCTGGGACCCACGATAATATCGTATGGCTTGAAATCCTTGTGCGGAGGAAAACCCACCCTTCCGAACCATAACATTGGAATTCAACGTGGAAAGGTTGTGGCAACCACTAAAAACATCCAAATGACTCCCTCCACATCTTGAGCAAGTGTGTAAAAATTTGCAACCTACCCAAGAACAAGAGCCACTATTGAAAGACCAACACACACCCATTCCATCTCCTCCACTTACCCTTCTGTTAAAGCCACCATAACTATCCATCATCGTGGCTAACCATATATCTGGATGATGCAACTCCCAATGTAGCGAATGGTCCACAGCCTTCTGTTTGTGGAAACGCTGATCGTACCAGAGCCATGTATTCCCCAACCATAACCGTTGCACCTCCCAAATGGTAAGGAAATAACCCATAAGTGGCAGGGCCAATGACCCGTCTTTCTCCAGCTGCACCACCATATAGTAAATAAAGCCTACCACCCAATTATACTACATCCTAGGGTGAATTTTACCTACCCTTTTCCTCCCGAAAGGTGCTAATGCTGCCAACAAATCCTTACTATTAGCTGACTCTGCCTCCATTAACCACTGCACCCCTTCCACATCGATCAACTCAAATACATCAGCATATTCCCCTTTCCAAATTTTTTCTTTCACCGATCCTAGAACATGCAGAGTCAAAAAGACAGTTCCTGCCTCTTGTCTCAAGGAATGAGTGGATAATCAGTCCCCTGGCTGCAGCCCAAATTCATAGCCTACATCCGAGCCTAAAGCTGAACTATCCCCTGACCCTACACTAACCCCAGTTGCATCCTTTCCAGCATTCCCGGCTACCTCTGTTGTCTCCTTCTGTGCACCCTCTATTGCATGCTATCCTTTCCCAAAATCCCCACCTAAGAGTTTCCCTTCATCTCCACTCACCCCAAGATCCTCACTGCTCATATCACCAGCCAGAACTGATGAAGCAAAACCATTACCTGAACCTCTGTCTTGAGACGAGCTGGGCACCGATGCCTCCAGTGTGACCAGCTGCTTTGCTGTCCACTGCCCTTTCCCCCAGGCTGGAGTTCTCAACATGGAATGTCACCTCTTCTGCCCTGGTGGCTGCTCCTGCTCTGTTACTGCCTCTGACATTGACACCTTCGGAAATAATTCCTCCACCTGTGCCACGATAGCTTACCACCTCTGACATAGAGCCAGTAAGTTAGCCATCAGTTGGAAAGCTGATAGAATAATTGGTGTTGCATTAGCATGAATTCCTTAAGGTTGTGGAGTCTTAAACTGAAATGGTTGTCATTACTTAGTAGCTTCAATCCTCAGCTACCTGCCTGGAAAGCTTTCCGGATGAACACACCGAACAATGACGCAAAATCTGACATTTTGTAAAATTCTGAACAGTGAGAGGTATGTCAGGACAACTGCACCCATAGCCACAGCAATCTTTCCCCAGCCCTCTGAGCTGTCACCGCCGCTCCAATAAATGCGCCTAATGCAATTATGTAATATGATTCTTTTTTTTTTTTTTTTTTTATTTTCTCCATAAGCTGGCCTGCCATGAACTCTTCCTGTATAACAGGGAAAGCTTTTAATGGTGAACAATGGCTGTTGCCCCCAATGTACATGAGCGAAGGCAACGGCCATGCAAAAGATGTTCCCAGCCTGCCTTAATGGGAACTGCTACCTGAACGAGAAATACCAAGATGAGGATCACCACAGCCGCACGAGCCCACCAGGGCACAAAAAGAGCAGCCCCAACCACTATACCACCATCACTGGCTTTAGCTCTAAGGCAACGTGCCTTAGCCGCCAACCACAGCCACCAGGCAAGCATCAGGCCCGAACCAAAATGCATGGCCCTACTGACCCCTTCGGATTAACAGCATCGTGACCGGGAAAGAAGATCCACCGAAACACCACTTGACCACCAATGACCAAACTCAACACCACCCATGCACCACCAGACCACCGGGGAATCAAGAAGCCAAACCACTGCACACATCACCAGTTAAGCCAATTACCACACTCCAGCCTTGCCTTGCACCACACACGCGCACACACACACACACACACACACACACACACACACACACACACACACACACACACACACACACACACACAGAGCTCACGGCTCTTCCAAGACAAACTCCTGCCCCTTCCATGGGCTCCCTAGCTCATTCCCCATACTGACCACCACTCCCCAACTCCTGCTTTCACCTAGCAGGAAAAAAAAAACAACTATGTATCTAGCCTTAACCTCAGATCATCTCCCCGCACACACCATCCAAGGCTTATCTGATTCTGCAATACCTACAAGGTCATCTGGATGTGGGTTAGTTGCAACACCAGCACCAACTCATGCCAAAATGTGCCTACTTCCTCTAAGCCCTACCACTTAAAATTACTCTAAGTCCCTCCCTCCCCTACATTACTTCCCTTAAGCTCCCTTTCTCTTTAACCCTTTACCAACTAAACCTAAATTCTGCAATCTAATCTACCTATCAAAGACTCAAACCATTATCGTCATAAGGCTATATCCCCCCACCCCTACTACCTGAAAGTGGGACCAGGACAAATGAGTTTGTCCCACACTTCATTTGTGATAGTACCCAAGTTCAAAATGCTGTTACTTCACAACTTGTTACCTCTTCTTCCTCATTTAGATTTACTGGTAACATTAGCTATAAAAGATGCTTATCATCACATCCTATTAAACTTGATTTCAGGAGTATCTGTTTGGATCCCATTATCAAATCTCTGCCTTATCCTTTGACTTTCCACTGCACAAACAGTGCTTGCAAAGTGTTCAGCTCCATTTATAGCTCATTTCAGGGTACAAGGTACCCACATTTTCCATATATAGATGACTTGCTTATCTTTGCAGACTCTCTTTCAAAGTGTCAAGAGAGATGTCTTACACTAGCTGAGTTTCCAAGACAACATTCACAAGTCTTTTCTGACTCCATCACAAAGGATTATGTTTCTATGGTGTCTGCTAGACAGAATATATGCATTTGGTCATGCAGCCAAATGCCGAACAGCCGAATATAAATGTTGAAACTCGCAGACGCGAATGCTCATAATATCGAGCACAACTTCAAATTTGAAATTCCTGGATGCACAACCACCGCAACAAGCACTACCATGGGTCGAGAGGGGGGAATATTAGCCTGGCCGGCATTCGGAATTTCTGGGTTCGGCATCCGTAAATTCGACATTTTCAAAACTGTGGTCACTGCTTTCTATGTTTGTAGTGTCAGTACTCTGCCGTTCGACCAAACTAGTGGTGCTAGACACCTCAGTTCAAAGAGCTATTCTTCCATTGGAAAAATAGACCTAAATCTAGATCTATTTTTAGGGTTTTCCACTCAGGCTTTGGTCAGAGTGAGAGAATACAACAGGGTTTTGGGTCTCATGGCATCTATGATTCTAATGATACCCCCAGCAGGACTTCACATGGAAAAGTCTCTTTGGTCATAGAACCAACACCCATTATCTTTTCAAATCCCAGTCTTGAGATTTGTCAGAAGAAGACAAGACATTTAGTTGAGACAGCACATATGCCTAGAAGCAGGCCTCTCCTTCTCTCCACTGCTCCAAAGCAGTCAGTCACCACAGATACTTTGAACTTTGGTTAGGAAGTGGTTTCAGGAGGGGAAAAAGTGCAAGATCTTTGGGACACCAATGATAGATACAAGCACATAAATATAAAACAGATGCTTGCACTGATCTAGGCAGTCAACTCTCTCAATCATTTTTGGTTACCCTAGACCTCGTTAAGTTGTTACAAACAATACTACAGTATTGTGATACATCAACAACAAGGGGAGAACATGTCTTACCCCATTTTCAGACTAGTCACATCAGCTTGGTATATAGCTTTATAGCATAATCTCACTCTACAAGTGTCCTACTTCCCTTCAGAGGACAATTGCATGGCAGACAAGCTGAGGAGGCTAAAGGAAGATCCCCATGAATGGAAACAATATCAGGGGGTCTTCCAAGATTTGATCTGTCTGTGGGGAGTTCCATAAGTAGAAGTCCTTGCCTCTGCTCTGGACACTCAGCTAGAAAAATTCAGCTCCATGACTACATGAAGAAGGCCTGGAAGACAGATGGCTTTTTTGTTCCTTGGACAGGAGCATTCTTTTATGCTTTCCCCTCTTTCCACTGATAGCCAGGGCACTTTTGATGATTCAGATGGATCCCTGAAGATCATTGAGGAGACTTTTTTCTGACTCAGGCAAGTGTCTCTCCTTATAGGTTTATAGGTTCATAGCTAAGTACTAGGCTAGCTACCCTTGCTGGTCATTTTAAGAATATTCAGTTCCGCTTTTAGTGCTTGAATTAACCTACCCCATATAGTTACATATTGGCCTTACCCATCCTGTGGTTGATAATTATATATTTCCCTTATTGAGAATATCTGGGATTATGCCATAGATAATTTGAGGAGACACATGCATGTGATAAAGCATTTAGGAGCTGCCTCTATCAATTAGTAGTGCAAGGGACAGACCTGTGGTACATTTTCTGTTTCCCATTCATAGATCCAAGTTGGGCTTAGATATGGAAAATGATAAACTTTGTTTCATGAGGATGAGTCCATTCCAGAACAGTAGAATCCACTGCGAGATATACCTGTTGCTCAAAACCATTCCAAACCATTCTGTTGATGTTGCAAAAGGCTTAGATCCCTAGACACATTGTTTCTGATGCCATGTAAGTTGCTGATTTGCAGTAAATCCATCAGTATTGAGCCAGAGGATGTCTTGTACACCAAACAAAGGTCACCTCTTAGCAGTCTGTAGGATAGTGAGTGTAGTGACAGGGCTTTGATTCTTTCCAAATAGGGCATGTTGTTTAGGCCTTGTATCATTTTAGTAAGGTATTCTGCCTTTTTTAATTTCTCCAAGTCTTTTGGGTTTCTAATATCATGATGGGAATGAACCCCATTCCTAAGTCAAAGTACAATTAAAGTTCATGAAATTAGTATTGTTTCACTCTTTGACATTAGCCAAAAGTGCTCTTTGGAGCACCCGCAATGTGCCCAGTAATGACTCATTCTGTAATTTGTATGGTGTTACATGAATTGGTAACATATCTAAATATGATTGTAAATTCTTTTTTATAAGACCAGTTGCTCCTACTACTACTGGAACTGTCTGGATATCTTTCTTCCACATGGCTCTTATTTTTGCATGCAGATCCAGGTATTTTATAACTTTGTGTCTCTTTGTACGCGAGACACTGTAGTCACTGGGTGTGGCGATTTCAGTGATCAATGCTACATTTATATCCGGTTTTCTAGCATCTGTCTTTTGAACTGTTGGTATTGGGTGATCCCATGTGATATAATCTTCATCATTTTCTATGATTCTTTGTGGCTCATGTTTCCAGTGTTTTTCAGCCACTTCAGTACCATAATATTTGTACAATCTCCAGTGTAACAGTCTTGCCACATTATTATGCCTTTCAGTATACAGTCCCTCTGCCATTAGTGCATCGCAACCAGCAACAAGGTGTGTGACTGTTTCCAATTCAGTTTTACAAAACTTACATATGTCTTTTTCTCCCACATGTTCAATGGACTTTGTAAACCAGCATGTACTTAGCCCACTGTTTTGGGCTGCCAATATTAATCTTTCATTTCTTGATGTGAATTCACCTCTCCCTAACCATTCCTGTGTTTTCGTACTTGCAACTATATTTATGTTTTTTCCACATTTCTTGCCTTTTCATCTGGTCCTTTACCTTATATTCTTTCTTTTGTTTTTTAGCACATTCAGTTGCTGCCTGTTTTTTTATCTACTTCTGGTATAATTTTTATTTCTGCTTGACATCAATATGCTTCTGCTAAATTAAGCAGAAATGTCATCTTTGATTTATTCCCCTCATGTTTCAAAACTTACACTACATTTGGATCCTGTGAGGTCAGCAGATATGTGTGGAGTCCCATGATTGTAGATCTATGCATGTAATCAATTTCAAGGAGGCTTATCCCTCATTTGGAGTGGGGAATATATAATCTTGGTATACACTGATTTTTATAAATCATTTGGTGAGCATGAAGCATCCTTCTTGTTTTAATATCCAATCTATCCAACACTTTTTGGGGCCAGTCAATCACTCCAAAACTATAAGTTAGGGCAGGAAGAGCAAATTGATTTATGGCTTGGATCTTGTTCCTAGATGTCAATGCTGTTTTCAGGATTAATTTAAGTCTTCGAAAGTGCTCCTTACTGAGCTTTATTTGCATTTGATCATGGTTTATTGCCGATCCTTCATCTATTCCCAAGTATTTATACACTCCCTCTTGCTCAAGTTCTTTTATATCACATTCTTGTCCCAAACTTATGTTTTCCTGGTGTTGCAGTTTTCCTTTTTAAAGGTTGCTGTTGCACATTTATCAAGACCAAAGGACATTCCAGTATCATCTGAAAACGTTTTGACAACCAGCATCTGTGCTTTCAGTTCCTCATCTGATGAGATATACAGTTTTAAATCACTGACAAAGAGGAGATGAGACATCATTAGACTTTGTTGTTTTCTAGAAGCCAAATTGTAGCCATGGCCTAAGCTATTAAGTAAATAGCTTAATGGATTAATGGCAAGGCAGAATAGCAATGGTTTTAGTCACACTGGAATATCCCCCTTTGAATTTTTATCCCTGGGATAATAATCTGTCCTTTATCGTGGCTTAATTGCAAAGTGGTCTGCCACTGTTTCATGGTTACTGTAATGTAGTCAATCAGTGTAGGGTGTATCTTATACATTTTTAAGCAGTCTTTTATCCATGTATGTGGAATACTATCAAATGCTTTTTTGTAGTGAGTCCATGCCATACTTAGATTCTTCCCCTTCTTACAGTTCTCCACTATAATTTTGTTTAACAAAAAATGATCCTTTGTTCCTTATGACTTTCTTTTACTGCCCTTTTGTTCTACTGCCATAATTGAGTTTTCTTCGAAATGACTGTAAACTCTGTCGGCGTCAGTTCCCGTGTATAATTTATACATCATTGGAAGACAAGTTATCGGTCTATAATTTTTAGGGTAGCTTGCAGGTTCACTCTTAAGTAAGAACATTGGTTTTCCTGTTGTTAATCAGTGCGGTGTGTGTTTGGGATGCACATATAAATAGTTTTTACTCATGGCTAAGTCCTCGTGCAAAAAAGTTAATACTTTAAGCCAAAAGTTAGATACTGCACCTGGGCCTGGGGATTTCCAGAGATGCTTTTCTCAACTTTGTTTCAATCTCTCTGGTTGTTATTTCATCCTATTCATATCCTGTACCTTTAAACTTCTTACTCTTTCTTTTACTTCTTCTATCCATTTAGCATCTTTGTTATGTTCCACAGGATATTCATAAATACTTATCCAAAATGTATCTACTTCCTCTTTTTTTGGCAGTCTTTCAATTCCTTTTACCTTATTTCCCAATTCTCTATAAAACTTTTTTGGATCATCAATAAATTGCTTATTTTGTGCTTTTCTCTTATATTTATCTTTGTATCTTCTAAGTCTTTTTGCCTGTTTTGAAATTTTTTGTTTGTTATCTCCAATAGTGCATAATAGATCCTGATCTGTTCTAATACTGCACATTGCTTTTATCACATCTATCTTTCTTAGTAGTTTTGTTGATCTATTCCCTGTTCTATAGTCTTCTAACAGTGACACTTCTTGTCTTAGCTGCTTTATAGTTTTCTCTATTCTATATTTCCATGATGATATTCGCGTTCGCCCCCTCTTTTCCCTTGCTACCCTGTGTTCCTGTGGTAGAACTTTATCAGTTATTAATTTAGCTGCACAGTAAGATATTCTGTTTACTTCTGTTATATTGCATGGGTCTCTATGGACAGTCCTAATTACTGTGTTCATTTGTTTTTATCAAGCTTATAACTTTTGGGGTTTTATTAACCTTCTGCAGTCTATTTCTCTGATTGATCTTGATATATCTGATCTGTCTTTGTCTATTAAATCAAGCAACTCTTCTTTTATCTCATTTTCTTCCATACTGAGGGCACATTCTTTGTTTTCCGTTTCCTGCAGACATTCTATAGAAAGTTCTATGGCATCTTCCTGTGGCACATTCTCTTCAATTTCATCCCGTGTCATCTGTTGTTCTGTCATATGGAAACTCACTGGCCTATCACTCCTCAACACTGACTGCATCAGAGTTTCCACAGTTTTCTGTTCCTTTCCTTGCTGTCTAGTTTCAAATGAACATTTATACTAGTTTCCTGTGGAAAGCTCCAAAATATCTTGATATGGCACCTGACCAATTGCTTCCTGTTCCACTGATTTTCCCTTAATTTGGATATCCATTGCTCTATCCTGTTGTGGTGCTTTCTGTACTCGATTTACTATACTGACTCTGTCTCTTTGCAGCTGTTCCATAACCTCAATTTCGATTTCTTTGACTTCTCCATTACTAATTTTTTTCTACTTTTCCTTAGTCTTCTTATTTTTTGTATTGTAAAGTTTTCCATATCTGGATTCCTTTCCCTATATATTTATTCTAATATCTTTGGTGCTGCTCTTTTTGTATTGGTTAGTTTTGCTTTCTCCTCTGCATGAATATTACACCATAGTAAATCTCTTTTCCTTTCCCATGTCCATATTTCTTCTTCACATGTCTCCTGATCTTCTTGCTTTTCCTTATTCTGGGGCTCGCTCCATCATGCTGTGATGTAGTCTGTTTTAGACCTTCTCTGTGGGCATTGCAGTTGTGGCTTGTATCTGGACAGATACATGCCAGAGGAAACATTATATTCAATGACTGGCCTAATGAGGGCTGAGTAAAGGGGAGCAATGACATCCATAGATCTAGACACAATACCTTTATTTATAAGCTGTACAATATAGAAGGACTTTCTTACAACGTTGGACGCATGTTGGTCAAAAGTAGGTCACTGTCCAAATAAATTTTCAAATCCCGAACAACTGGGTTAACTCTTAGGGGTATATTTTCAATGTGGTAGTTCCCTGAGGTAGATGATTTCTGAAAGTATACAATAATGCATTTTTTGGCATTTAGTTTCAGTTTATGATTTTGGCACCAGTTATTTATTTTGGAAAACATTTCTGCAGGATGGTCAAGTCATTTGGGGATTCAGTGATTCCTCCTAGCTTGCAGTCATCTGAAAACTTAGTCAGCCAGAGCCCTTTAGAATTGGCTTTTACTTTAAGAAAAGTAGATGCCAAAATGGAGAGGTCCCATCATCAGATGAAGTTCTTCCATGACAGAATGACAGTACCTGTATGCACATTTTTTTACTGTGAATTGCAATATCTTATTAAACAGGTCTTACTTCAGTTTTTCTGTGCATCATTGTTGTGTTTTGACATCTAAAAGGAATGCTCACAACTGGAAAAACCTACTTACATAGCTCCCCAGGGAAGTCATCTTGGGCAAGGCCTTTAAAGGAATTTTACAAATTTTAGCTTATCTTTATCTGTTAGAGAATCTAGAAGAGTTTTGGATTTTACTTTACAAGATGTAATCACCTAATCATTAGCCAAGAAACTCTTAGGAAGTTAGAAGGGGTATTAGCAGGACCATAACCATAGATATCCTGAAATTCAATTGTAGGAGTTTATTACTTGAATTCAGAGTTATTGATATTGGTAGAGGTTAGATTTCTAAAAAATGTCAAATCAAAATGACAAATCTATAGTTCACACCTACTAATCAACTATTAATACATCTATACTACTGATTTGTAGCAGTGGAAATACAATTTAGCAACAAGTTGGGCCATATGGCCATAAAGAAAGAGGGGAGTAATAAAATGGCAGAAATGTAGTACAGGCAGAATCACAGTATCATTCAGTCATAAAAACCCAGAATACACTGCAATCAGCGGATCAGTATGCAGCCAGCCCAAGCACAGCTTCTCTATCATTCACCAAATTAAAGGAAACAAGTCCACTAAGTTCAGATACTAACTGCAAATGGTAAGGATGCTTTATATTTCTAGCCCACTGTCCCCCATTAGTAAAATGAGGACATCCCCAGTACCTGCCCCCTTCCCTTTATCTCTAGGGAGCAGGTCAGCACTGCTTTCTCAAAGGCAAAACATATAGCCTCCATGGGAGATGATAACATCCCAGGCTGCATCCTACATGAACTCAGGCATGAACTTGCAGCACCATTAGCCACCCTATTCAACAACGCTTGAGTACTGGCTTTGTCCCAGCTGAGTGGAGGACAGCTACTATCATCCCTTTACACAAAGGTGGAACATCCACTGATCCGGGAAATTATAGACCCATCAGCCTAACTAGCCTGATCTGCAAGGCTATGGAATGGATTATCATGGACCTCATTAACAGGACATTGGCAACCTCCAAACACTCGACCCCACACAGTTTGGCTTTGTCAAGGGGAGATCATGTTTGTTAAACCTCGTCGACTTCTTTGAAACAGTCACCAAAGCCATGTACAAGGTGAATACTTGCCTTTGACACTATTCCCCACTCAAGCATAATAGATAAACTCTCTCAAGTAGGGCATCAATCCATATGATAACAGGTGGGTAGCAAACTGGCTCACTGATAGAACCCATCTAATCAAAGTAGGGGAGGCCACCTCATGCAGTCAAGCAGTAGACCTGTAACAAATGGTGTACTCCAGGGATTGGTCTTGGGACCTCTGTTATTCAGGATACACGTATTTGAGGTGCAGGCCAAAGCCAGTAGTCTATGGCTGACCAAGTTTGCAGATGACTGCAAGCTGGGCAGAGTCATCAATTCCCCAAGTGATGTGGATGTCCTTCAAGAGGATCTCACCTGAACAAATGATTGGTGCCAAAAACATGGCCTCAAACTGAATGCCAAAAAATGCATCATCATCCCCTTTGGGAATGTGACATCTCCACATATTATCACATTAATAACAACGTCCTAAGTATGCAATAAGTCGTGAGGGACTTGGGCACCCAGGTTGATAGCAACCTGACGTTTGACCACTGTGTTGCTTCCATTGTATGGAAAGCTTTCTACATGGCCCATCTTATGAGTAAGGGCATCTCATCCAGGGACAAGGAGGTCATAACATCCCTGTATTCTTCCCTTGTAAGGCCAATTATTGAGTATAACTCCCCCTTTGGCATGTACCTCACAAAGCACATGCAGCGGTTGGAGGCACCAGAGAGGTTCCTCACCAAGGGAATCCAGGGCGTCAAACATGTACCCTACACAGATAGGCTAAAAGCACTGCCCTCTACTCAGTTTCATACATACTCATCAGAGGGGACCTCTGTCTGCCATACAAAGCCATCTCAGACTCAGGCTTGATGGGACTGTTGCATATCTGCAAGTCAAGCTTTACTCGAGTAACCCACACATGCGACCTCAACCTGATTTGTGATATCAGTAGGACTTGGCAGGACAGATTTGTGTCCCAGAAACTTTCCATCTGTGGAATAGATTCCCTCTCCATATCAAACAGAGTACCTCATTATCCATTTTTAAGCACAACCTGGATAACTGGATAGGAAACAAAAAATACAGCCCTGGGATTCCACCCGTGTCCCTGTTGGACAGGGGCTTTGGGTCCTGACTTGTCTAAACATGGGGTAAACTCTTGGCTAGACTTATAAAGGGCCTCAGGGCCAATAGTCCAGTAACATCCTATGATCTTATAAGTGAATATAGGTGTACCACTGATTACATGAGGCATTTACAAAGAATACAGGAGAGTAAGCTGTTGTTTAGTAATACAAATTCTACATGAATTCATACAAGGAATAAGAGAAGCAGAGCAAAGAAAAGACTAGTAGAGATAAAAAGTTGTGCGAGAAAGAGTGAATGATCCATGTGGAATAGTAAGGAGAGATGGTAGGAGAGCAAGGGACAGGAAACATAGGATAATGTAATAAGGAGTGAAGTTCAAAGTTAGAGGGAGATTTAGGACAGAATAGTATTATACAGTGGTTTCAAATTATATTTAGGTTTGTAAGCAATGGTGTGGCTCAAGCTCTGTAGAATTAGTCTGGAGCATGGCATGAGAAAAGGCATGACTGGCGCATGCATTGCTTAAGTTGAGTTGTAGAAGTTGAATGCTTATCTGTCAGTTTAAGGTGGAAGGGGGTCGAGTTCCATAGTTTGGCAACATAACTGGAATAAAGTGAGTCACCATCAGAGTTACATGATTTAGATATGGATAGAATAGATTTTATTACTGGATCATAGACCTCTGACTAATGAGTAGTGCTCTAGGATTTTTTTTTAAATGAGGCAGTTTTCTGCTTTATAGGGTAAGATTTGGCTAGTCAGTAATTGTGTGGAGATAATGTGGTGAGGATGGCATCACATTATCATCAATCATTTAATAAACATTTTAAAGGCGCACCTTACAAAAATATATAAACATATATCAAGTTCTCAGTCCTCTCTCCTTCAACACTGGTTTCAAGGATACACAATCATTTAAACCAGAAAAATGTATGTTTCAGGCTCAATACTCCATCCATATTTAACAGAGTCTGTGCTATTCATAAAATCCCCACCTTGAGTAGTCTGCATTAAATCTAAAGTGTGAAATATAAATTTATAACATTCCCCCTTTCTTATGACATGTCTAGCTAGAGTATTCATACATTTCTTAATTCTGATGTTAACAACATGCAGATGTATGCATGATCTCACTGTGTGACTTATTTTGCATATATAGTAGGCTTTATATGTATAGCATTAAGCTCAATAAACTGTCTACTTCCATAATCAGCACAGTTCTGAAGCTTATATAATGCACCAGTCTTAACAATAAAAATAAAAATCAGTTCTAAAAAATATATGCAGAGAGAGAACAATCATTGCGTGCATAAATGTCATTTTTAAACAAACTAGTAGCAAGAGATGTTTTCTTATAACATAAGCATTTAAGATTCTTCTTATTTCTAAATGCAAACTTGAAAGCCTCACCTGCTATTTTTCTTACTATGACAGCAGTCAAAATACACCAGATGTTATGTGATCCTATCTCGCCTACATTCTGACTGATGGGTTCGGAGCCGATCCTCGGCTCCGACTCTTATGCCAAAGAGCGAAGTCTCTTATTGGCTGAGCTTACTATATCCCAGGATGCACCACTACCAGTCCCCCAGATCTCGTTTGCCGCTAACAAGCAAAGACGTGGTCTCGAGCTTGGCTGAGCTAAGTAGTGTTTTTTTCACTTACTTTCCTGTCAGGGATTTCCTAAAATTCAACAAAAAGCTGTTTTAACAGCTATCTCGTGTTTTTTGTGTATAAGTGAATATTTTTTGTGGTAAAATATTTGTGTGGTGATTGTGTATTGTCTGACTAGAGGTCCCATTTGAGTTGAAGGGCCTTTCCCTGTCAGTCCGTTGTCTTTCAAGTCCCGTTTTATTTTTTTAGGGGTTCTTGGATCCTTTTAGTCATACTTACTATTTGTGACAGTCCTTGATTTAAAAAGAAAAGAATTTTTCTGTGATAGTTAGTGTGTTTTGTCTTTTGCTAGTTATTCACTAAATTGGTTGCCATAATGTCACAGGCTCCTAGGCCTTCAGGTTTTAAGAAGTGCACTAAGTGCAGTTTCAAAATGTCGATAACAGATGACCACTCTCTCTGTGTGTACTGTTTGGGCGCCAAACATTTGCAGGAGTCCCTCGAGGGTCCTCCAAGAGAGGAAAAATAAACTTATTTTAAAAGGCCTTATTAAACCCTCATTTGAAGAGGCATTAGCTTCCTCTCCTTCTCCTGCTAAGCCGACCAGTCCGTCGGAACCGACCGCCAAAAGACATAGGCAGGCTTCTCCTTTGGCTTCACGGACTTCTGCTCGATGCCTCCAGCCTCGACTCCTCTGGGTTCAGAGCCCATCGGCTCCACTGATCTCGGAGCCGATGAAGGTTGTCCGCTCAGACACTTCCTCCTCGGCCGAAGCCCTCTTTGGCACCGATGGAAATTGGTTTGGACACCGATAATTATCAAGTCGATTCCCCTAGTCCCTTGGAGCCGTTGGAGAGGTCGTCTCTTCCAGGTCATCAAGGATGTCAGATTCGGACATAGACAGGGTGCTCCAAAGACTTTTCCAGTCCGCAGTCTTTCAGAACCCACTTGGCCATTGCCATTCCTCCTCCGACCACGCAGGTGCTGACGGAGCCAGTAGAGATCCTAGGGTCAGCCGGGCCCGGGTGACGTGACCAATGCAGTCGGTTCCAAGCCTCCCTCGACTTCCATCTGCTATCATGGCTCCGGGACTGGACCCTCCCAGGATTCTGGGGTCCGGCCTTCAGAGCTATGAGGAGTGCCTTGGCCAAATCTTCTTTGGCCATCTCCACCTTCCTGGGCATGAAGACTGGGTCTTTGGCAGTTCCCCTGTCTCTAGACAGCGGGCCTGAGGTTACCCACTGGGGTTCCCTCCTCCTGAGGGTCTTCGAGTTGGAGGAGCCCCAAGGAAGAGAGAGGAAGCACATAGACTGACACTGATCTTGATGATGGAGGGGTCCCCAAAGTCATCCTCGGATGATGTCTCATTTGCAGACATTCTAGAGATCCTCAGGCTGGAATTCCAAACCCTCCGCTGATGAGTCGGTGTTCCTCAAGGCCTCGGGCTAAGCCCTCTGCCTCCTGGGTGTCTCCCTAGATTTGGTTTGTCGGAGGGTGTGGGAACATCCAGATACTGTGGAACCAGTGCCTTTTGTCTGCCCCACCCGAGAAGGAGTTCTTAGGCTGTAGATGCCATGGTGGTGGCATCTGCTACCCAGCAGGACATGGCAGAGGAGTCTAGGAGCATGGAGAAGTGCACCCTGAGTTCAGTCCCTGAATTATTTGGCACATTTCACCAGACTACAGAGGGATCTGATCAAGGAGCTCTCAGACTCCTCTCAGGTAACCTACCTGAGCAGCTAGCCCAGTCGGTTAGCTCTCAGTTGGCTACCCTTAGCTCGATTTCTAACTCGCCCATGCGGCTCATTTCATATGATGGGTCCTCTTTGTTTGGACCCAAGGTAAAAGACACTTACCCACTGTAAGCAGGAGGGAAAGACTTTATCTGCCATAGGAGCATGATTTTCCACTCCCTTTCGGCCTTATCCCAAGGCTAAAAGAGGAGGGAAGATGTGGTTCCACAAATCACAGAAATTCTTTCCTCAACAGCAGGAAGATTCCCTTCCAGAGGCAGAGGAGGAAATTTTTCTGGGAGGTCCTTTCGTGGCTCTTCAGCCTCCCACACTCCATGAGGGATTGCCCAGTCGGGTGAAGCACCTAAAAGCCTGGGAGTCTATTACTCAGGACAGATGGGTGCTTCGGATTATTGCCAGAGGTTACACCATTCCGACCCACCACCCAGTCAAGGAAATTGCAAGCTGCTAGAAAGGAGTCATCCAACCGTCCCCACAGACCAAATCGGATCCTTTTAGTGCCAAAAGACAGGGACCTGAGACCCATTTTGGATCTCAGCAAACTAAACCAGTCCGTCATGAAGTCCAAATTCGAATGGTCACTTTACAATCCATTCTCCCATTGCTGGAGAAAGATGTTTGGATATCACATACCGATACATCAGACGTCCAGGAGGTCAGCCTGGGAGACAGTCATTTCCAATTTTGTGCACTGCCCTTTGGTCTCACCACAGCCCCAGGGTGTTCACCAAGTGTTTGGCAGTAGTGACTGCTCACCTGAGGAGTCTCGGATTCCAAGTGTTTCCCTATCTGGACGACTGGCTCCTGACTGCCACCACCAGGCATCTACTACACCATCTCCCTGGGTGCTTCCTGGGAATTACATTCAACTGGTCAAAGTCTGTCTTGCTGCCGAATATTCCTTCCAGGATACAAACATTACAAGATCAAGTCCGAGCCCTGCTTCTAAGATCCAAAGCCCCAGCCAGGATGGTCCTGCAACTTTTAGGTTCAATGTCTGCCACGGTTCTCCTAGTTCCTCTGGCAAGATTGCACATGAGGATTCTCCAGTGGCTATTATCGACACAATGGTCTTTTCAGGATCTCCCCCTCAATCATCACATACTGATAACAGCATCCAATCTGAATCAGGGAAGACCCTTTGTTATAGGGGGGGGCATTGTCTGGGCAGGTCAGTTCAGGGTTCTTGTCTTACATTTCTCCATATCAAGGAAATGAGGGCTGTACTTCTGTCCCTACAAGCCCTCCACAACTTTCTCCCTCAAGGCATTATCGCCATCCACACAGACAACATGTCGGTGGTCTGGTATCTAAACAAACAAGGAGGGACCAGATCAGAGGCCATGAGGGTGTGGGAATGGGCAGTGGCTCATTCCAGGCAAATCTAATGTATTAGCAGACAGACTGAGCAGGACTATTCTTTCTCCTCACAACAGTAGCAGCTCAGATTTTCAAAGGTGGGGGGATTCCGTGCTGACTGTTTTGCAACACCATGAAACGGAGTGCAAAAAGGTTCTTTTCCTTGACCCCAACAGGACTGCTTTATGCTTTCCTCCATTCCTCCCCAAAGTCATCCAGAAAGCTTCCCAATTGGGGTCCACAATGATTCTAATTGAAGTATGGTTCCTTACCTACAGAAATATACCCTGGACGGTCCTTGGTTCTTGGATCTAATTCGGACCTTCTGGTTCATCAGTCGGGACAACAGCACCAGTCCCTTCACACTTTGAAATTAACAGCTTGGTTCCTCCACTTCCGACTATAGTCAGAAATCACACCTTGGACCCGGAAGTTATTCACATTTTATCTTCAGCCCACAAACCCACCACTAAGAAATTGTATCACAGTAAGTGGAAGAGGTTTGCTATCTGGGCTCAACTCAGAGGCTTAGACCCTATTACTGCCCCGATACCAGAGGTCTTGAAATTTTTAACATCCTTGTTTAATCAAGGATCTTCAGTCTCTACTATTAAAGTCCAACTAGCAGCTATCTCCAAATTTCACGATTCCATAGACCCACCTTTGATGAGCAGCAGATTATGTAAAACTTTCATGAAAGGTGCTGTGCTTTTAAGACCCCAGTTTCTCATCCTGGATCTTGATTTGGTACTTGGTGCCTTAACATCTTCCCCCTTTGAACCGGCTGCTACATGTGAGTTGAAATATCTGTCTTGGAAAACTGCCTTCTTAATTGCAATCACCTCTGCAAGAAGAGTTTCAGAACTTCAAGCCCCTTCTATCAAACCACTTTTTCACAAGGATAGAGTATCACTTAGGCGTAATCCATCTTTTGTTCCAAAAGTTTGTTCTAATCTCTGTCTCCAACAGTCTCTAGAACTACCAGTTTTCTTTCCAAAATTTTCAAACAAAATACACCTTGCATACATTGGATGTTCACAGGCTATCTAGATAGGACTCAACAAATTAAAACAGATCAATTGTTTGTGTCCTTTTCAGATAATAAACTGGGTAAAACCATCACTAAAGCTACTATTGCCAAATGGATCAGAGATTGCATAACTCAGGCTTATTCCTCTTCAAATAAACAACTTACAACATCTGTCAAAGCTCACTCTACTAGAGCTATGGCTACCTCTATTGCATTCCATTCCAGGCTCGCTATTTCTGAGATTGGTCCAACCCGCACACTTTCATTTCCCACTATAAATTGGATGTGGCATCATTTGGTTTCGGTACTCAGGAGTGTTTTCCAGTGAGCCACCCAGGATTTAGGTGCTGATCACATAACATTTTTTATTTATGTACTCACCATAACTTCAGATGTTTGGGATCCATCTCCTCCTTCCCCTGCCTTGGAGATCAGAAGAGATTGAATGGTTTGAGTTCTACTGTTTTATCTTGTATCATCTGTCAATGTTATATAAGCAGTGACAAACTAGATCTGGGGACTGGTAGTGGTGCATCCTGGGATATAGTAAGCTCAGCCGATCCCAAACATCTGAAGTTATGGTGAGTACATAACTAAAAGTTATTTTAATTCTATTGCAAATCTTCTCCACATCACAAGAATGAGTTAACAGTTACAGTGTGTTTTGTCTGATACATTTTACTTCCAATTCCTATCCTGCCCGGTACCACGTTTATTAACCATAAGTGTGACCTTTTAGTAATTTATTAATTTATACATGTGCACTCTCTCTCTCTCTATATATATATATATATATATATATATATATCTATATCTATATCTATATATATATATATATATATATACATATATATACAGCGCGGTAGTGGTGCTTATGTAGCGTTATCACTGCACAGTAAGACACTGTTCAATTCTCAGCTAGAGCATCTTCTGCGTGGAGACATGCGTGAATGGGCATACCTTCGTTGAAGGTTGTGCGTCAGGGCTGGTAACTCGGTATGTAAAAATCAACTACCAATCATTAGCGGACCGGAGTTCCGCTGTGGTGACCCCTAACCAGGAAAAGCCGAAAGACACAAACATATATATATATATATATATATATATATATATATATATATATATATATATATATATATATATATATATATATATATATATATATGAAAGTCATTTTACACATGGCAGCATTTTTAGGTGGGCCTCCCCTGCCCCACCGATACGGGGGCTACCCCCCACCATATTGGCCATATCCAGGGCAAATGTGGGGTTGGGGGGGGGGAGGGCAAATGATGATCGATGTGGTCGGAAATGAAAGTTCAGTGAAGTGAAAGTAATATATATAATAATATATATATATATATATATATATATATATATATATATATATATATATATATATATATATATATATAAATATATATATATATATATATATATATATATATATATATATATATACAGATAGATAGATATAAAGATATATATGTCAAGAGTAATACATCTAAAAGCATTTATATTCAGTGAAGTGCATAATGTCTAACAGAGCACTCTTCCTTAACAATACCATGCAGTTTAGCATTAAGGAATTAACAAGCATTAGTACTTGAACCTACTATTTCAGTGACAACAGTTCTCTAAAAACATTGCATAAATATTAGCAGTATAACCAGCACATATAATTATAAAACAAATGTCCTACTAACTTTATTGCTACATACATTATAGTCAAAGCTGTGTTTTAGACCGTTACACCATTCTTACTCTCATATTACAATAATTTAATGAAAGCAAAGCTGTGGAAAAATGTGCAACCTTTACTTATCTGTACTAGTTATGGGCTGAGTTACATGTATGAATTAACTGTCCTATATACAGCACTTGATCACCTAAATGATTCACTTAGCCAGTTCTGCAAGACATTCTGCTGTCTAAATGAATGCTTGAAACTAGGGCAAAATCTAAACATCACAAATGAAATCAAAAACAAGAATGTAAAAATGTAGTGAAGCTGGTGCTTAGGTTATGTTTACTATCACTAAACCAATCACAGTTTCATTTTCCATAAGTTCCATTTTAATTTAAAAGATTTTCTAATATGCATCAAATTCAGACCTCAGTTTAAAGCATAAATGGTGAAACAGATTAAATTCAAATACATCAGTACAGGTCAAATTACTTAGACATTTTTATTGTCTTTTTCTGCTACTTCTTCCATTTCTGCTATTAGATATCAGGAGTTGGATGTAAAGGAAACAATTGCTTGAATCGATATGTGTAGGTGGCGCTTTCAGATTGCAGTGCCTTTCTTAATTAGGCAGGTCAGACACCCCTAAAATAGTTTTGATTGATTATCAAAGCCATACCTCCATGTTCTCTGTGTTCTGTATATTTCATCACCTCAGTTTTGAAACCTGATGTTATCCAGGCACACTTGTTAGCTTTCAATGGTCTTGCCTTGGCATGGAATACGTTATCATAAATCCCAATAAGATGGTTTAGGAGGAAATCAACAGCCAACTTTGACTCATTTTATCAAGTTGTTATAAGCAAGGCTTTGACATTTTTTTTAGATAGATTGCTCAAGTCTGAAGATGATAGAACTTTTTTAGCTTTAAAGTACCAATAAGACATGTCAGGATAACAGTCACTGAGAGCATTACAGCCAATAGTACATTCAGGAATGCATCTGGAATTCTAGACAGGAGAGCATTCAGAAGCTAATCAGTTGTTGTTTTGGTGTTAGTGATGGCAGGGTTTGGAACAAGTGGAATAAGATTATACAGTAGCCTTTCTAAACTGAAACTTGAAGGAACAGTGTCTACCTAAGTTTGGAAGCTTTTAGGAACTAGGAATTTAGGAGCTAGGATAACTAGGATAGGGTAAAGATTGTATTTATATAATTGAGAATCAAGTATCTGATTAAAAAGTTTCACTGTGGTTGATAAAGAGATACAAATTATACCACTCTTAAGTATAATGTGGCCTCCTGCAGTACATTGGACAAGTACCATGTTAGGTGGTTTATCACTAAACGGCTTAGAAACTCTAAAGCTGCAAACTTGGATGCATTATTCCTTTTTAAGAATAAGAATGCAAACACTTCTTCTTGTCTCTGGCCTATTGTCAGACAGGACATTAGAATGTGTAGAATACATCTTGAGAGACAGAAGTCATCTTTGAAGCAGGTCTAAGTGACTGCAAAACTGTTGGTACTCTCTCTGAAAATCCATGTTTCCGGGAGGGAGCCATCAATTATTAATTAGCTGTATAGATATCAAATTTAATTTTATGTATTTAAATGTCCTGGTTGGAGAATCAATAGGGCCAGGGTTTAGACTAATGTCTCCCTTTGTATGTAGTAGAAGCATCGGTAGATAAAAAGTGAGATGCATCTTTTCCGCATCCTTGATGGTTATGGGTTTTCTGGTAGTAGCACTTTAGTTTGGACACTTAATAACTGGTCTTTGCTAAGTCTGAAAAAATAATAATACAATGTTTAATTTTCTGCTTCTGTTTGCATGGGATTAATTTTTATCTTATAGTAAGTGCTAGTTGTGATATTTGGCTTCATGCCTTTTTGTTTTATTTTGTCTTGGAGTAACAAGAAAGTGTGGAGTGTCTAGTGTGCCTGGTGGTTAGTGGCTGGTAAAATCTTGAGACCATCCTCCCAAATAGGTTTTATTTTACTTCAGTTGTTAGCTTCTTCTTGCATTGTGGCAATTGTTTATCTGGAAACAGATGGCAATAGTCTTATTTTGCTTTCTGATTTTTTTGTTTTACTTTGTAATGGAGTAGAAATTAAGGGGGGGGGGTCCAGCTTTTCTAGTGCTTAGTGGCTCAGTCTCCAAAAGGGCTTACATCTAATTTATTTTGAAAAGCACATGCTACCGTGTTTGTGTGGGAAGCAAGGCTAAGGGCAGGAATTATTTAGATCTTGATTCTAAAGTGAAAGAAATAAAAATGCAAACTAACTATTGAGATTTTGATGACTATTTGTATTTTATGCAGGTTTTTACTTTAATTAATTAAAGTTTTATTAAACATTCATACACTTACTTCATTACTTGTGTTAGCATATTAAGTACTACATTTTTATGAGTTAGGTATTTAGATTTGTTCAGTTTCATTATTATTATTATTATTATCATTAGTAGCAGTAGTATTGTTATTACCAATTATATAAAATGGACTCAGTAGGTATGCATTAAAGGGTTTACCATCAGAAAATGTTTTAACTTTTTGTGTAATATGAAAAAATATATTCAAACACAACAGAGCAATATGGAATCTGTATGTGAATATTGCAGTAAATTCAAGCATATGGACTATAATTAAAATTAAATTAGATAATACTGTTGATATTTGTTCCTGTCAATATAAAAAGGTGTTTATTCTGTTAGTGAGTGTTAAGGAATGCATTAGTGTAAATGGTATTAGTAAAAGTTTGGAATATGAGGAAATGTCTGATTTGGAGGCTGCAGTAGACAGAAGTAAAACATTATTAATTTATTTATCCTTTGTTGACCAGGTTGGTGCCACTATGATTGTCATCTCTTTTTGGAGGAGAGCCAAGGTGATATTTATTCCACTAGGGAAAATTTTGCCAGGGTATCAGGAAACTCCCATTAACTCTTTTCCATAACTGCCATGGGATCTTTTACTTCTACCTGAGTGAACAGCAGTTCTTTTAGCTGCGGCTTTGGTTTAACATCTCATCCAAAGGTTAACTTACTCAAGAGTGCAGCACCCTCATATGCTGCATTGCAGTGTCAGCAATTCCTCTACCTGGTATAGGAATAGAACCCACAGCCTTTTGCATGAAAGACAAGTGTGGAAACTGTTGGACCACTGACACCGCTAGATGTTGGTTTGATAAAAAAGATATTGATTTTGATCATAAACATGGAATGTAATCTCTAATGCCATGACAACTAGGTAGTGATTATCAGTTATGGAGTAAATTGTAAAGATCAGGTATGTGTATTACTCCCAGTAAATGCTCAGCACATAATGGTTTGATGACTGCCTTATGTATTACACAATGAATAAGGAATATTATTTTATCAAAACAGAAAACCAGAAAAAGATGAAATGCAGAGAAAAATATTTGGCAAATGTTCATAAAGATAATGGAGACGTTACTCTAAGATCATGTACACTAATATCTTCCCAAAAGCAGAGTTAACAAGTTCAACTTAGCTGATAAGGGAATAAATAAAAAAACTGTTAAGGATATTAACTGTGCTTAGAACCTATTTACAGAAAAAGCAGTTCACCTTAAATGGCTTGGGAAATAGTGAGAAGTGTATCAACACAGACGGAAAATGAAAATAAGCAAAAGAACAAATGTATAGCGTACAATGGTCTTGATTTAATTAGAGACATTAACTTAAAGTTAAAGACTACAAATAAAAGAAAAGAAAGAGGGTACTGTGGGTCCAGAAGCAGTTGTAGTCAATTCTTTAAAAAGTAATAGAAGATTGAATAGATTTAGGGAAAATGATCACAATTTAAAACCAGAGGATTACATTTTATTTACCCTAGACCCTTTTGAAGTGAACAGTAAGAGAACAGACTATAATGGACTCTGATACTAGGGGACTCTCATCTAGTGTCACAGTCCAAACCACTAATATCTCAGAGTAAGCAATGGATTACAGTAGTTGCATTAAGTGAAGGTGTGACACTTAGAGATTTCATCAATGTCAGATAGACTTATTAAATGTAGCACAATTAAATAATTGTTCTTATAGTTGGCATTAATGATCCATATAAAGTTCTTCTTGTACACGTAAAATAATCTCTGACAAAAATAGATGCAATATGCAAATAAAGTAAGATAAAATCAATCTTGTATTAAATTCCCCCAAGGACTAGACTTAATTATTAATAATTATTAATAATTATGCATATATAAAAGCCAAAATATTCAACATATGCCAGATGCAAGGGGATTACTACAACTTTTTTTTTCAACTTCTTAGTGTTTTATTTCCATCTAACCATGAAACCTGGGGCTATAAAGATGTTACCATATCAAATAAATAATCCAAATCTCTTATACATTCCACTGTTGTTGCCTGAGACTGGATTTGGGAAGAACTAGCAATGCAGTCTGACATATTTGCTAATCAAGAATCCACTTTAATAGAAAAGGAAGTAACGACATCGCTGCAGCACTTAATTTTTTTCCTTAGAAATGGACAATATGATGGAAGCACTGGAATGTATTGATGTATTGCGCATCAGCAAATTTTAAACTCAATAACAATACGTGATACTTGGGACATTAACATGACATTCCATGACTTTAACAATTATGCAAATAGCAAAATAGGAAAATAGGTAGAGGAATCATGTTGCTGGTCCATAAATCCATAATTAGTTATTTTGAAAGGGAAGGAAATGAAGTAGAGATAATAAGTGTAATCTTGAAATATATTACATCATAGGGAGACTTTAGAGCCATATTAGCTTGTCATAGTTCAAATATAAGTAGATCTCTGCATAATACATTTTATGCAAATTTTAGGGATTTATTAATGATTTACCATAGTTACTTCTATGTCATTTGAACTATACATTCATTGAAAAACAGCTTTTGGAAATTATGAACACATGTAATTTCAGACAGCTGATTACTAACCCACCATGTAAAGGATCAGCATTACATCTTGTACTAGTTAATACAGATGGTTAATAACTCAAACTTTTTGTAGACCTAATCGTGACAATATTGTCTTTGATATAGAAACTACAGTTGATAAAAAATGAAATTCTGCATTTTAAATTACAGAAGACTGAAGGAAATAAACTAATACATGAAATGCATTTATTACACTGGCAATACATTTGTCACAGTGAGAAAGAAAGCTGTGGTCGAATGGGTATCATCATACTTGTAATAAATATTTTAAGGACATGGAAGTTATGAAAATAAAGGGTGGATGTAATTATAAACCCTGGTGGTATTGAATACCTTTTAGGCTCCTTCACGAGAAAAAAAGAATGTACAATCTATCAATCTAAAACCAGTTGTACAAAGTATAATAAAAGATGTCTAAATCAAGGAACTAAACAAGTGAAAAAATAACTGACAAAGAAGAAACAAAGATATGAAATGTCATTATTATATGTATATGATAAGAAATATGTTTTACATATATTAACGGTGGTGCAGTGGTTAGCATTGTCACCTCGCAGCAAGAGGTTCTCCTGTTTGATTCTTGGCTGGGGTGCCGTCTGTGCGGAGTCTGCATGTCCTCCCTGTGGTCGCGTGAGTCTTTTCTGGGTGCTCCAGTTTCCTCCCACATCCCAAAGACATGCTGCAGCTGGATTGACTCTCTAAATTGGCCCTAGGTGTGAGTGCGTACCTTCTGTCGAAGGTTGGGCGTAGGCAGGCAACTCGACACTGTAAAAACTCCACTGCCAATCATGAGCGGACAGGTGATCAGCTGTGGCAATCCCTAACCGGGAAAAAGCCGAAAGAAGAAGAATTCAGAATACCCATGTATCAATTTACTCTTTTGTTATTAATAATATGATGACATGTAATTATTTTGAAATAGCCAGTCCAGTTTTCTCAGACAACAGCATTGGAATATATAAGAGATTTGGATTGGTTTGGTTACATATTTGTATTCCCAGATTTCAAGGTTAGATGGAAATAAAGCACTAAGACATACTACAAAAGTGTTCTTTTAACTCCAGATAATTCTTCTTGTAGTTTTATTAGTGTTATTTCTTAAGGAATCATTGAGTCAGTTGCATATATATTTAATAAATGTTACTAAATGGAAGAGTGACAAATAAATAGAAGATATTCAGTATTATACCTGCATTTAAAAGGTGTAATAAATATGAATAGTTTAATTATAGACCTATTATTCTCCCTTCCATTACTGGACAATGTTTAGAATGATTTATGCCTAAACAACAGGAAATGAATGAGAATTATGTATCTGTTATAGATCGATTTAAATGTGGTTTTATAATGGATAAATAATGTTAGATCACAAGATCAGTTTATAAAAAAAAATCTTATTAGGTTATGGTTAAAATGTTTAGCAATTTACTTAGATGCAATCAAATCATTTGAAACTCACAGGGCAACAGGGTATTTTGAATTTAAATAGAGGAAAAGTAATATTGTAAGATAATTTTCTCACCAATATTGTATTTATTGGCTGCAGTTTAGTCAGTTTCATTTTGTAAGAATTTATTATTATTATTATATTTTCTGTGGAAGCCTGTAAATAAAAATTATACATATAAAATCAGTAATTAGAAAATACTAGAAAAATGAACAGAGAACTAACCCAACCCCCAGAATGCACAGGAATGGATCCCTGACTTTGAAGCAGATAACCTTTATACAATTAATGGGATTAAATATAAATGATGGAAGGAATGGGCTTTGCCAGCTCTCCTATCACGATGGAAAGGAGGCAGATCCTGATTACCACAAAAGTGACACCCAGATGGAGCATTGGGTGATATATCCCATGAAGAAAGGGCATAATGAGTACACATTCCCTGAATTCCAAGACAGTAGACAGGTAGAAAATGTGTACATGTATGCAATCTTCCTGTGGGAGCCAAAATATGATGGAGCTTAAGAGACCTGTCATGGAAGATTGGAGCTCTGGAAGTTAGGAAGGGTGCTGGGTCCTGCAGATTTGCCCACTTCCTGCTGTCCAGCATTGACCTGACTGTGGAACAAATAAGATGATTAGACTCTCAATGTAGGGCATGAATTAGCCATATAGCCCTCATCCATGCTGCAAGGTGCCTTGCTCCCACTGCAAGCAATGAATGAATGGGCCATTTGAGAGAAGCTAATGGTGCTATTGGGAAAGACCTCTAAAAACAGGAGAACTAGTACCCAGTATTCACTTGAAGAAACGTGAACCAAAACAAAATGGGTACTGTGGAAGAAAAGGCACCTCGCCACAACAGTGTCACACAACTTGCCTTTAAATAACATCGTTGTGGTGAGTTGCCTGTTCTTCCACAGTACCCATTTTACTATTGGGAAAGATCCAAGAGGCAGTGACAGTAAAATGAGTAGAGTAACGACAATTGTTTTGGTAATACTGATTTTTTTAGATCAGAGGTTGTAGTCATGCAGATTCATGTACACACTTTACACCTGATTAGTCAAACAGAAAAGAATATATTGCATATATAAATGCATGTGCCATACACAGGCAAAATATACTTGCTCCAAAGTAATACCAAGGAATACAAAACCATGATCTTAATGACCCAATTTTTGTAGTCTTTGCAGCCAATAAATTACCATTAAATTGTGCGCTATTATGATTTTGAACAGCATTGTACAGAAATAAAGAACCTGGTGCTGACCCCAAAATTAAAAATAGCAAATGTTTAACAAACAAATATGGTTATCTGAAATGTGTGACTAATTCTGGTGCAGTGTATTATGTGTCACTGCTTATTTTCCTGTTTTGTGTTGCTTTTGATGAACTGCTTTCCTCAGAAATCACTAGGCAATATACAAGTATTTGTAAAAGGATTAACAGAAAACCCTTCTGCTTTTCATTTGCCTATAATTTTAATTTTTTTAAATGATGACTATTTTACAAAATATGTCAATAATTTTAAAATATTAAAACTAGTGAAACGTGTTATAAAATAATCACATGCATTACATAGTAATTTTCATTTGAAAAAAGAGTAGCAGAACCACATCAAACTCAACTTTCTGAAGTTCAGTACAGAACAAGAAATGTTATATCAGACTGCAAACTGTAACAGCCTAAGATACCAAGCAGACTTTTTTTTTCTTGTAGATCACATTGAAAATGTTTAGCTGAGAGGCAGCTTGTTTGCATATGGTGCTGGTTTGGTTTGGTCTTCTACACTTGATAATGTTAGGTTTGCCTCGGGATAATACAAAAACGAAGTAAATGACTCATCAATCACAATAGCACTGCAGATAATGAGCTTGCTTTCTGATGCCCCAGTGGTTGACTATTAAATGAGCAGATGCTGAAAACTGAATGGTCTGGGTAACGTAAAGTATTTCAAGGGTACACACACACACACACACACACACACACACACACACACACACACACACACACACACACACACACACACACACACACGCGCGCACACACTATTTTTCTATAAAGCAGAATCTTGAAACATTTCAAAGGTGTTGTTCAGGTCAAATTCATTAGCACACCACAAACAATTATCTTCCAGCAGTCTTTTTAATCTTATCTGAACAGCTCCAGTAATGAAATGTCATAAGTAGTTTAACCTGCTTAGGTAGCCCATGGACAAATAGTCAAATTACAGTGTTATTATATGCTGATCTGCATTTATTATCACTGGATTTGAAGAAACACTTTTAGAAGGCATGCTTATAAAATTCAGACAAAACTGCAAAATTTAAGCCTGTACCAATTCCAGCATGTACACATGAGCTGTGGACTGCAAAGAAATGCACCTGGTGGGAATGCTTGTTTATCTCAGCATTGATATGCATCTTGCTACATTTTAAGAACTTATGCAAAATGTCCCATTGCTATGTAATTAAATATTAACCAAATTTTTTATGTCTGTGTCTTATAATGTAAAACACCGTTTACTTGAGGAATAAGCACATAAGGTGTACTCTGTAATAAAATGACTGGCACACCTTTGGTGTATTATGAGGTACAAGGTAAAGCCAAGTGCCATGTAATGCACTGATATGGGCCAGTCCACATAAAACAGCTCTGCCTGTAATGTCTTATTTTGTTGTTTGTCCAGCATACATTTTGTTGAAAAAGTCATTTAATAAAAACAATAAAGTCATTCAATTATCTGTTATCTATTTGTAAAAAGATGTACAAAAATTAACTATAGGACAAGTGTGCATCGATGAAGAGGACAATAGATTCATTATATAGTACACATTAGTATATTTATTTTTTTTTAATTTTATTTAACATTTGTTTACTAGGAAAGTCTGACTTGGAACAAAGCCAATTTTCAGCAGAGACCCAGGGAGAAAAGCTCCAAATGTATGTCTTTGAAAAGTGAGAGGAAACCCACACAAATGCAGACTCTACACAGAAGTCACTCTAGCCGAGAATTGAACTGGAGAACTTCTTGCTGTGAGGCGATAATGCTGCCGCTGCACCACTGCACCATGCGATGAAAGCTTAATGAAAAGCTATAACTGTCTGTAAAGAATTAGAAGATATATCACATTAAATATTGAACTCTACTTAATGAAGTATGAAGACAGATGTCATATCACATTAAATGTTTTTAGAACAGTATGAGAATGCAAGTACGTACCCATGAACTATCACATATGTAAGTTTTGCATCATATTACAAAATATTTAAAGAACAAATATGAACAATTATTAAAACCGATGTGAACAGGCATAACTGTATTAAGAATAGTTTGTGTGTGTGAAAGTATTACTGTTAGTGCAGAACTTGTACTAGTAGTTAACTTTAAAAGGTATTCTAAAACGTTCACTGAGAAAAGGTATATTTAAAACCAGTACCTAAAACTTAGCCATGATTATTTGCCCTAGTCCATTTCAGTGTCTGTCAGTTGTAAGACCAAGGAGGGGTGTATATTTGCCAAATAGTTTGGACATCAGACGTTTTATACTTTTACTACTTTGTAATATCAGAATGGTTCCAAAGAAAGTCGCTGAGAGTTTTCCTTTATACCTACCCACAGACTACTAAGTTATACTATTTTCTTTGACATGAAGCATAAATCTGTGTGGGAGAGGATTTCTGTCTATCTGCAGAAACCAACAGACTACAGATTTTTCAGTGAGGTGAACTATTAGTTTAAAAACTCCCTCACATGGTACAGCACTCTGAATAAAAGCACCAAAACATCCTACTGAAACTTCCATCCTAACCTCTGTGTTCAGTGCTAGGCCCCCTTTTGTTCTCATTATTTTTGAATGAATGCCGTGGAATCTTCCACACCTTAACCATGTGTATTATGCAGATGATGATGTAATTACACTTGCTGGCTCACATGCATGTACCATAATCAAGGGACTACAGTAGGATTTTGTGCATCTCTGGAACTGGTTAACTACTAATGGGTAAGTTCTAAATGCCTCAGATGCACTGCTGATGTTATTTGGAATAGAGAAATGTTTTATAAATGATAGATATCATTCTCATTGACAAACAGCTAAGTTCATATCATTATTATAGTTACAATGTCACAATAAGCAAGTACGACAGATAATGTACTACAAATTCATCGCTACATTCATATGTAAGATCTCACTTCTAATACAGTTCTAAGCAAGATGACTAGATATCTGGCCCACTGGAGTCTGGATCATGGACTGAGCCTGAGGCCATTAACAGAAGATTTTGACATACCTTTTTCTACAAACAGTGTTACAGCTGACCTTTTGTGTTATAGAGGGATCGCAATCCCTTGTGAAAGAACATTTCGGATGGCTTCATGTTTTATGCAGAGCCAGAGGTATGCCACATGACACTAATGGACTAGAGTACTAGTATACCTGCAGGATCAAAGATCAAAGGATAAAGCCTAGCCTGAAGCATGTAAACCCCTTTCAAGGCCTTTGAGACTATAATAGATACAAAAGGGAAATAAGCATCATCATTATTACTATTATTATAAGAAAATGTGATCAATATTTCTTATTGCTATATTTTATATTGTACAGCTGTAACCTTCTGCATTAATATATTTGTTTTAAAAGTATGCTAATACAAGATTATCAGAGAAATGGAGATCATTTGTGCTTTGCATAATGTCAGATATTAACTATTAAGTAAGGAAATTAATGTATCAAACATCTGATGATCATTATTAGACTTGCAACATTAAACATGTAGTCTTTCAATGGCTTTATAACTATGTTTTTTGACTGCAGAAAATGTGGGTTCCTGCGGCTTACAATATTGATTTTTATGAAGAAATATAGAGCGTGTGTGTGTGTGTGTCTGCATATATATATATATATATATATATATATATATAGATAGAGCAAAAGAAGATTGTTTTGTTCGTAGTTATGTGAGTAACAGAGATCACCTTATAACATGTTTAACTTCTTGCAAAATGTTGGATATACTATGCAGATGGCACAAATAACTATCATTATTTCATGTGTATTTATTTAGTTAAAAAGAGTGCAAACTAGTTTTATATATATATATGGCAATAATGATTTTTATGAATGTTTGGTGAGTATATGGCTCCTCTGATGATAAATCAAGACACGAATGAACATGAAGCAGCTGCCTGATCATAAATAAACAAACAAAAAAAACTAATCACAAAAACACCACCTGTACTGGCTGAAAACAATAAATTTTCAAGCTGTACCACACATGCAGGGCTTAACCCACTGAAAACCTTTCTCATATATACAATGAAGAAAATCCTTAAAGTTATAATTAGCAGTGTCTCTCTCTCTCACACACACACACACACACACACACACACACACACACACACACACACACACACACACACACACACACACATATGTACACACACAACTGTTGCCAGGCTACATACATAACAAGAGGAAAAAATGCCTGAGGAAATTCATTGAGAATTTGTATCCCAACCAATGGCTACTAGGGAAGTTATGTTGAATTTATGAAGTGTGATGTTTGTTTGTGTGTGTCTTTGTGTATATGTATGATATGTTTATGTATCTCTCTCTCTTTGTATTTGAAGATAGTGAAAAGCTCACAATGTTTTTTTTTTTTTGGTTCATGACACTGAAATGTCGGGGAGATGAAACTTGGGAATTTGTGGACTTCTATTAAAGTTCTATTTAGAAAATTATAGAATTAAATATAAATTATATATATTTCAATATATTATCATATATATTCAAAAATATTCATAGAACTGACAAGCCAATAACTGCGAAGTGAACATTAGAAAACCAGAGTCATCACAAATTAAATTCAGAAAGTGTCATTCAAATGTGGTGCAAATCATACACAAAGATTAACCATCCATAACATTTCCATATTGTTTAAACATTGGTGTTTTTTTTCCGCAAAGTAGTATTATTACCCATTTTATCAATTGCAGTGAAAGAGAAGTTAAGCATACTATATTTAATGACTTGTTTATATAAGGCACTCCTAAAGTCTTCATAATGTATATCACTTAAATGTAGGACAATTCTTTGTTGAAATGAATATGAGGTATTAATACTGCTAAAACCTATGAGACAAGACATTTAATTACATGTACCATCAGTCGGACTGTTTATTCAGTGGTATGTTGATGTGGAGCATTTTATGTAGGACAGACTTCAGTTTTTGATTGATTTATGGTTTGACTAATTAACTGACTTGACTGACTGTACTGAAATCTCTGAATATAGACCATACAAGCAATCCTTTTATATGCAAATTAATTACTACCTCATTATCAATTAAAGTGTTTCAATTAAAATGCTTACAAAATACCCACATTTAAGGTGCCTATCCATGCAATTTTTACCTGTTGCCAACCCCCCAAAATTATATACAATGCACAACCCCTCATCACTAATACATTTGTTAACAAGTGTAAAACATTAAATACATTAAATACATCCAAACTTTAATCATGAGCTTATAATCAAGTCATGGAATAAGATTCATTTCCAAGTTTAATCCATTCAGTTGTAAGGTCATGGCAGTGCAGTGGTTAGCTTTGTTGCCTCACAGCAAGAGGTTCTCTGGTTTGATTCTCAGTTGGAGCGCCTTCTGTGTGGAGTCTACATGTCCTCTCTGTGGTCAAGTGAGTTTTAAAGACATGCAGGTAGGTGTGTGTGTACTTTCTGTGAATGTTGGCCGCTGGGCTGGCAACTTGACACCATGAAGACACCACTGCCAGTGAATCTGAGTACCGATGATCTGATGTGGCAGCCCCCTAACTGGGAAAAGCTGAAAGACATTGCTTTTTGTTGTATGAGTAAACTGGAAAGAATACAGCATAGATATCCAGTGAAGGAAACATTTCTCTTCGTAATTCAGCATCATCACTTGATCCTTCAATAAACATTTTTTTTCTTCTTTCAACATCGACACTCCTCTATGACTATTCCTAAACCATTACAAACTTCTTTGGCATATGTTATTGCACTGTTCACTAGCTTGTCCCTGTTTTCAATTAATAATGTTTTTAAAGCTTCATGTTTTATATCACAATGCTGTATATTTAATCTTTAGTTCGAAGGTAAGCCTGTGTGTCATTAATTTCTAGAAGAACAGATTCCCACAGGTCAAGGAAGCACAGAAAGGAAAACGACTGCAAAGAAGCAAGTAGTACACCAGCATCTGACCTGGTAACTGTGTTTTCTTCTTCACTAGTTAAATCTTCTAAAGCTTTTAAAATGCCTGAGAATTTTTTTTTTATGACTCTTGCAGATTTTCCCCTTGCACTCCACTGTGTTTCTGTTATGTGCTTGAAACTTTGACAAGTGACAGAAGTCAGAATATCCCAACAATGAGTTGAGGATGAAAAAATTGTGAACAGACACTCCAAAGTTCCAAAAAAGGTGACAGAATTTATAGCAACAGAAGCTGCATGTACACCGGACAAATTCAGTCTATGATTAGTGCAAGCAACAAACTGATTTTCCATTAACTTCTTTTATGCATATCTGAACACCAGTATATTGTCCAGCCATCACAGCAACATTGTCATAAGCTTGTCCTCTACAATTTTCAATATCAATTCAGTCATGTTCTAGTTTTTCCAAAATTGTACTTGAAATATTCTCACTGCGGTGGTGATGCTGCGGTAGCGTTGTCTCCTCACAGTAAGATGCTGTCCTGTTCGATTCTCAGCTAGAGTGTCTTCTGTGTGGAGACATGCGTGAATGGGCATACCTTCATTGAAGGTTGTGCATCAGAGCTGGCAATTCAGCATGTAAAAATCTACTGCCAATCATAAGTGGACCGGAGTTCCGCTGTGGCGACCCCTAACCGGGAAAAGCCGAAAGACACAGCAACAACAACAACAACATACTTGAAATATTCTCAACGGTTTTACCTTTTGTTTTGATAAAATCGACAAATGATTCCACTACCTTTACTTTATTTCTATCAGTTATAACAGAGCAAAACGTGGCTCATCTGATCCTTATGAGAAATGTCAGGAGTGCTGTCAAATATTATAGAATAGTACTTGGCTTGTTTACCTTGTTCTATGATTTTGTGTCTTACTTTGTTTCCCAAAATTTCTATAAATTCGTTTTGGATCCTAGGTGACATGTAAGATTTAACAGGTTTATTTCCTATCTCTATTCTGAGAATATTCTCTTAAAGCACTGGGTCATATTTTGTCAACAAATGTACTAATTCAAAAAAAAATCCTCTATTTCCTTTCAACACAGCATCAACATCAGTTTCATTGTGAATTCCTTCTTGGTGACCACCGTAATGCCAAATTCTGTTCAGCTAGGATTCTAATTATGTCCAACAATCTTGAAAGGATTTGCCTCCACTTCTTCACTTCATTTTCAATAACTTCTTGAATTTTTTTTTTTTTTTTTATCAGTAGTTGCTCCATATTTGATCCCGATTTCCAACTGCTTCCACAGTGTGAACTTCTGAATGTGGGCCACACTGGATTCATGCTCAAATATTTTAGGATTCAGTTTCCAACACATATTGAATACATCCACAGAATCAAAACTGGAATAACTTCTGTCCAAAAACAGTCTGCAACAAAAGCAGTAAAGAACTTTCTTGGAAGCAGACTAAATCAACCACGATCTCAACATTTTTTAACCATTTGGTAGGGTTCGAAAGAAACAGTTGCGTGTAAGTTTTCTATCCTTTGATTGATGCACCTTGATGAATCACTTCACCGAAATGTGAATCTAGGTGCTGAACCACAGACGTACCTTGACGTACCAGTAATATCCGTGTGTCATCATTAATCTTGATTGGTCAAAGACCAACATCTTTTAAAAAATTAACAGACAGAATTTTTTGCTCATCACACACTTCATCTCTTGAAGTTGATGGACTTAAACTTAAAGTCGGTTTTAATTCGGAAACTGCTTCAGATGCTTTAGGTGCAGCAGTAATAGTAGTTTCTTCACTATTGACGTATTTCAACAGTGCGCCTTTATTTATTTATTTTTTTTAATTCTTCTTCCCTTGCCTTTCCCATTTTAATAAAAGCAGCACTGCTCTTTTTTCTTCTCTTCTTCTTGGGAATGGGATTAGATTCGACACCTGAGAGAGAAAAATATTACTACATAACAGTAAATAATAATGACAGTCATGAAGAATAACAACAATAACAACACAACAGGGAAGAATAAATGATGATACACATTTTCTGGAATGCAACTTAATACAATCATTTCACAATAAATCTTTTTAGTGAAATAATAATGTTATATATATTGTGCTGTTGTTTTTCATCCATCATTATTGGCGATGATCAAAGACATCATGTCAAGGAGGTTGACTGAGTACAGTGTGTCCGGCTGTGGCTGATCAGCCCGATGCAGGCTCAGAAAGTTCTGCTGCACGTCAGACTCGAGTGGTCTGTTGGATTAGTTGGCAAAGAGTTGGCTGTGAGTTTCTGCAGCTCACACTTCCTCTGCACCTCTGCGGTCCTGCTTTGCTTGTAGGAGGTAGTGCTTTGCCTGATGCAGCTTTTCCAGGTGGGGCGATCTTGTGCTAGCGTTTCCCAGGAGTCTGGGTCAATGCCAAAGCTCTTCAGACAGACTTTCAGCATGCACTTGAAGCACTTTTTTCTGCCCACCTTGTGTGAGTTTCCCTTCTGTGAGTTCAACATAAAACACTCTCTTGGGGAGGCGTGTATCTGGCATATGTACAAGGTGGGCTGCCCACCTGACTTGGGCTCTCCTCAGCAGTGTGTAGATACTTGGTAGTCCATCTTGAGAGAGTACAACTGTGTCTGGAACTTTGTTCTGCCATGTAATTTTCAGCAGCCTTCTTAAGCAGTTCATATGGAAACAATTCAGCTTTTTGGCATGACGCTCATGCACAGTCCATGTCTCACAGGCATACAATAATGTGAGCAGTACGACTGCCTTGTACACCTTCAGCTTTGTGGACAGTTTACTGCCTCTCCTTTCCCACACTGACTACCACAGCCATTCAAATGTGGAGCTTGCCTTGGTGATGCATGTGTCTACCTCATCATCAATGTTCACAAATCTGGAGAGTGTGCTGCCGAGGTATGTAAACTTGTCAACAGCCTTCAGTATCTCACCTTCAGTGGTGATAGTTGGTTCCACATACGTCTTCTGCAGTGCATGATGATACAAGACCTCAGTCTTCTTAGTATTGATTGTGAGGCTGACGTTTCTTCAGGCAGTAGAAAAGCACTTCATACTCTGCTTCATCTGGGCTTTTGTGGCAGTGCTGAGTGTGCAGTCATCTGCAAACAGACAGGAAATTGCACACACAATCCTATCCAACTTTGATCTTAGCCTGTAGCTTCAGCAGGTTGAAGAGCCTGCCATTAGTCTTGTATCTGATCTTGATGCTAGTTTCTTCATTATCGCAGAAGCCATCTGACAACATGGCTGAGAACATCATGCTAAACAGCATGGGTGCCAGTACACAGCATTGTTTGTCTCCAGTGGTAACTGGGAAGGCATCTTAGAAGTGTCCATCATCCAGTACTCCAGCAAGCATACCGGCATGGAACTGGCGCACCACACTGATGAATTTCCTGGGCAGCCAAACTTCTCCATGATCCGCCATAACACCTCACAACTAATGGTGTCAAAGGCTTTGGTCAGGTACACGAATGTTGTGTAAAGGTCCCTGTTTTGTTCCTGGCACTTCTCCTGAAGTTGACGTGCTGCAAATATCATATCCATTGTCCCTCAGCCTGCTTTAAAGCTGCACTGACTTTCTGGCAGGTGTCCATCTTCCATGTGTTGAGTGAGATGGTTGAGGAGGACTCTAGCAAGAATTTTTCCAGCAATGACCAGGACAGTGATTCCTCTATGATTGTCACAAGACTGCCTGTTTCCCTTTCTCTTGTAGAGATGGATGATGGAGGCATCCTTTAAATCCTGAGGGATAACTTCCTGTTGTCACATGGCCTGGAAGAGCTCAGTGAGCGTCTGTAACAAGACTGGTCCCCCTCATTTGTAGATTTCAGCTGGAATGGAGCCAGATCCTGGTGCTTTACCATTGAAGAGAAGATTAATTGCTTTCTTAACCTCTGATTCCTTTGGAGGTTCTGCCAGGGAGGTGTTAATGGCAGCTTGTGGCATGGGGTCAATGGCTTCAGCAGTGACAGAGGGAGGCCTGTTCAGGACATTGTTGAAGTGCTCAACCCATATTTCTAGGATGATGTTCTTGTCAGTGAGCAGCGTGGACCTGACGGTACTTAGCAGTGGTGATGTTTCAGAGGACTGTGGCCAGTAGTTAGTCTTCAGGGCATCATAAAAATGCTCAGGGTTGTTGCTATCAGTGTACTTCTGGATCTTATCAGCCTTTCTGCTGAGCCAGGAGTCTTGCATCTCTCTGAGCTTTGCTTGCACCTTGCTTTTGATGGAGTTATAGGCTGCTTTCTTTGAGACAGATGTAGTGTCTTGCTGGAGGGATCTGAAGGCTTCATGCTTCTTATCCAGCAGCTTCTGAATGTCTTCATCATTGTCATCGAACCAGTCCTCGTGTTTGTGTGTGTTCATGTCCAAGTGAGCGAGAGCAGTGATGAAGACCACATCCCTAAGGGCTGCCCAGTACTCTTCTACACCGTTGGTGCCAAAGCTAAGTTGGTCAAGCTTACTATTGAGGTCCTCACTGAGGTTCTGGTGTACAGAGTGCTGTTCTAACATGCTGACATTCAGGCGACTATTGGTCTTTTTCCCTTGCGGGTGCCACCTAGGCTGGATGTGCATGTTAAGTTTTGAGAGGATGAGTCTGTGGTCTGTCCAGTAGTCTACACCACACATGGCCTTAGTCACTCTAACATCCTGCCTGTCCCTTCTCCTTACTATGATGTAATCAATAAGATGCCAGTGCTTGCTGCTTGGGTGCATCCAAGACATCTAGTTGTGTTTGGGTAGATGGAAGACTCTGTTTGTGATCAACAAGTCATGAGCTGCACAGGTCTTCAGAAGTAGATGACCATTGCTGTTGCTTTTGCCAGCTTCATTCCTCCTGATGACTCCCTCCTATGTCTGAAAGTCTCCACCAACTCTCTCAGTGAAGTCACCTAAAATGAGCTTATCCGCCTTGGCTACAGATACTATGAGGCACTCCGAGTATTCATAAAACTTGTCTTTAACCTCCTCTGAATTTGTTATGGTGGGGCATATGCACTGATGAAGTTGACGTAGTGCTTTCCTTTGAGGGGGAGCCACAGAGATATGGGTCAGTTGTTGAATCATTTTTGGAGGCTGACTAATTTGCTGATCAGATTGGATCTAATGGTGAAACCCACTCCTGCTTTATGACATTCATTGCTGCTGTGGCCACTCCAAAAAAAGTATAACCGGCTTTAACTTCTGTCAGCTGGCCTTCATCTGCAAACCTGGTCTCACTGAGGGCTGCTATCTGGATGTTGCACCTGCTAAATTCTCTTGTGACAAGTGCTGTCCATCTCTCAGCTCTGTCTGTTTTGGAGCTATCCATGAGTGTGCGCACATTCCATGTGCCAATGGTGAATGATGTCACCAATATTTTTTTTCTTTGTGATTCAACCACATGGTTGGGATTGTCCATCTCTCAGCTCTGTCTGTTTTGGAGCTATCCATGAGTGTGCATACATTCCATGTGCCAATGGTGAATGATGTCACCAATATTTTTTTCTTTGTGATTCAACCACATGGTTGGGATCTTCTCCTGCCACAGCAAGCAGGCCAGGGGTAGGGTGAAGCAGGCTATTTTTAAGGTACCTTTTCTAGCCCCTTCCTCAGATCATGGAGGTAAGCAGAGCAATCCTAAATATGGCTGCTCAGATACCCAGGGGGCTGCCGAACTCCACTGCTGCTTCAATCCAGTGGGGTGTATGGGGTGTTAGGGAGAGGTAGTACCTCTGATGGGTGAACACATCATGCTCTTTGGAGTAGCTAACCCACCTTGGTCCTCACCTGACAGTCAGCTCTCACCTGTGGCTCCTCATAGCTTTCTGAATGCAACAGCAGCCACACTCTAGGCAATGGCTTTGACTGGTCAGGAAAACCAGGTGAGGGTAGTCATTGGGTTTCCAACCATTGTTGAGGCAGGGCTTGTCTACCTATGCATGCGAAGACTGGATCTGGTGAACTGTGCTGAGGAAATCACCAGCTTGATTCAACAGGCAGGAAGGCAGACTCAGCAAGTGCTGTGGAGTGCAAACAGGGCACAGTGAGACACATGAGCACACTGTTGGCCATCCACTGCATCCCAACCCATCTCCAGTCATCTTGACTATGTCCTGCCACTGGACCACATAGGCTGGGACAAGAGAGTGAGACTGAGTGCAAGTCAAGACATTACCACTCCCCCATCAAGTCCTGTGGTGATGGGCGAATGGTGAAGCAGCAGGTATGGATACACTAGGAGCTGTAGCCACAACCTCACACACAGGGGACCCAGGGCAATATTGCACTAACTGCTGTTTAAATGGCTTTCATGTGCTACATACTACCCAATTAACAAAATGGTATTAGAAATCCAAAACATGTGGAGAAGTTAAAAAATCATGCCCCTGTAGATCCATTTTCCCCAGTTGCTGTAGGATACCACTGTCAACAGCCTACCTGTTCTTGCAGATAATTACAGAAAATCAATTCAAACTGTTTTAATAGTACCTGTAGATAGATGACTTCAAATGTCAAATGTTATGCTGAACATACACATACAATGAATAAACCAGAAATCTGTGCTGACAGAGATATGCATAGGGTCCACTAAGCAAAGTACTGTCATGATTGCACAAACCACACAGTCACAGCATCGTACTGCTCAAATGTTGCCACATAAGTGTCATGGAATCTTTCCACCTGAGCCATAGTTCTCAACCAATCAAGAAGGACAACTCTCAAAACAACCAGGGAGTGGAACTAAACTAATCTAAACATAATCAGGGTAGTCATACGAAACTATTTGTAGTACTGTAATTCACTTGAGACTTTGACTTAACAGAATAAGAGAATGTGAATTAATGTTGTTGTTGTCTTTCGGCTTTTCCGGTTAGGGGTCGCCACAGCGAAACTCTGGTCCGCTAATGATTGGCAGTAGATTTTCACGGTGCTGAGTTGCTAGCTCGATGCCCAACCTTCAACAAAGGCATGCCCATTCACGCATGTCTTTTGGAACACCACTCGATCCGCAGGGAGGACATGCAGACTCCACACAGAAGGCACTCCCCGCACACTAGCTGAGAATTGAACTGGAGAACCTCTTGCTGTGAGGCAACAACGCTACCGCTGCACCACCGTGAGAATGTGAATTAATATACAAGTTAAATTCACATGAAAATACCAGAATGCATATTGCCATGCCTCTCAACCTCTTAAGAGAAAGAAATCTGGATAAAGTCGTAAATAATTGGCATACAGGCCCAAGAAAAGAGATTTATCACAGTGCTTAACTATGAGCCATTTTTGCTGTGTTTTTAGCAAAACCGAATACACAAATATGTGTAATATAAACAGCACAGTTTATATTTCACACACACATGCTTTTGTGCTGTCTTTTGGAAACTTTTCACACAAACAACACTAAGAACATTTCCCATTTAGTACAATGCAAACAGGAAAATATCAAGCATAACGCAAGAGTTTCCTTACCGTTTGCTGAAAAAGTATCTTCTTTCATCTTTTTGAGCATATGCACCCATTCTAAGTTACCAACAATTCATTCAGCATGCTGTCACTCACTTTACATGATAGCCCTCTTTAAAAGTAATCCAACAGATAGTCTGGCAAATAGCAAATTAGCAAGAAAACTATTTTGTTAATTTCAGCAAGCTTCTACCTTTAAACAACAGCAGCAAATCATACATTAAGACTGTTTTCCATTCAAAACTCACCATTCACTATCTTTCTTTCTTTCTTTCTCTCTCTCTGTCTCTCTCTGATTCCTTTCTGTCACACCCAGTTTTAAAGTGAATGTCTGTAACACACCCTCCTTCAGAGAAGTTACAGGTTAACCTTTGAACAAGCAAAGTCAGTGTGGTAGATGAGAGTACAGAGAATTTAATACCATTGAACTAAAATATCTACCCTTAGCTATTAGAACCTGTAAGGACATTATTTGGCCTTCTCAGATGAATCCAACTAGTCTTAGAGGCTGTAGCAACCAGAGAATACTCCCTAGAAAGACCATTTACACTTCTCTCCTAAGCAAGTGACTAAAGATCCAGAATAAAATTATGAGGTTGTAGAGATAAGAGCCAATGTGTCAATTTGGCATTTACCCCTTTGTTGTTATAATTATGTAAGGGGAGAATAGTGCAGTTCAAAAATGAAATACCTGCCTGATTCTGCAAGACCCATCAATAGGTATGTCATTGTAGTAGCATTTGTCATACATTTTTATAGTATCTTACAAAATCCAAAAAGGCTTGGCCTGATACTTTGTGGCTGGATGTGACCATTTTTAATAGCTTTTACGTTTTTTAATGTGTTACCCTATCTCAATATTTACCCAAGGAACTTGTTTTTTCCATTCAAAGTTTACATTCAGAAAGACTTGCTTTAAAGCCAGCTCATTATGTGAGTCAGTAACAGCCTAGACTTCAGGTAGATGGGTCTGCCATTCCTCACTGAAAATAATTGCATTATTGAGGTTAGCAGCTTCACACTAAGAGTGTAGACATAAAACCATATGCATTAAACACTGAAGGTTGCAGGGACAACATTCGCCTCACAACCAAAAGTGAGGGGAAGCACTCTGCAGTAAAACAGGCCAGCTTGTGTTGAAAAGACATTTTTGTAAACATTGTCAGGGAATCTGCCAATATATTTTAATTAGGTCTAACGTGGACAGCATCCATGCACAAACACAACCATATGTGCAAACACTCACATACCCTCTTATACATATTCAGAATGAATTAGCTGCTTTAGCAGTCTAAGCAGAGCGAGAATGCTGTGCTTCATGTTTCCCAGATTATATCCCACTGATATGTGCAGGTGCAGGCCAGAAAATACCAGCATACATTTATACATTTTCTATGGATTTCAGCAAGAGTATATTTAAGATATTTTATGTATTTAATATGGATATGTTCAACGGTGATATAGATTATGCATTACAAACTCCTAAGAAATAAGCATTTGATTACCTTACATAATTAAAAATTGCGTGTGGCATCCCCTCTCATAATGGTGGAGGGTTTAAAAGAGTACAGGTAGCCAGCTCAAAATGGAGTTTCTATTCTAAATCTCCAGTGGCAGAGTCTGGTGCTAATTGGCACATGAAGGCACTTTTAAATTAATTTTCACCACTAGCTAATACAGGAAGGCTTGTATAATATAAAGATTTTCAATTCAATACATAGTCTCTTAGCACTAAACTAAGTACTGTAAACACAACATCCAAATAAATAAGTAAACATCTGCTTGGAGTCAGAGCTGCTGCTGCATAAATAAATATGAGGAGTTGCTCAAAATATTTGATTACTTGCTGCATATTATCTTACTTACTTGTTGCAGTTGAATAATAATGTGCTATGAATAATATATCCACTCTTGGCTCCTGACTGAGTAAACATATAATCAATCCACTCGGCTCCTGGCCCGTGAGCGGGCAAAGTAATGTTTGATGTTAAATATCCATGGGAGGACATGGACGTCAACAGTCTGTGTAACAAGGCACAGACGTGATGTGAATGGATGGGAAAAGTGCCACCTGGGACGGACTGCCCCTCATGTGCCCTCCAGCTATGCCACTGGCTGGATCCTACAGTCATGATTTGTGCCTAAGGAATGGAACATGGCTACAGTAATTTCCTAGCACAATGGCGGTCCAATTACCAATCCAGGTTACTACAGGCCCATAAGTCTGACCACCCTTCTATGTAAGGCCATGGAAAGAATCATTATGGATATGATAAATGAGGATATAGGTAATACACAAATGCTGGACCCATCACAGTTTGGCTTTGTTAAAGAAAGGTCATGCCAATTAAATCTGGTGGACATCTTTAAGAGGGTCACCAAATCAATGAATGAGGACAGGACTATGTAGACTGCTTACCTCAGCCTGGCCAAGGTATTCGATTCAATACTCCACTCAGGCATTATAGACAAGTTCACAAAATTAGCTATAAACCCTTTTATTACCCACTGGACAGCCAATTGGCTCACTGATAGGACATAGGAGATCAAAATATGTGAATCCACCTCTTCTAAGAGGCCTGTCATGAGTGGAGTCTCCCAGGGTTCAATACTTAACTTGCTTCTTTTTGGCATCTATTTCTCTGAATTGGAAACAAACACTGAAGGTTTATGGCTGACTTAATTTGCAGATGATTGCAAGCTGGGAATTATCATCAACTCCCCTGCAGACACTAGCAATCTTCACAAAGGCCTATCTCTGACTAACATATGGTGCCAAAGCCATGGTCTTAAACTCAGTGCTAAGAAATGCATAATTGTACCCTGTGGGAAGTCAACCATCCCAGCTAATTACCATGTTGGTAATATAACCCTAAGAGTCAGCCCAGTAGTCAGAGATCTGGTGACCCACATAGACAGTGAAGAAATCCTTTTATATTGCACACCTTATAAGTGAGGGCATGGTATCTAGGTCCCACTGTACTCTGCCCTTATCAGTCTGATCAAAGAGTACGATGCTTCCTTTGGTATGTAGCTGACCATGCATGTATATCCACTAGAGTGAGCTGAAAGGTTCCTTATATAATTAATACAAGGCATAACAAACCTGCCTTATGTAGAGTGCCTTAAAGCCCTTTCCCTCTTGTCTTGGAGGATTTTGGTGTCCTCTTGGGAGTTTATGATGGCACCAAGTTGACAGTTTTCTGCAAAAAATGGTCAGCCTTAATATTTTGCTGCAAAGTAAATGCCAAAGAGAAGTGTCTGAAGCACTGAGCCCTGATGTGTGCCACTAATAAAATGTCTTTTGGAGAAGGTAGATCCACACATCCTACGTTTCTGGGTTCTATTTGTGAGTCAATTTGCTTTCCACTGAGTTACATTGGGATTTCTATTTGTCTGAAAGAGTTGTTTTGTTTTTGTTTTTTAAATACCAGAGTGTGGAATTGTGTTAATTGGCTTTATATGGTCAAGATATGTGCTGTGTGTTGATTTTCTCTCATTTATTGCTTTGGTGATCTTCTTGAAGACATCATAAGTAAGCATGAGCTGTCCTTAACAAATCCAAACTGGCTTGGGTTGAGTTTGCTGGTGCCTAAGTCCTTATTTATTAAATCTATAATGATCATTTCCATAGCCTTTCTAATGAGGTTGGCCAGGTTTATGGGTGTATATTTACCCAAGTCTGTTGATGCTCTGCCTTTCTGCACGGAGATGACTGTTGCTGTCCTCCATTTATCTGGCATGAAGACTGCTTAGATGCTGATACTGAATAACCTCAACAGGTGACCTGAGTAATCATGTTTCAGACTGACTAGTATGCAGCCTGGTATGTTATACAAACTCAAAGAAGAAATGTGCTTGGCCCTGGATCACTCCTTGAGGACTTGTTCTTGAGAGATTTAACATGAGGTGCAGATGCAAGTAGGAGAATAGGAAGTAAGAGGGATTGAAGTTTGATCTAAACTTGTTCACTATAAGATTGGCCATGTCCTCTGAGTCTGAGTATGTGATATTCCTTATTTTTAGCTCTCTGCAGTACTGGACATCATTTATGAAATGTTTAACATAGTTAAAAAATGAATTCCAGATAAAACTCCTCAAACTGCTGGGGAATTAAGTGCCTTTGCAAACATACAGTAGAACTACAAAAATTACAGAGTCAAAGTCCAAAGCAAAAGGCAACAAACATGGCAATGATGCAGATAAAAAACTTCTTTATTGACTAGTAGGTGAGCGCTTTTGTGCCTCTTGGCACTTCATCAGACATTTTTAAACTAAAAACATATGGATTTAAATATCAACCCCCTTATTACATCACCAAAACTTTGTCCAATTACTCATTCAAATTATTTCACTCAAGCACTCTTAACCAGTTCCTATCTAACAGTTCTTTATCAAAAAACACAAAAAATCATAAAAAACAGTTCTTGTAAAAATACCTATCTATTGCACATATATTACATCTATCTCTACAATGCATAAATACTAAATATCATTCTTTGTCTATAAAAAATAAAAAAAAAATTATAAAATTTAGAAACTGTTCTGTCATTAGTCACTAGATGACAGTGTTCTTTGCATTCCTCTTAACACAAATTCTCAAATTTACCTACGCTTATGTAGAGGAGCATCTGTTCTCATTCCTTCATATGCTACATAAAAAATCTCTTTACTTTAGTATTGCTTCACGGACATGCATGCGCAAAGAAAAGCACATCGTTAATTTATTGCATCCATTACTAAAACCTCCCATAAGAAATATATAACATAATGGCACATCAGTAGCCCCTATCTATGTAACTCCCCAGAATTCATAAATTAAGTTGCCTGGTCTGTCTAACACTGCTGGTATAATATCATTTATGCTTAAGTGGCTTGTCCAACAAAAATGGTTTCAATGAAACCTTGTCATTGAGACCATATTCTCTATCTGCTTGTAACCTGATAATCCTTCTGGTCTCATATTCCTCTGTATGATATTTATAGTTTCATAGTCTAATACTTCTATTGACTAGTTCTATTACCTGAAACACAAATTTGTGTTTTAAACCATGTGCCAGCACGTCTAGCCAAGGCATTGCTGTCATCTTCCTTATTTATAGCATACAGGTGCTCACTGACTCTCTCTTTGAGAGTCCTGTTCATTTTCCCTGCATAGAATGAAAGGCATTTAGTGCACTTCGCTAGGTAAACTCAGTCCCTTGACTTACAATCTGCATAATATTTAAAATAAAAAAACTTGGTGTGTACTGGGATACTCAAACCTGCTGTCATTGGCCATATAGGCACAGAAATTACAGTTCCTACAACTAAATGTCCCTATTCAGTCAGATTTTGCTTTCTTATTCCCTTCTTTGTCATAACATAAGAGTCTCTTTAGGGACATGTTATATCTATATGAATATCGTGGTCTCTCTCCTACTATATTCTTAACTTTATCATCTGTCATCAGAATGTTCGAATTCCTGCTGATAATTTCATGAATAGCTTATGGTCTGAGGAAAAAGTTATTACTACTCTACAATTATAATCTACTTTTCTCTGTGCTGTAAATGCATGTTCTTCTCCAGTTCTCCTCTTTCAAAAATATGGTTTCCCTTTTAACTTCCTATCAATAAAACAATTTTCCTTCAATTTCTTATACTCATCCTGCTTATATCCCCCTCTCCTTCAAATCTATCTCTAGCCCTGAAAGTGCTTTCTCATACTATGTATTCATGCATGTAATACTGGTTACCCGTAACCCTTGTCCATATATCAATTTCTTATATATATATATATATATATATATATATATATATATATATATGAGGATTTTTTTATCAATATCATTGTCGTGTTTGTTGCCTTTTGCTTTGGACTTTAATTTTATAGTTAAAAAATGCTTTGTGAATGTCCTTCAAATGACTGGCTATTTTTACCTCATATATGACTTTGATTAATTGGGTCAGAGTATCGAGTTTGTTGTTAAGTTAAGTAAGAGCATTATTGTAATCTTGAAAGTTAAATTTATTTTTGTGGCCAATGACTTATTTTCTTTTATTATGCTGCCTTTTATATTAGGATTCTAGTAAAGTTTTTTTTTTTAATTTTTCTCTGTATTTACTTCTGAGGAGGACATGTATTTCTCTCAAGCTATTTGCATGTGCACAGAATTTTGCCAGTAAAGGATTTTACATAAGTAGTCTGTTCATCAATATGGAAGAGGCTTTTTTTAATTTAGCCAGGTTATCACTCCATTTTTGTAGTTTAGCCTTGACTTAACTGTAGACTAATCTTGGTATAAACTCTGAATACTAATGCATTAGAAGATGCTTTTGGATTAAGTCGTAAGGTGAATGTGACTGATTTGTGGTTTGATTTGATCAGATCAGAAATTACAAGTGGTGAGAAACAAAGCTACTCATATTGGTAAGAAACAAGTCTAAAATATTATCACCCTGATTGAGGTGTGAACTAAGTGGTCCAGAGAGTTTGTATTAATTAAGCCCAGAAATCTCTGGGCATATATGTTTCATGATGTATATGTCTTCCAGTTAATGGAGGGACAGCTGACATTTCATAAGAGAATGGTGTTTGACTTACCACTTGGGTAAAATGTGTCAGCTCAGGGGATCATATAGTTAGCTATGGTATCATAAGTTTTTTTTTAATAGCAAGCTGGACATGAATGAGTTCCAAAGTCATTATCTTGTCTACCAAGTCTAGAGCTGAAGTATTTTTAAGTATATGGAGATGTTGCTGCCTTTACTGCTTTCATCTAATATGGTAGGCCTGACTGAGCATGTGGTAGCATTGAAACCCTGCATTGAGGGAGTGCTGTCACTGGCATTAAACCACTTATCTGTGATGATGCACATGATGAGGTTTTCCAGGGCGAGGAGTGCAAATATCAGTCCAAGTTTTTTTTTTTCTTTTTTTGCTTCTAGCATTCAGCACCAATGCCTTTACATTAATCCCAATTCTGTTTTGTAATGCTTGAAGATTTAGAAGAGTGATGTTGCCTAAAAAAAGGAACTTAGTAGGAAGAAAAGGATGTGTATGTGTGTGTGTGTGTGTGTGTGTGTGTGTGTGTGTGTGTGTGTGTGTGTGTGTGTGTGTGTGTGAAGTTGCAAAGAGTACTTCTTTCTTTTTATACAAAGAAGAGGCCTTTGTGGATTAGGAAGTTTAATTTTAAGACATTCATCATATTTAGGGTCATGTGTTTGGTCTGAGTGGTGTGTGATTGGCATAATGTAGTGTTGTCATAATGACAACCAGTGTGTTTTTTTGTGGTTTCATGTGAGGGCTTTGCCTCTAATAACATTAAATAACTACATCTTTCACACACTGTGTCAGTTTGTTTAAGGTCATTGTCAGTAAACAATATGATTTTTGCATTGTTTCAGGATGCCCATTTCGACCAACCTAGTAGCAGAGATAGCTGGAAAGTGCAAATGCATTGCTCCAGTTGCTTACTAATGTGGAAATACGGGTGATTAAGCCCTTAGGAGGTTTGGAGTTAATTGCTGGAGATAGTGCTATTTTCAGCAGAGCTACAATACAGCTAGGAATCATTTGTCCTGTTATCCTTGTCCCACCAAAAGTAAAGAAGTAATATTAATCCCAAGCTTCCAGATGTTGCTGTGTTCATTATTACACTTGCTATTGTGTTCACTTGGTACACATCTTGGATATAAGCTACACCAGCTAGACACAACATTAAACAAAGCTAAACAAAGGCCCTGAAGAGTTCCTCACTAAAACACACCAAGATGGCTCAGTAAATTCCCGTGTTGACTGTACAATTAGAAAGCAATTGGAATCATTCTACTCTTCTCATTGCCTTACCAGTATCAAGGCAGTAGCTTTAGTTCAAAAATGGCTTCTAAGCATCAATTCTTAGGATTTACAGAGATTTGTAATCTCTAGGAAGGCTAGAAAAAAAAAGTTCCTCTACTTCTCTCACCAGTAGAAAACAGAAGCATTAATTCTAGGGTGATTCCATAGAAGCACTTCTTAGCCTCTGCAACGATTGCTAGTCTAGACCCAGATGCTACAGATTTTAAAAATAAAATTGTAAACAGGCATTAATACTTATAAGTATATAAGTATTAAAGTTATAAGAATCTACATGCAGGCCCTTCACAGTCTGATCTTCCAGTATCCAGTAGAATGAGCAGAAGAGAAGGGACAGGGAAAAACATCCAAGGTGTAATTTACATTAGGCAGCATGCAACTTAAAAACACCCATTTAGAAAAGCACCACTGGAACTGGAAAGATGGGCATGAAAAATCAAATGTAGTTAGATACTATAGCAATAACCCACGCCTGGGTGTGGGTAATGCTGGATTTACCCACAATTGGTGTGGTTTGGTCATGAGGGTGAAGCCCGAGTGGCCAAACAAAGCCAACCGTGGGTAAATCCAGCATTACCCACACCAAGAAGTGGGTTATTGCTGTTATACAATGGCATTATTTAAGAAAAAAAAATTACTTTTCTTAAATAATGGCATTGTATAATGCCTCCTTGCTGCCCTTCCGCAGCTGTCTGGTTATTCTGCGGCAGTTCTGATGTACTGCGCATGCGTATATTTACGCAGTACATCAGAGCTGTGGGCAAAAGCAATAGAGAAAGCAAGATCTCCATTGCTTTTTACAGCCTGTCTCACTATGTTAAACGAGTTTAACATAGCGAGACAGCTTTAAAAAAAGTAACAGAGAATCTCCTTTGCTTTTTTTTAAAGCTGTTTCGCTAGGTTAAACCAATTTAACATGGTGAGACAGTTTTGAATAAAGCAACTGAGAAAGCAAGATCTCCATTGCTTTTTAAAGTGTCTCGCTATGTTAAATGGGTTTAACATAGCGAGACAACTTTTAAAAAAGCAACGGAGATGCTCCATTGCTTTTTTTAAAAGCTGTCTCGCTATGTTAAACTCGTTTAACATGGTGAGACAGGTTGTAACAAGCAACAGAGATCTTGCGTTCTCCGTTGCTGTAAAAAAAAAAAAAAGAAACATACTAATGGAAAAAGTCTGGGCGACCGGACCTTTTTCCATTACTATAACTTTGATTTACAGCGTGCACGCTGACCAATCAGCGTGCACGTTTTGGAATATTAATGGGGGGGGTTGTTGTATAATAGCAGTAATCTCACAGCAGCTGAATAAGAATGCAGTCACAAACCAGTCGTAGTGTCATAGTACTTGCTACTAAAAAACAAAACAAAAAAAAACAGCAAAATAAGAGTGCAGTTAATACCCTAAACACAAAATCCTTCTTAGATCCTCCTAGTAATTAGATAGATTTAATTCCTTTTCAATACATGAATGGAAAAGGATTTTTAACTGACCCTAACAAAGAACTTTTACAATTCCAAGAACAAAACTGAAATTAAAACAAATGTGATATAATAGGAACAAGTGTAAATATCCAATCCTTAAATAAAGAAGTCCAATCCAAAATAAGTCATACACCAGAAATAATCTCATAGCATATGCAAATCATTGTCATGATATAATGACACACATTTCAGTTTCAGACTTCATTTTCTTCAGAAAGTGCATGCTAATGCAAAATATGCAATTATAGCAAACGTCTACATTTATAAGTGCAATGCTTAAAATCCATTTCTGATTTTGAATATTTATCCTCGCTTTATTTTTAGTTTTGTCCAGAATTCTTGTGCAATGAGGATGAGATGTATTTAAATAATCCTTTGCTGAAAAGGACATATAGAAATTAAAAGGAATGTATCATTCTGCTAACATTCCCAGAAGTGATTTCATGCCTAAGACTGTTTCAGACACTAACCTTAATTACATCTTTCTCTCCTTGTAGCCTCTGTGAAAGTACAGAGATTCAGTTATAATGGTAAATTTCACTTTCAACAATTAACACACCAGGGTTGCTTTAAAATTACAATATGGACCTTAGTGTATCTTTGCCCTTAACTGTCATGATATAAACCATATGGGCAGGTACTGCTCATAACCTACACTGATTTATATCTCGCGAAGGAAGGATGATTTAACTAGAAAGTTAAAAGCTCATTGCATGCTTTCTTTTGGATGCATTGTCATTCTTTCTTTTTTTCACTGTAAATGATGCTTGAAACATATGGAACATATATGCACAGCAATACAAATAGCAGATGATTGCTTATAAGGTCTACCCATATAGATTCTTACCACTGAAGATGTGATGAAGGTGTTCTCTGTGTACACAGAAACGTTTTGTATTTGAGCTAAGAATAGCTGGCACACTTGACACGATTGCCTTAATGAGATGTACAGCTCACAAAAGGATTATGCTAATGATTTAAACTGGGATATCCAGTATAACCGTCTGCAAAAAGTTATGTTGTCTTTATTGATATTGGTAGCAAAGAAAACAGTAACTCAAATGTTAAAATTATGGTGGTTCCAACAGTGACGAATGTTATTCTGATATAGATGACTTGGAGGATAGCTGTACTCAAATTTGAAAGAAATCTTTATAGAGAAAATACAGGTAATTCCTCTGAAAATTTAAAGAGAAACAATTATGGACTAATGCAGATATAGAGAGGGAATGAGTATGGATTGGAAAGAAACCCATTTTTCCTTGATTGTTGTATCTTCACAATGCTAGTAAGTAATGCTTAACCTCACTGTTAACAGTATACCAAATGCAGATAGTATGTGATGACTGACGATAAAAGCATGAAACAAAGATGGGTATGGGCAGCTTACACACAAAAATTAGAGAGAACAGCAGCTAGACATAGACATACAGATGGTGGACATGTGGTGATGGGGAAGGTCGGGCAATGTATGAGAAGCATCTCATAAGGTATGAAACACACAGGGTGTTAAGGTAATGTTCTAGAAAAGCTGGATATCAGGCTGGCCTAGGGGGCACACAGACTCAATCATAAGTCAACACAAGGCAGGGAGACTAGTGTTTGGAGCTGGTTACTCCTTTGGAGGCTTGATGATATGCGCTTGTTGGTCACACGACTCTAAAAGCCATGTGAGAATGTTCTCCAAATTACTGAGGTAAGCTTCCAGTTGCACTAAATGTCTGCAACTATCTGTCTCTGCATCTGATGCCAGGAAAATCTGGCAGGCCTCATCCTAACTATATTCAGAAGAGGAGCCGTTAGCCCCCTGAGAAGTTACCTCTGAATCCACTGTTGTATCCTCCTGTTAACCTCTAGCAATAAAACAAAAGTGTTGCTCCTCAGATGAGAAGCAGCCCTAGTGACCCACTGCTAAATACTTCAGCTGTTGCACATCAAGGCAATCTTGGCTGAATGTCTGCACTATAAATGGACCTACAAAAAGATGAAAAAATATTACTTAGATATGCAAGCAATATATCTGCAGTTGACAAAGGATGCCATGGAATACATGCATATGCCACTGCTGGGAGAGTTTTTCCTGCCTCCTATGACATCTAACCATGTTTATTTTAGACTCTTTCATCACTGCAAATGAAAATGCAGTCCTAAGTAGATGCATTGGACAAAAATCCAAAATTAATAATTACAGTTCACTTTCTGTCCCTCTGTCCCTAACCTCTGTTTCACACTTTCAAAACAGGAGTGGCTGGCCCTACTGCTTGTCCCTGTAACAGTTTTCACAGTGCTCACTAAAATGATTGACATTGGTGGTGTCAATTAGCATGCTGGGGCATGGTCATAACAGGCATCTGTCTTCCTTAATGGCACATCAGACTGCTCTAGCACATACTTGTAAAAGTCGCTATGCTGGAAAAATAATAAAGTGTTGCTCTCCATGGCATGCCATGCTCGAGCTGTGTATTGAACAGTGCCAGAAGCAACCATGGCTACATACTCTGGTGAAACTGTGGATACAAAAGGTAGTCCCATGATCACAGCTGTATACTTTAGATCATGTCATGCAACAGAGCTCTGCACTACTTCCCTCCATAGTGCTGTGCCATGGTGCTAAGGCATACCTCTGTATCACAGAATTGTGGCACTACATGCACAGACTTTATGCATGAGTATACTGGTCATTATAAAGCATTACTGTTACAACCAGAAAATCTAGAAAGCATAATGCACTTTGGGAATGACTCAAAAAAAATCCTACGAAGTAGATTTCTTTTTAGCATAACAACCATCTAAAATGACCATTGTTATTGTGGTATAAAGCACCAGTGCTATCTTGTTCAACCTAGATCACTGTCATAGAATTACTGAAAACAGAAATTATAATACAGATTCTGTGTACATGTTGCTTTACAGAGCTAAGGAAGGAGATTCAGATTCTAGAAAGGAATCCTGCCTGATAGAGTACTTCAGCAAACCCAAAAACCTAGTGGTAGATGTCAGTCACACTGAGACAGAGACTGTGGTGTATATGTCTCTGAGAATGCAGAACAGTGACATGACACTGTGATAGACAGTGGTGTCATGTTTACTTCTCTTTCCATAGATTCCACTGCTTCCAGCATGAAGAGGATGTACTGGGTCAATGTGAGCTGGGCACCTGTGACAGATAAAGATGGCATTGTGCATTGGACATGGTTTGATAATAGAATGACACTGTCTAATACATCACATGAGAAAGGGGCACCTATATCCATCATAGCAAAAGCTGTTACAGATATAACGGCTGATCAAACAGCCTAAACAGGGCATGATAGATGGTGTTTAACTTGGTAGTATCTAGTTGCCTCCATCTGTGTCCCCAATGACTTCAGCTTCTGAAATTTTGAATTCTGCACTGCTTCTGAGAATTGAATATCAACAATAGGGGATATTAACAGGGTCAGCTGAGGAGTTTTCATGACTTCAGATCCATCCCTGGTATAGTAGAAGCACTTGGAATGAACCAGTGGATGCGCAGTTGCACAATCAGTAACTACATACAATGTGGTGGAGAGGACTCTATGGAAATAGACAACACTGCATAGGTCACTGCTGGCAAATGTTGCCTGCATTGATGCATGCATGCAGCATATTGTGACAACCCTCAAGTCTGTCTCCAGGGGACATTCCTTTCATGACCTTTGTATGAATATTGAGCAGAGTTGTAACATACAGACACAATCTCATTGTGTTATAAGGGCACTCAGCTTGCCATGGCTTATCATGGCCTTGGTCATGTTCAGTGGCACTCCACCATCTCAGCTTCTGAAATGTCTCATTAATCAGCATGCATGTTTACATAGTTCTGACCCTTCCCTATTACCTGGGTGCACAAAGGTTGCCATGCTGCTTTTTGCTGATGACCAGTTTGTAGCCAGTTTTACTCACTACATTCACACAGTTCTACACCTTCACTGTCTTGGACCTCATCAAGCCTTGATGTGGGGGAAGATACAGTAGTCTGACTGTGACACTTTAGCCCCACCACTGGTTGAGGTGATTCCTAATTTCTTACAACTGCCCGGTTATGTTGCAACATCTTTACATTTTATTTCTCCAGCCCACTCTCATGACCCTACTTAATCTTATAGAGTACAGTCACTTGTTGATGTATCCCCCACTTCTAAAATGATAATGACTGTGCCTATATCAGCCCCAACCTGTGTTGGCATGGTTCTGTCTGATGCACAGAATGGTCAGTCTGTGCACTCTCCCACATAACCTTTGTGTGATATCACATGCATTTTTTTCTATGTAGTCTCTGTCTTGGACAAGAATTGTGGATGAGTCACTCCCTCTAGTACAGAGCTGCAATTTATTATGCCACCTCTGTCTTGACTGTGGTTTTGCTGGTAATTCTGTTGCTGTCATCCTCCCCTGATCCCCCACCCACATCTTTCTTTTGCTAGAACAACTAATATAGCTGGATCTGCCAAGATGTTAACCTGAAGCTCTAACTCTTTGCACAGTACCATGTTGTTTAGTATTACTGCAGATTTCAAGACTGTATTGAAATGCCCCTCTAGTCAACAAAATTATCACTCCAATATGTTATGTACTTAAACATGTGATATTTATAGGCCATTTCTTGCACTGTCTAGGGTTTGCAGATGGTGGCCGTCAACCAGGGCTCTAAAGTTTATCCAGCATCACCTAACAACATACAAGAGTCTGAATGGAGAGAGGATGTAATCACCAAGAAAAGGGAAATAGTATTGCTGAAACTGAATTCATCATCACATGTTGGTGAGTACCTTCAAGTGGTAGACCCTGTTTTCATAAAATCTCAGCAAGGCAACACTGATACATAGACTATGTGCAAGATCGGTGCAGGAGCTCAAGCAGGCAATATGTCTGTCGTGTGATCCAGGAACAGCCTGCAGGGGCATGCATGAGCGCTGCTGTACTAATCTTGCATGGACTAAGCCCCGGTATGCAAATCACCCCATTTGCAGGTGAAAACCAGGAAGCTTGCAACAGTCCATGCAAGACTAGTGCAATCTGCAGAAATGTACTCGGTAAGTAACCAAGTACATATCTGCAAGATCCAAAAAGGATCTATGACAGCTCCAAATAAAGGCTGCATATCATGTAGTAAGGATGCCAATAGCCAAGTATAAGGCCATTGGCATTGCAAACAGTTTAAAAAAATTAAAAAAATCAACTGTTATTTTTTTTAGCCGATCTCAGCTGTGTAAGCATAGGGCAGTGGCGCGCAAACGGGATCGGGGAAAAATAATAAAATAAACTTAAAATAAGCATTCTAACTAAAATCCGTATTCTGCCATGCAAGTCAATGGCAGGCAGAAGACACTCTGGCCAGTGAGTAGTGGTTGCTAAGAGGGGGAAGCTCATTGTGAGACATGTAACTATGCATTAGCAGGCAATCCTATGCAAATGAGGGGAAGGATAGTGAATCTCAGTTTTCCCCAGCATATGAGTCAGGTCCCAACAGTGTAAGAGTAGGAATAGCCTGGTGCAAGTCTAGGAGATAGGTGACATCATGGGGGGGTGTCAGGCATACTGTAAGCAGATTGGAGCCCTGTGGTTTGGGTTTGCTCTTAGCTTAGCAAAGCTAAGCTAGGGGGTGTGTCTAAACGTGCTTAGCACTCTTTACAAAGCCTAAGAGGGTGTGCGTGCTGCGCACCGGGCTTTACAGGAAGAAAACAGAGGTTAAACCTGGAAATAGCAGCAGTGTGCACATTTTGAGCACTCTGTATGGTGCGCACCGGGCTAAACAGGAAGGCAATGGGAAGGGAAAACAGCAGTAGGAAGGTAATCAAGGAGGACTAGCTCAGCTGGCAGGTGAAATGTATCAGAATCAGTCCATTACACAAGTAGCAGACCAGCCCAGCCCAGAACACTACTATAAACTAAGCAAACACCTTCCCCTCTGGTCTTTCCCACACTATACACCACCAGTGTAAACAAGCGGGGAACTTTTAACACTAACAACAGCAAACTGTTAGGCGCTGCAATAGCTATCATACAACTTGTGGAAGATGCTGAAGGTGGTGAGGATGTGAATGCTGCCGAGCAATCCACAGTGAGGAGACGGAGAAGAGTGTACAGACCCAGGGTAACCTACCAAGGGCTACATGAGCTGGAGATAGTGGAGCACTATAAGATGGACAGGGACCTCCTACAGCAAATTGTTGAGCTGTGCCGGCCATGCCTGACACATAGAACTAACAGAGGGGAATCCATCCCAGTGGATACCAAGGTATGTGTAGGTCTAAGAATACTAGCTACAGGTACCTTCCAAAGGCCAACTGGGGATATGATGGGGATTTCACAGGCATCAGCATCAAGGGTACTCCACCAGTTCCTGGATGCCATGTCAACACATGTCAGTGAGTACATATATTTTCCCAACACCCATGAGCCGTTGGCCAGCAATATGTGTCTCTTCCACCAAATAGCAGAATACCCAGAGGTAGTAGGTGCAATAGATTGCATGCACATATGCATCAAAGTACCATCCAGTGAGCAGGGTAGGGTCTACATCAACCGCAGGAGCTTCCCCTCCGTCAACTGCCAGGTCGTGTGTGATGCTCAGGGCATAATAATGAACGTGTGTGCTGGAAGCCCTGGAAGCTATCATGATTCCCACATCTGGCATCTGATGGAGCTGTATCAGAGATTTGCCAGTGGGGACATCCCACATGGTCGCCTAGTGGGGGATGCTGGATATGCACTGGAGCCATGGCTGATGACACCCATCAGAAATGCACACACACCCGAACAAGAATTCCATAATGAGGGACATGCACAAACAAGAATCATAATAGAGCATGTGTTTGGGTTGCTCAAGTTATGGTTCTGGTGCCTGGACACATCTGGTGGAGCTTTGCAGTACTCACCAGCTACATGTATCCAAATTGTCCTTCTATGTGCCATTGCTACACAATATGATCCTGCAGAAACAGCTGCAGCAGGAGCAGCATGGGGCAGGGCCACACAGCCCCCCACCATTGCCAAGGCCTGCACAGGCACAGAGTGACTCAGAGGAGGAACAACCTAAGCCTGCACCAGTAGGCAGTAGGAGGCGTGCCCAGTATGCCCTAGCTTTGGCAAAGAGGCAATGCATAGCACATACATGGACATGGTAGGGACCCAAGGAATAACATCTCTCTCCTACTCTCACATACAGTAAAAGGGATGCCAAACATTACACTACCTGTGCCTAACCATGTGTAGGGAGTGTACTATGTGCATCCGGTATAGGCAGCCCTGCAACACCACCCTCAATACTGGGACACCCACAAGATAAGTGACTCACACATGGCAGTCAGTGGGGATCACATACCCAGCAACAGTCACAGGCAGCAGGACAGGTGTAGACAAACACAAACAAATGATGTGCTATGGCCTCTGAATGAGGTTTATGGGTAACCACCCCCCAGGCCTACACAGACAGACTACAGCAGGTCAGGCAGTGGGATATCAGTTCTGAAGGCTAGGGAGTCAGAAACTAATATGTAGGTAATTAAAAGCTAAGATCTGTAGTACACTGGTATGCCTCTAGCCAGCATTATAGGTACTACAGACTGAAATGGAGTACCCAACATACCAGTACAGTCCTAGCAAATGTGTACAAGTGTCAGGTGTGCCCCCCCCCTCATCTGAAGTAGAAATAGAGTAACAGTAAGATGTGCCCCCCAATCCTGTGTACAAAATGTAGAAATAGTCAGGTGTGCCCCCCATCCTATGTCGAAATGTAGTAACAGTCAGGTGTGCCCCCCCCAGTCCTGTGTAGAAATGTAGAAATAGTCAGGTGTGCCCCATAACCCTACGTACATATATAGTAACAGTCATGTGTGCCCCCCAATCCTGTCTAGAAATGTAGAAATAAGCAGGTGTGCCTCCACATCCTATGCAGAAATGTAGTAACAGTCCATGCCAAATAATTGACTGACACCCTGCAGAGACAGCATGCTACCTGTAGGTGTACAACACAAAGGTTAGCACTGCAGTACAAACTACCTGGACCCGATCCACACATTCAATGCAGACGACCATACTGGGCATGCCCACACACAGAGTAATGAAGGCAATGTCAGTCAACAACATACTGAAAGGTCATACTGGGCATGCTGACACACTTAAACACATGAAGGCCATGTCTGCAATCACGAGTGGACCACACATATTTGGCAGTCGCATTTGTTAGTGCAGACACTCATTAGTATGCACCACTCATGCCTTGCACACGCAGTGGATAGGAATATCGACATATATGTAAGGACAACACACTATAATAAGCCAAAGGTAAATGACATAGATGTGTGGAAGCGGGTGACTGTGACAAGGAGCTATCCAAGCTTGTCTCACCCATCACACAGTCAAAGAGTCCCAAACACATGAGGTGCAGATGTCACTCACTGCAGATACTAGCCACCAGTGTCTGTTAGCATTACAGACTATGTGGTGCACAAGCCAGCTGTACAACATGACTGTACAAGGAAGTAGTCATCTAGCAGCTGTACACATGTACCTGTGAAATATGACCCTATGTGTGCCCACATGTAGCGTTTCAACCCCTAGATGAATGGGTTATGGCCCATGCACACACACTGCCCTTCCCATAGCCCTACTATGACAAGCCTGCTGAGGTCATCCAATGTGAAATACACCTTTGGGAGAGTTGTAGCCTAGTAGTCTCCGTGGGGCATCTCATAACTGCATAGTGCTGTAGTTTGATAAACTAGTTAGGTAGGAGTTTTAATCTCAGACTTGGTAACTGTGTGTGAGTGTTTACATGCATGTCTGTCTGACAGTGTAGAGAGCAATGCTTTTTATGGTAGTCACACTCCCGACAATTCACTTGCTCAACTTTGGCAAAGCTGCTGATGTCATCCACCTAGAAATACATCTCTGGGAAGATTGTAGCTCCGTAATCTCTATATTGTGTCCTGTAACTGTTTAAAGCTGTAATGTGATAAAGAAATTAGGTAGGTGTCCTAATCCCAGACATGGCAAGTGTGTGTGTGTGTGTGTGTGTGTGTGTGTGTGTGTGTGTGTGTGTGTGTGTGTGTGTGTGTGTGTGTGTGTGTGTGTGTGTGTGTGTGTGTGTGTGTGTAGAGAGAAATCCTTTTTAGGGTACTCACACTGCCTACAAGTCATATACTCAACTTTGGCAAGGATGATGATGTCATCCACCTAGAAATACACCTCTAGAAAGACTGTAGTCCAGTAATCTCTGTAGCACACCCAGTAACTGCATACTGCTGTAGTGTAATAAAGTAGGTAAGTAGGTGTTCTAATCCCAGACATGGCAAGTGTGTGTGTTTGTCTGACTCTGTATAGAGAGCAAGGCTTTTTAGGGTGCTCACACTGCCTGCAATTCATATACTCAACTCTGGCAAGGCTGCTAATGTCATCCACCTAGAAATACACCTCTGGGAAGGTTGAAGCCCAGTAATCTCCATAGTGCATCTTATAACTGTGTACTGCTATAGCGTGATAAAGTAGTTTGATAGGTGTTCTAATCCCAGACATGTCAAGTGTGTTTGTGTGTGTCTGTCTGTATTGAGAGCAATGCTTTTAGGGCACTTACACTCTTTACAATTTATATTCTCAACTGTGGCAAGGCTGCTGATGTCACCCACCTAGAAATATACCTCTGGGAAGGTTGTAGCTCACTAATCTCCTTAGCATGTGCCACAACTGTGTACTACTGTAGTGTAATTTGGAACTGTGGTAGGGTTCCATTCCCACCTGTGGTGATTCTGGATGTTTTGTGTGTATTACAATGTCTGTGTATGGAGCAATGCATTAGAAGCTAGTCACACTCAGTACATTTCAAATGGCCTACTTTGGCAATCCTGCTGATGTCATTCATTGTGAAATACACCTTTGGGGAAGGAGTTTTCCAGTATTCCCTATGATGCGTCCTGCATCACCTTCATGCTGTAGTGTGATATAGACCTCTGTTAGGTGTTCTATACCCACACATGTCAGTTGTGGATGTTTTCTGTGTGTGTCACTGTCTGTGTAGGGAGCAATACAATTTAGGCTAGTCACATACAGTACATTTCAAATGGCCTACTTTGGCAATCCTGCCGATGTCATTCATTGTGAAATACATCGTTGGGGAAAGGGTTTTCTAGTAATCCCCATGGTGTGTCATATAACAGCTTCATGCTGTAGTGTGATATAGACCTCTGTTAGGGGTTCTATACCCACACATGTCGGTTTTGGATGCTCTGTGTGTGTGTGTCATTGTGTAGGGAGCAATGCATTTTAGTCTAGTCATGCTCACTACAATTCAAATGTCCTACTTTGGCAATCCTGCTGAAGTCATCCAATATGATATACACCTTTTGGGAAGGAGTACTTCAGTAATCTCCACGGCACACGCTATAATTGCATAGTGCTGTAGTGTAATAAACTAGTTAGGTAGGGGTTCTACTCCCAGACATTGCAGGGGTGTGTGTGTGTTTGCAAGTTGTATCCTGTGTGGAGGTGGGTGAGAGTGTGTTAGACCTGTGGCCAATGTGGAGTATGTTTTGCATATTTCTTATATGGTGGCCCTACTATATATCACAATGCCCACCATACAGGGATAACAGATGTGAAATAGCTGAGAGGCTGGGGTGCAAAGCCATACCCATACATGTGACATTAAGGCTAGGCCAGGCAATCACAGTTAGCAACCCCAGTATTACCCAGAGCACACTCTAAACCTATGTCTCATACATACACACATGCCTAGGCAACAGCCAATATGTGGGTAGTACACTACATATTGGACACTGATAGTAACTTTGGAGTGATAGCAGTGAGCTACACAGGGCATGGCACCCTGCCCATCTGTCCAATATGCATGCACATGCAGAGAGTGCACCTCCCCCATGTTCCCCAATGGACACCTGCAACACCTGTGGTGCCATCACATGTGACCCACAAAGGACATACCATGCCTGACAACATGCCCTGTATGGCAGATGCCACTGAAACCAGGGAATGCCATTAGCATGCTATCAGTGTAGGTGTAGGGTAAACATGCTGCCCATTACCAGTTCCCACCACAGGTAGGCAAGACTGGCACATCTGATGATAATCTGCGTTCACAACATGGGCCAGACACCCCAGGTATAGTTCCACATGTCACTGTGCATGCATGTGGGAGGTGCGCACATCCCAGACACCGTCCATGTCATGGACTAAGGAACGCATACATGGCAAGCGATGCACAGCATTGGCCACACATAATAGTCAACCAGGTGACTAGATGGGGGATACAATAGCCACCTGTATGGGCAAATGCAGAAACTACAGCCCTGAGCCACAATGCAGACCATTGTCATGTGACCTGATGCCAAGGTATACCCATCACCTAGCCTTGTATAGCCGTCTGGCACAGTCGACTACCGCACACCCATGCAGACATGCACCCATGCATGTCAGTACTGGCACCCTGTGTGTTTGTGTGTGTTGTATGGTGCGTATGTTCACATCCACACTCACTACAACCCCCACTGGCAAACTGAAACATGCTGTCTGATTTCAGACACCTCCCCATACCCTTTGCCCATACAAGCTCCATATGACCCGTGTGGTGCATGTGATACCTGCACAGTGATGTGTTGTGGCAATTCCACTACTGATGAGTTGTAATCCTGGCCCTGCTAAGTGTGTCAATGTGTGTGCGTCCCTGTGAGAGCCTGGCTGTGTTGTTGCTGGCACCTGTTCATGCGGACAGGCATGTGTATATCACCTACCGTATAGCTACCATAACCTTATTGCAGATGTCACTCACCATCACATATATGTTCTTTTTTTTCAAAACAGGTTTATTGTTTTAACATATAAGAGAAATATCATAACAATTTTATACAAGTAATTAAAAATAGGTATTATTATAATATTCAACAAAACAACTAAAGTATTTACAAAGACATCCACTACAATCAGATCAATTAATTAAACTAAAATACCATGCTATTGAAATTAAAATTTTTTTAACAAATTTTGTAAATTATCCCATACAATAAAATAAGATGTTTTTCTATTTGTTCTAGTCCTAATTGTGTTTATTTCCATATGGCACACTATATTCATAACATTTTTAAATTCATTGAACGAAGGAGGTGTATCTGAAATCCAATTTCTAGTTATTATTTTCCTAGCCACTGCTAGAATAGACCATAGCAAGGGAAGCGTAACCTTTTTAACACTTTGAGGTACAGGTGTGTTGAATAATATAAGAGATTTAGAAGTAATGAAATTATCTGTAAAAAGAGCCTGCAAAAATTCATTAATTGACTTCTAGTATTCTTTCAATTTTATACAGTCATAAAACATATGAGCCCAGTCAGCATTAATTTCTACATTACATCTCTTACATAGATTATCTTTATTATTTATTTTATTCATCATCAAAGGTGTATAAAAAGATCTATGTAAAAATTTCCATGTATAAAGTCTCCAGACAATGGAAGATGTAGTTCTATAAGCAGATTCCAATATATATTGTTTATCTTGTTGATTTGGTAGGTCCCCATTAATAGAAGTGAAATAATTCCAGTATGAATCTACACTGTAAAAAGTTTCTTGTCTGATAACTTTATGTATGTATAAAAGTTTACCTTTATCAGAAACTTTATGTTGTAAATTTAATATCAAGTAATCAATCAGTGTTGGAATAGATTCTTTAACAGTTATTGACATTAAATCTATTTTATTAATGAGATGTTGTCTAAAGGTCTGAACCTCTAACCAGCAAGTTTCTCTTAGATCAAATTCTTGTTTTAAGAAATCTAGATTTTTAACTTTATTATCAGATATCAACTGATACCAGTACTTTAGATCATTATCTATAGCTAAATGAGTTCCTTCAGAAGTAGATGACAAAAGCATACCCTGAGTATACATTATAGGAAATACAATAAAATTCCATTCCCTATACTTAGGGTGCATGAATATAAAGTTACGATAACTAATAATAATATTTAATGGGTAACAAACCATATGTTTAGGTGTAATAGGTGAAGTACAAAATTCCTTTAGTAACCATAACATGGAGTTATTTACAATCATATTTTTATGTGTTAAGGAGATTTTCATGAAGTGTATACTAATTAGCTCCCAATAATCTTTCCATTTTGTGACATATGACTGATCTATTAATAAAGTAATAACTTTTACAATAGAAGAGATAGTATATAAATTAAAGTCTGGAAAAGAAATACCCCTTGAGACCAGCTATTAGTATGTTTCTTTAATGCAATCCTAGGTCTATTAGGTGCCCATAAGAAATTTAACATTAGTGTGTTCAGTTTCTTGATAATTATTTTTGTAGGTGGAAGTATTATTGATTGTATTAAGTATAAAATCTTGGGAATATTATCATTTTAATAATTGTAAGTCTCTCCTCCATAGTAAAAACATATTATTCCAGGTATTAAAAAGATTTTGTATATTAAGAAAACAGGTATTATAATTATTATATATAATAGATTTAATATCTTTAGATAGTATTATACCTAAATAAGTTATCTGACCTGAATTGGGTACATATTTAGTAAAATCACTAATGAGAATATTTTTTCGTGTATATATAGGTAGTATTTTAGTTTTTTCTTCATTGAATATTAAACCAGAAATACTTTTAAAATTCATCATGTTATCAAATAGAGACTGTATAGAAGAATTAGATCCTGCTGATGTAATTAGAACATCATCTGCAAAAGTTGAATTTTGGATGTTGTATTTTCATCTATTTCAAAACCCTCTATGTCAGTACTGTTTCTGATCAAATTAGCCCAAGGCTCCATTACTAAAGTGAATAATAGTGGAGAAAGTGGACATCCTTGTTTTGTACCTTTAAGAATGGGTAATTTTGTGAAACATATGTTCCTACCTTAATATGCCAGCGTTCCTTTGTATAAATGTTCAATTAGATTTACAAATGCATCCGAGAAGTTTGTGCACTTCATTAAGGTAAACAGATAGTCCCAACTTACTGAATCAAATGCTGAACTTATATCAAGACTAATAAGTGTTAAATCTTTCTTTTCCTATTTGCAAAATCTATTAATGTTAAAGTTCTTCTTATATTATCAAAAGTATTTCTATTTACAATGAAGCCTGTCTGATCTATATCTATAATGCGGGAATGATTGTCTTCAATCTATCAGCAAAGATATTCATAAACATTTTATAATCAACATTAAGTAATGAGATGGGCGATATGAAGAACATCTAGTTGGATCTTTATTAGGTTTTAAAATTGGCGAAATAAATGTATATTGCCAAGATGGGGGTTATTAACTCAGTTTGGGCCAAAATAAAAACCTTATGTATTAATGAATATGTATTTTTAGAAAGGATTTTATATATCTCTGGTATAATACCATCATTACCGGTACTTTGTTTGATTTAAGCTTATTTATTTGTGTAATAACTTCTGTATATGAAATACTCTTGTCCAATAGTTTAATCTGTTGTTTATTAAGCTTTTATTCATATTTGTGGTTATAAACTCCTTTATTTTATCTTTAGGTTCCATGTTAATATTATTATGGTTAATTTTGTGAAAGTGATTTCTAAATTCATCTAGTATTTCTGGTATACTAGAAACATTCTTCTTTTTCCTTATAGAAAAGATTTCTTTGATATGGTTTTGTTTATTCAACCTTTTTGTTTTATTTTTAAGTCTATGTAAGTATTTGGGGCTTATTGAATAAGACAAAACTTGTATTTCTCTAAAGTTATTTTAACTTTATGAGTTAAAATTTATTTGTATTTCTCATTTAGTTTGTTTATTTCTTCAATAACTTTCTTGCCCATAATATTTTCTTTATTATTATGTTTATAAGAGTCTAATTTACTTTGAATATCTAACAATTCCTTATCCCAAGATTTCCTTTTATTATTATACCATCTGATACTTTGTCCATATAGATATGATTTTAAGGCATCCCAAACATAAACAATGGAGACTTCAGGAGTGTTATTTATGTCTAAAAATGTTTTACTTCTGAAAGTATATATTCTTTATAGTCTTTTAGTTGAGTTATGTATGTTGGTATCCTGTGTGTGAGGTGGGTGAGAGTGTGTTAGACCTGTGGCCAATGTGAGTATGTTTTGCATATTTCTTATATGGTGGCCCTGCTATATATCACAATGCCCACCATACAGGGATAACAGATGTGAAATAGCTGAGAGGCTGGGGTGCAAAGCCATACCCATACATGTGACATTAAGGCTAGGCCAGGCAATCACAGTTAGCAACCCCAGTATTACCCAGAGCACACTCTAAACCTATGTCTCATACATACACACATGCCTAGGCAACAGCCAATATGTGGGTAGTACACTGCATATTGGCCACTGATAGTAACTTTGGAGTGATAGCAGTGAGCTACACAGGGCATGGCACCCTGTCCATCTGTTCAGTATGCATGCACATGCAGAGAGTGCACCTCCCCCATGTTCCCCAATGGACACCTGCAACACCTGTGGTGCCATCACATGTGACCCACAAAGGACATACCATGCCTGACAACATGCCCTGTATGGCAGATGCCACTGAAACCAGGGAATGCCATTAGCATGCTATCAGTGTAGGTGTAGGGTAAACATGCTGCCCATTACCAGTTCCCACCACAGGTAGGCAAGACTGGCACATCTGATGATAATCTGCGTTCACAACATGGGCCAGACACCCAGGTATAGTTCCACATGTCACTGTGATGCATGTGGGATGTGCACATCCCAGACACCGTCCATGTCATGGACTAAGGAACGCATACATGGCAAGCGATGCACAGCATTGGCCACACATAATAGTCAACCAGGTGACTAGATGGGGGATACAATAGCCACCTCTATGGGCAAATGCAGAAACTACAGCCCTGAGCCACAATGCAGACCATTGTCATGTGGCCTGATGCCAAGGTATACCCATCACCTAGCCTTGTATAGCCGTCTGGCACTGTCGACTACCGCACACCCATGCAGACATGCACCCATGCATGTCAGTACTGGCACCCTGTGTGTTTGTGTGTGTTGTATGGTGCGTATGTTCACATCCACACTCACTACAACCCCCACTGGCATACTGAAGCATGCTGTCTGATTTCAGACACCTCCCCATACCCTTTGCCCATACAACCTCCATATGACCCATGTGGTGCATGTGATACCTGCACAGTGATGTGTTGTGGCAATTCCACTACTGATGAGTTGTAATCCTGGCCCTGCTAAGTGTGTCAATGTGTGTGTGTCCCTGTGAGAGCCTGGCTGTGTTGACGCTGTCACCTGCTCATGCGGACAGGCATGTGTATATCACCTACCGTATAGCTACCATAACCTTATTGCAAATGTCACTCACCATCACATATATGTTCTGAGGGCTCCACAACAGGTGACCCATGTGCTGCATCCAATAACTGCATAGAACTGTGATAGCACAACATAGTCATCAGGGGTTTGATATCCTGTGCTGATAGGTGTGTGACACATACATGCTTAGGTTTTACTCCCTCACCCCTCCCTGACTTGTCGTTGCCTCTGTCTACCTCTCCCACTCCCTCTCTGGAGGATATGGAAACCTACACCTGCTTTGCTTAGTGAGCAGTATGTGTATTTTAAGTGATGCTCATGATCATCTGATGGCCTCGGCATGAATAGCAGCCCTCTCCTAGATGATTGAATGTGGAAGAGCTGTGGTAATATTCCCATAGACAATTGCATGGAAACACACTCCAGTATCTAGGAACATCATGTCGATGTTGGCCCTTTTCATTCACTGTGAGCAGGAACTAGATCTGTTGTTTGGCAAACATCATCTCAGATGGATTGGGGATTTACCTCTAACAACATACACTGTGGAAACAGGGCAACACACAGGAGGAGGATGTGCCTGACCTGACTACAGACTGTAAGTGCTGCAATTTATGAGGAATCCCCATCTGCAGGGTCATCTGCAGACTTGGCAGTGTGTTGTGCCTTTGGTTTCATGTGTTACCCATGGAGCATTTATCTGTGGACTGTAGAAGGTAGTGTGAAGATTGCAGTTTGTAGATGGTGAAAGCTGTGACAGTTACTGACTACATATCCCTCATAGGACATATGTTGCAACAAACCCTGTTGCAACAGTAAATGCATGAGGTTATCACAGTAACATGTCAATACTGGCCCTGTGTATGGGCTTCCAGCCGCAACTCTGCCAACCTTTGTACATATGTCTTGCATGAAGAGGTGCATATGTGCTGTACACAATAATCAGTGTCATCATATCTGATAACAAGCCAGTGAGATATCAGTCTGCTATACATGTTATGTACAGTAGGGATTATATTTGATGACATAACCTGGACATACTGTGGTTGTTTGTGCAGTACAGAGGTCTGTGTACTTATGATGAATGTTGACAGTGTGTCTATTGTTTATATGTACCTTGGCCTGTGTACAGAGTGTGGTAGTTATCATCGTCCTATGTCCCATCCTATCTGATGTTACATGCTGCTCCACTGTATGTTACCATATTGGTTTACATATTTGTAGGGCCATACACACACATGTCTCATACCACAGTCAGCCATCAGACCAAACTGTGTAGCAGCCCAGTATATGTAGGGTTAGTGTGTGATTGGCACATATGAGGATGGTGTTGAACAGATAGTTGATATACTATAATATTATGCTAGCTTGCCATATGTGTCTGTGGCTGTGTTCTCATTGGTTGTGCACTTTCACACAGGTGTACCTTACACTGTGCTGTGACATACCTGTACAGCCTGCTATATATGCAGGTACATGTGCATTCCACCATAGGAGATGTAGGCAAGTGTTGATCCAGTCTGCCTGTAGCCTGCACAGTGCATTGTTACATGCCTAGCAGCTTAGTGTACTTACCCAGTGAGATGGTATGTGCAGATACTTGCCAGATGTACTGCTGTCGGGCCTCCCTTAACAGTCATGTATTTCAGACAGAGCAGTGGGATGCTGTACACAGGTATGTCGATATCTAGTGGGTAGTATGTGGCCATGGCACCCCTGCTCCAGCAGTTATTATATGTCAGGCCAGACAGGGGTGTGTGAATGCATAACCTATGGTGGTATATGCATACCAGTTGTTATGTGTTATACCCATCTACATGGCTGTTAACATCCATATTGTCGGGCATGGTACACATGTTTTGCACTAAGGGGTTCTGTGTATACCTCTGGACTGTACAGAGTGTGTCAGAATGTCCACACTTATTGGCCAATATCTATACTGCAGTCGAAAGGGGCAGTACGTGCAAGCAGCAGTACTTTGCTATGATGTTCTTAGGATGTCTGTTAGTAGCCAATGGCACATATGTTGAAAGCAGATGTGACCTCCCACACACACCACAATCCCAATTACAGCAGCAATAGTATATAAAACTGTTATAGTACACAAATAAAGGTTTTCCATTCCTGCAAACCTGTGTGTGGTGTTTTTTTCCTATGACCTCGCTGTGGGTATACGTTGCAGGCAATGATTGTCATTTGTATGTGTTGCCCATACAGTGACCAGTTGTTCAGGTGTGAACTGCAGGCATAGTGGCTGTTCCATATTTTGTGCACCTTCTACATATGTATCTTACTGTACATGTCTCTGTGTGTGTATGTGTAGTCACATGTATATCTATATATGTGTAATTTTATATATATATATATATATATATATATATATATATAGATAGATAGATATATATGTGTGTGTGTGTGTGTGTGTGTGTGTGTGTGTGTGTGTGTGTGTGTGTGTGTGTGTGTGTCTGTGTGTATGTATCCTGGGGATGTTGATAGCTTCCACATTTTACAATTCCTATGGGAGCCAGACTGTACTGCATGATATGTTACAGGTGGGATGTAGTACTGTTAACATCTTGTGCCCATGTCATGCCAGGTTCTGGTTATGGGATCTGGAACACTTGGTAGTGTATTGCAGGGTGGACGTGTTTGGCTGGGGGGGGTATGCCTATTCATAAAAGATGTATATTGTTTGGGGCCTCTCAACCCCATTAACTGTGCATGTGGACATATTTGTTTTTCTTACACTACCATTGCTATCTACGTATGGCCACATATACCTATATATATATATATATATATATATATATATATATATATATATATATATATATATATATATATATATATATCAGCTGACATATGTATGACTATGTCCGTATATACCCACATAGCTATATATCTGCGTACATATATGTACCTTGCTGTGTATATGTAGACATATAGGTGCAGACATATATATGTGTAGATGTAGGCATTTGCATGTATATATGTTCATATATATGTATTTATATGTATATATTTCTAAATATATACACAGGGATATGTCTAGGAAGATACATAGTCAGAAGGTCCGCATCATACTGAACAGCCAGTATCCCTACAGTTGCAACCTCATCCGATGGACAGTGCATGAGTCACCCATACCAAAGACAATTGTTGCCTGAAACATATACCAACAGAGAAGTCAAAGGATGTAACACAATAAACAGGTTTGTATACATAAGAAAGGTTTATTTGTGTACAATTACAGTTGTATATGCCATGTCATATAGCTGATTATGCTTTGAAATACATGCAAACAGAGTAATGCAACTCTCAAACAGATCATTTATTACAGTAATCCGAAAACATCACATCTGTTGGTGTCCACGCCAAGGCCTTCAAGTAGTACAACAGGAAAGACAGATTGGCCACAGGATAACAAGCAATCAACAGTATGTAATGCAGATGTATAGCCCAGTGGCCTCTAAATACACTCTGCACACATCAATAGGGGGGAAAAGACCTAGGCAGACACAATGGCCAGTATCTGTTACATAACAATGCATAACTGAAATCATCACAATCACACTGATGGCAGTAAGCAGTAGGCCAGCAATGTTCACAAGGTAAAATGTATGATAATGTACATTCATATACTTTAAGGCAGCTTATTACTGGTATTCCTCACATATTGTAACACCCTAGGATACTTATGGTGCATACCCCCATACACTGACTTGCAGGGGCATATAACAATGTTACATACACTGACCTCTAGCCTGCAGAGGTGCACACATGTGTTTTGCAGATGAAGCCCCCATATATATGGTGCATATGGTCTGTACACCATTATTTATTGATATCATACCTGATAACAAGTCAGTTAGATAACAGTCTGCTGGACATGTGTGTAGTAGGGGGTTGTTTCTGAGAACATTACTTGGACATTCCGTGTTTGTGTGTACAGTACTATGGTCTGTGTATGTAGGCCCTACTAACTGTTAGGATGATTGACAACAGTTTTTGTATTGCACTTAGGAACCTTGGGCTCTGTACAGACTTGGGTAGATGCCATTGTTCTCGGTCCTCTTCTATTTGATGTTACATGCTCCAGTGTATGGTACCCTATTGGCTCACATGTATGTAGGGCCAGACACACACGTGTCCCATACCACAGACAGCCATCGGACCACACTGTGCCATGACCAGTGTATGTAGGGTTAGTTTGTGAGTGGCACATATGACGATGGTGTTTATCAGACAGTCGTTACAGTGTCATATTAAGCCTGTTTATCATATGTGGCTGTAGCTGCATTGACATTGGATGTGGGAATGCATTTTCTCACAGGTATCTGCTACGATGTGCTGTGACTTGCATGTTGAGTCCACTAGAATCGCAGGTACATGTGTATTCCCCCATGCAATATGTAGTCCAGCATTGTGGCAGTCTGCCTCTAGTTTGCCCAGTGCTTTGCGACATGCCTAGCAGCCTACTGTAATTATCCAGTGTGCTGTTATGTCCAGTTATTTGCAAGACATACTGCTGCCAGGCCAGTATAACTGTTGTGTATTTCTGACAAAGCAATGGTGTGCTGTAGAGATGTATATCACTATTTACTGGGTAGTATTGGGCCATGTGAACTCAGAACCACCAGGTATTATGTGTCTGGAGAGATTGGCTTGTGTGCGTGCATGCACTGTGTGGGCATATGTACTCCAGTATTGTCATGATATACCCATGTACATGGCTAGTAACATCCACATTGGGAGGCGTGGTCCACATGTCTTGCATGTAGGGGACATGTGTACACTTCTGGACTGACCATAGAGTGCCAGACTGTCCACATATATTGGTCATATCCCTGCTGTAGTCCACAGGATCATTACTGTGCTAGCAGTGGTACTGTACTATGATGCCCTTAGGATGTCTGTCCTTAGGCAGTGGTGCACATGTCTACAGCGGATGTGACCTCCCACACTCAACATGTCTGTTAAGACACCCCTATGACAGTAGCAACTGTCTACATAAGTTACAATGTAAAGAAGCATTATTTATTTTAAAGTTTGATACTTTATACCCTAAGGGGTTAAATAAAGAACTTGATTGGAAATGGTTGCTTTAATTGCTTTTTTAATTGTTTAATTGGAACTGTTTTTATTATAAAATGGAATGAGAAATAGTTCTTGTTATACTCTGTTAAAGGCTTTTGCCGAGGTGTTGGAGAAGAGAAGTCTGTTAAGAAAATAAATCTACTGGATTTACTGGCTGAGTTGTTTTCTGGATAATTTTTACTGTGTGGTGTCATATATACTTTCCAATGGCCAGTGATCCTTCTTTCCAAACTCCCAGAATTTTTTGACAAGATCTGTGAGAAACTACTCAAAGAACATTTGAGCAAAGTATTTTACAGGTGGGAGAATGTTTGCCTGAAAGAGGTGTAAATCCTACTCCCAGATGGGAGAGTCGCAAAAGGTTTGAGAAAAATTGCTGATGGATGGATGTCAAAAACGAACAGTTAATCATTTTTCCACTATAGGACATAATTATAACACAGCTATTTCTGCTGAATTACAAGGTACAGTAAAGAGACTTGAAAGTTTACTGATTAGAGAGAATGCAACGCACTATAACATTATTAGCCTGCAAAGGTATTTGGAGTTAAATGTTACTCCAAAGGGACGACGACCATATAAAAATCCTTCCACACCATTTGATGAGAAAAATGCAGAAGATATGCAATTTGCTAAAAGATGGGCGATGGCAGCACATCGCTGTACAACAGAATGGGTGGCCATTCTAGTTGAAAGGGATCTGTTAAAACAAAAACAGATTAAAAGTGACATTACTAAACTGTGTGCAAGTCTGTGTAATTCTCTGACGGTCCCTAGGTTTGAGGGTGTGTTAAAAGACTTAAATGAAAAAGTTCTAAGTAAAACAGAAGCGTTGATAGACAGGAAAATATGCAAATTACAGAGAGACTTAAGAGAATATGCTAATGAGACAGTTTTTATTAGAGAACACTATCAGAAAACCATGGGCGGGTCTTTTGGTAAGACAGCAGTAAAGAAAAAACATGGTGTCTTGTTTGCTTCGTCAGACGCAACTGAAGCTTCAGAAGAATGGTCGGATGAAAATGTAGACTTTCCTTCACCCCCCCCCCAAAAAAAGTGAATATATGCATGAACATTTTCACAATAGACCCAATACAAGTGAGAGAGGTCAGAAAAGGGGACAAACGGATACGACAAGGGGTAGACAACAACAACAGAACCAACAGGGGAAAAGAAAAAGATGGTACTAATTTTTCTGAAGCTTATAATAATGATTGTGATTCAGGTGAACAGTATGTTTTCAATTTAACTGGTAGTCTTTTTACAGACACTGAAATAGCAGTGTTAAATTGTGGTATTAAATTTATTCCTACTGTTATTTCTAATATATATTCATTTAAAATAGATATTTTCAAGTTAGTAAGGAAATTGCATTTATTGTGTTTGTTTTCAAGGCATAAAGAAAATAATGTAGAAGCAATGAATTATTTTGATATGCATGATTCTTTAAATGAAACAACTTCTATGGATTTTTTTTCTTGTGATTCTTCATTTGAAAATGATGAAACTATGAATGCCTATTGCTTGTTGCCAACTGATAATATCAGCATTAAAAGTAGCTATATACCTCCTTTTAATAACGAAACAGTAAAATATTTTTCTAGTGTAATAAATTATTCTATGCAAGATATTTTTAAACAACAAAGAAAATTTTCTTATAATTTGTCTAAGAATGAATGGGAGGCATTGAAAAAAATGAAATATGGGAATGACATTCTTTTCAAGCCGTCAGATAAAGGTAATAAGCTAGTAGTGATGACAGCAGATCAGTATTATAAGATGTGTATGGACAATTTTAATAATGATGAAATATATAAAACTGTAGTAAGGAAAGATTATGATACAGCTTTGTTGGCATATAATGAATTAATAGGCAAAGGGTATAGGTTGGGTTACTTCAATAAGAAGGACATTGAGAAGAAATTTTCCATAGATAAATGTACTATGGCTAAATTTTATTATCTACCTAAGTTACATAAAAATAGATGTAACCCTCCGGGTCGCCCAATAGTGTCTGCATGTAACTACTTTCTTCACAACATAGGAATTGTACTACATGAATTACTTTTACCTAAGGTTGTGAAGTTATCATCGTACATTAGAGACACTTTTGATTTTCTTGAAAAAGTAGATAAAATACAGTGGAATGAAAATAGATACTGGATAGTATTAGATGTTAAAAATTTGTACATGAATATTATACAGGAACTAGGTATTAAAGCTTTAAAGTTTCATCTAGGTGATACACCACTTACCTATTATATAATTGATTTAATACAGTTCTGTCTTCAAAATAATTATTTTGAATTTAACAATGTCCTATACCAACAAATAAAGGGAACAGCGATGGGAGCAGTGTTTGCTCCTACATATGCAAATCTATTCATGGGTCATTTTGAAATAGAATTCTTATATAGGATGTGTTTTTTTCGAAATCATGTGATAAAATACTATCGTTATATAGATGATTTGATTTTTCTGTGTGAAGGGGGTAGTTCCAGTGTACTTAAATTTATTCAAGATTTAGATTGTAATAATTTTGGTATAAAGTTTGATGGAGCTCAGTGGGGAAATGAAGTAACATTTTTAGATGTGAATCTGTTAGTAAAAAACAATGAAGTGTTGACATCAGTCCATCATAAATTTGAGGGTGTTAATAACTTTATTCATAGGACAAGCTGTCATCCACCACATTTTATATCAGCACTTCCTTACAATGAATTATTACATATTACAAGATTGACTAGTGATAGGCAACAAAAAGAATTAGAAATTGAACAAACTTGTAGCAGATTTATTAAAAGAGGCTATAGTGCAGAAGATGTAGAACAAGCTAAGAAAAATGTGTTATTAAAAAATCAAAGTAATAAGCAAATAATGTATCAACGTAGATCAGATAAAAATATACATAATAAACAAGTGGAAAAGATATTTTTTGTGACCACTTATGGAGTGTATACAGAGGAATTAGTTAAAATAATTATGTTCTATTGGAAATATTTGACACAAGATCCTTCTTTAGGAGAATTGATACCTCAAAGACCTATGGTGTCATATAAGTGTGGGTGGAAAAAGTATTAAGGATATGTTAGTACATGCTTATTTCATTTATCCTACTGTAAAATTAACCAAATGTGTATCTGATTGTGGTTTTAAAGCATGTGGACACTGCAGTATATGTAACCAAACAGTAAATTTTTTTGATCAAATAAATGGAAAGAAATTTAGTGTAAATGATAGTTATAGTTGTAAGACAGAAGGTATTGTTTATGTGCTTAAATGTGAGTGCAATTTATTTTATATAGGTGAATCAAAAAGAAGTTTCTGTGTTAGATTTTTAGAACATTTAAGAAATATTAAAAATGAAAAGATGGAAAGCCCATTAGGCTTACATTTTAAAAAGTATCATAATAGTGATGGAAAGAAATTAATAGGTACAATTTTAGAAAAAGTATATTGTGAAAAAGGCACATGTACTAAAAATAATTTACAATGTAAAGAAGCATTATTTATTTTAAAGTTTGATACTTTATACCCTAAGGGGTTAAAGAGAGAACTTGATTGGAAATGGTTGCTTTAATTGCTTTTTTAATTGTTTAATTGGAACTGTTTTTATTATAAAATGGAATGAGAAATAATTCTTGTTATACTCTGTTAAAGGCTTTTGCCGAGGCGCTGGAGAAGAGAAGTCTGTTAAGAAAATAAATCTACTGGATTTACTAGCTGAGTCGTTTTCTGGATAATTTTTACTGTGTGGTGTCATGTCTACATATATACCTGCAATACATCCATGACATCCCCTTGCACTACGGAGTTGGGACTATCGGTGCTGAGGTAGGAATCCACTCCATGTTTTGGACATATGGTAAACATATATGTGTATACATATATCCAAATATTAATATAGATATATACACATATACATATCCACATACATATATGGACATATACATATTCACATACTTATATGGAGATATATATGTACATATATATATATATATATATATATATATATATATATATATATATATATATATATATATATATATATATATATATATATATATATATATATATATATATATATACACTGCAATGACTTCAACAAGTGGCTAAGCATCTGATGGCATTCAAAGGGGATCCAGTATCTGGCTGCCTGGGATAACATGATTTATAAACCACAATGCTTTGCCAGAGATGGTCTGCACCTGTTGCCCCTGGGATTCAGGTTACTGGCTACAGCTCTTGGCACCCCCATAGTGCCTTATCTAGGCAAGGTTCGAAGGACAAAACCACAACTGTAACAGACACAAGCATGCAAAACTGAAGGTAATGCAACTCAATGCTAGAAGTCTAAACCTAAAAAGGCACTCTCTTGAGGCACACCTAAAAATGGGGAATATCGATATCTGTGGAGTAACTGGGACCTGGTTCAATGCTCCAGAGAGCACACCTGTAATACCTGGCTACAACTCTTATCACACATTTCAGGCAACAAACCAAGACCACAACACTACAGGTGAAGGAGTGTCCATATTCACCAAGGTTATTCACACCTCCAGCCCAGTTCCCAATACAATGCATCTGAGAATCTCCAGATGCAACTAACACTAGGTAAGACTGCAGTCCAAATTGTAGCTTGCTACAGATCCCCTACCATGCCCCAAGATTCTCACTACACCATTATAAACATACTGGACAATATTAAGATACAACCAAACACCATAATACTCGGTGATTTCAACTATCCTGCCATTAACTGGGAAAACTACTCGGGTACCAACACCTTTTACCAACGGTTCCTGGAATTCATACATTCCAACCCCTTGGATCAACTAATCCATTGTCCAAACAGCGTCTCCAATATCCTTGATCTGGTCATTACAAACATGGGAGAAAGATGCTCCACACCAGTGGTCACCCCCTCATTGGTCAGGTCTGAACATAAGGTAATCACCATTAACATCCACATCCCACCCCCACCCACCAGTAAGGAAACCTCCATAAAAACCCTCTCCAAAGCCAACGTCATGCTACTCAAGTCAGAAGTGACAAACTTCATGACATCCATGGAGACGGGAGCTGAAAGTGTAACTGGTGAATCCTACACTAAGGCACTGTATGAGCACATCCACTCGTGCATCAATTGTACCATCCCAAATAGAAACAAGACATTGTCCTCCAAAAAAGGAAGCCAATCTGGTGCTCCACTGCCATAAACAAACTATACAACAGAAGGATGAAACTGTTGAAGAAAAAAAGGATAATCCCAAAATGCAAACTGCTCCCTTACCAGCCTCAGTAAGAAGCTGATATCCCTCAAAATCCACCAAAGCTTGTTACGTAAATGTAATTGACAAAGATTCCAAAGACAACCACAAGGCATTCTATAGTTATGTCCAGGATCTAAATGGCAATGCTCAGAATTGCTCTGAGCTACAACAGAATGGCATTAAATATACTGATTACAAGGAGTTTACCAATATCCGGGCAGATTGATTTAGTGCCAAGTTCACCCTCCTCTTACCCCCTAAAGGGCCCATCTCAGTACCAAAAGATTGCCAAATTCCAGTAATCATGGCCACACAGGTGGAAAACGCACTATCTACAGCTAGGAATACAGCATCCATGAGACCAGATGACATCCCGGGCTGTGTACTACATGAACTACAAAATAAACCTGCACCTCACCTAAGTGCCATGTTTAATCATAGCCTCACCAAAGGCTTCGATCCCACTGAGTGGTGCACAGCTACAGTTATCACACTCCACAAAGGGTAATCCAGCTTGGATCCCGGAAACTACTGTCCCAGCAGTCTGATGAGCCTGATCTGCAAGAAAATGAAATGCATTATCATGCAACTTATAAACAAAGACATTGGCAACCAGCAAACATAGGACCTTATCCAGGTCGGGCTTGTGAAGGGCCGATCTTGTTTCCTGAACCTGACTGACTACTTTAAATCAGTCTCCGGAGCTGTGGAAGAGTGTAAGGTGGTCCACACAGCCTATCTGGACTTGGCCAAGACGTTTGACACCATCCCCCACTCTGGAGACATAGTTAAACTTACGAAGCTGGCCATAAAATCCTGCATCACTTGATGGGTTGCCAACTGATTACTGATGGAACCCAGACTGTAAAAGTAGCCAACTACAATCCCAGCTCCAGACAAGTGACAAGTGGAGTACCTCAGGGTTCAGTCCTGGGACAGCTCTTGTTTGGCATCTACTTCCCTGAAGTACAGGCCAACACTACGAAACTCTGGCTTACAAAGTTCACAGATGACTGCAAACTGGGAGCCATTATTGCATCCCCAAATAATGTGGATATTCTACAACATGGCCTTATAGAAACAGATGCTTGGTGCCAGAGTCATGGGCTCAAGCTTAATGCCAAGTAATGTATAGTTATCCCCTTTGGAAATACCATGTACCCATGTATTACCACATAGGTGGCAGTACACTAAACACCGAAAGTGTGCTGACAGACATAGGTGGACAGTGAGCTCACCTTCATTAACCACATTGCCACAACAGTAAGGAAATCCTTCTATGTGGCACACCTCATCACTGAGGGCTTTACATCCAAAAAAAACAAGGTAATAAATAAAATAAATGATAAAATAATTGTCCCACTGTACTCATCCCTCATTACATCCAGTATAGAGTACAATTTCCCATTTGGTATGTACCTCACAAAACATCTGCAACAGTTGGGAAGGCCACGGAAATACCTCACTATAAGAATCACAGGCCTAAAGCAGATGGCCTATGCTGACCATCTAGAAAACCTCCAGCTATACTCTGTGGCATATCGTCTACTCAGTGGCTATCTCTGTGTAACACACAAGGCTATGTCAAACCCTGGGAAATGACATCTGTAATAAGTGTATGTACTGCCATGTACAGTACATGTGTCTATGTGCTGTCATTACAATAGCAAAGGGTTTTGAGTGTCATGCCTGGGACACACAAATATATGAGATCGGCACAGCACTGTTATCCATGTGAATGTGTTACATGCAGGGGTAGCAACCCAGAGTACGTGTTGTCACACTGGCATGTAGTGTAACATGGCATTACTACTGTTGACAATGCTGTCCCAGGCAAGGGTAGAGTGCTAACATTACTACTGACAATAAGCACACCTGCAGGCATAGCTGCACTCTGAGGCCTCACTGTCGGGTTCCTGGTGTGTCGGCTGTGTCACCGTATATATCCTCTACTGGATAATAATCAGACATGTGGAATGTAACTGTAGAGTACCGTCTGTACAGCACATGTTAGTGAGAGCTTACATCATGTAGTAATGGCATACATATTGTTGTCAAACATCCATCTGTTGACACATTCATCCTACTGCATAGCTACTCACCAAACTGGTGTCTGTCAGTCCCTCTACAGATGTGCAGATGGCAGGTATCCAGCTGGGATACATACAGACAACCTATGCTTGATTGACACGGACATGTCTTGCCAGCTGTGTACTACCTGTCACATATAGGAGGCAACACCCTGTATGGGCCACATGCCACGGGTAACTACACATCACTACCACAGTCAACAGAACATGCTTGGGTACAGGACTCCATCACAGACACTAACCATGTGTTGCAAAACATGTTGCAAACATGTCAACTGGACCACTTTAGTGACCATGTGCAGGAGGCACCCAGAGGATTGGCTGATGCATGTCACTCTCACCCTGATGGTCACTAACATGGTGTCTGTTGATAGATTGCTTGCTGGCAGGTGGCATGATACCAATGTACACACACCCCCACACATCCAATCTCTCCATGGACAATACCCAGGTACACAGCTAGGACCACCTGCAGCAATGCACCACAGTACTGACACGTGTACGTGTGCATTACTGAGTATATCAGTGTTTGTGTGTTAGTACACCTGTAGTTGGGAATTCCATGACGACCTTCACAACCACCTCAACTCCCATTGCCATAGTCAGATGTGGCTGCTGCTGTATTGGACATGACATGTACCCTGTCACACTCCTCTCCCTAATGGCTACATGTGCCTTGCGGTACCAGCACAACAGTGTTGTACAAATGGGTTGATAGGCATGGAAAACCCATTGAGGTCTGCCAAGTGTGTGTATGTGTCCATGTCTACATATCTGTAGGGTACACCATTCTGAGGCCACATACTCCTATTACACTACACATTGCCACACAGCAGTACATATAGTGTTGTTGCTGTCCATAGGTGAGGCATCACAATGCAACACCCTGCTATGCCTGTGGCATGTGCATTAGATGCATATCCCTGTAGTACCACTGTTGTGATATACAATAGGTTGTATTGCCGTCATGGGCAATGTGTGATAGTGGGTATGTCAGAGTGTCATAATGGGTTTCAGTGCATACAATATCCATTGTGGGATGTGGGTGCTGTGTACACTGTCATTACACCATGGTGCACCCAGTATATGTCCCACATACCACTTTCTGGTGACCACTGTCACCACCAACCATACAGGTAACTGATACCACAGTACAACCCAGTTATGCATGTGCTGTGTGCAGCCTACCTGTAACACATGGGACACGCAGACTAGTTAGTTAGCACCAATAGGCCCAGGTCTCTAAGATGTGTGTCTGCTGGTTATGTGTCTGTCAATGTGTATATGATGGTATGACATACTATGTATTCTCCATATACAACCATTAAATCTCCCATTACTATATTGTACATGTCTGTGGATGTTTTGCATGTAACATGTAACCTGGTACACACCTCACCCTAAACATTGTGTGGTGTGTGCAATGAAAGCCACACAGTTCAGTAGCACTACACACCTAGGTAGGGGTCTAGTCACAGTGTTTCCAAGTAACAAGGTGTGTGTATGTGGATCAGTTAACTTAAGGTTGCAGGTTATACATGTCCCAGTGGGTCACCTGTCAATGTGGCACAGGCAATAATTGTTATACAAACCTGTGACATGTGTGCAACTGTACACCGGATATATCATGGCCATGGTGTCACCACAGTGCCATAACCCTTGTGGAATATGACTGCAGACCATCCTCCTGCTGACACATGTACATCTACAACACAAATGGATAACATTATGGAGATCACCATCAATCAGTGTTACTAACAGCTGAAATGCATCATAGCTGGATGGCTACACTACCTGACATGTATGCATTACACATTACCCCTGACAACATCTTACACTGCAGTACATTGCTGCACTCTATTACAGTCACCATGTGCATCAGAACCATAATAGCCTGTCCCTGCATCAATGTTATGGATGACAGGGATGTGGCACAGGTATCATCATATGCACAGGGTGTGTTGCTGGTTTGCCACAGGCTGAGGGTGGTCCATACATTTGACACCATGTGTGTGGGTGAGATGTTTAATTCTTTGATCGGGGCATGCTGATGTGGTGTGTGTCAGTATGGGGTTGCCCTAGATATGTTTGCATAGTGTGTGGGTATGCATGCACACAGCTCTGCCATGTGGCTGCCCTATACAGGTGGTTTTGGACAGCTGCAGACCATACCTAGCAGGGTGTGCAGTTCACCGAATCCGGCCATGGACACTCTGACTGTGCCTGCCAGGGGTTCCATGGGCACGTGCAGGTACAGACCTTGATGTGCTACTCTCCCCTGATGATGACACATGTCTGCTGAAACCATGTCCTGCCTAGGACTGGCCAGGTCCACTTGCACAAAGCCTGCTATGGTATGGTGTGAACAGCACCCACAGTGATGTGCTGGGGCTGGTACTGCCACTACAGAATTGGCTTGGTGTCCTAGCACATCCACATCGACTGCCAGCTGCTGGTGTTTCTGGACTACATCCACGCAGCCGTCGCACCAGTCCAACCAAGTTTTCAAGCACGGACATACCACGGTTAAGGAGGCCCACCATCTCACCCCACCATCTATCCATGATCTCGTTCTGTTCAAGGAGGGCAGCACCAAGTTCATGGATGTTGTCACTTACAGATGAGAAAGCAGACCTTTGCAACCTCAGGAACTGTCAGGTGTGCATTTCCACACATGCCTGTGCATCCATGACAGCCTGAAACATGCGTCTGGTGGTACAAGTTTTGGCACCTCTGCCAGGGGCATGATGACCAGCGGCCCACCCACAAGCACCACAGTACATCTGCCTATGTGGTGCCCTGCCAGACATGTGGCTATGCCTACTGTGACCTGACAGTCCACATGGAAACCACACTCTCCAGGGCACTGGCACCAACCTCCAACTGTCCCTCTGCTATGGCCACTGGTAATGGGGTGTGTATGGGCACGGTAACTGTGTGCGGGCTTGAGGTGGCTAGGAGGCTGATGACAAATGATGACACAGTGTCAGCATCTGACAACCACACCTGTGCCTCTACAGTACCATTATCATCATCGGTGTCTGTATGGACTCCAATCTCAGATTGAATGCAGGAGGGACCCTAACCCACCTCACCACCTGTGGGGGAAGCAAACACGCACTGTAAGACCAGTACAGCATTGCATAACAATACACACATTTAGACACACACACACACACACACACACACACACACACCTACATGTGAGGTTGCACAACTTTTGTACACAAAGTCCTCCCATTACCCTTCTGTCAGCATGCATTACATATGGTACTCAACAGCATGCAGTGCAACTATAGTGACTTCATGCTAGTGCCAGTATACATGTGTGTGATGCATGGGCTGTGTTGGTAGGTGATAGCCCTTCCCCTTGATAATACTGCACCCATGTACACAGTGTTACTGTGGACCTGTTCTGCACCCTGCCTTGTACTGTTCACAATACCTCACAAGTGTACAAACCATTGCTGCATGTGTAGTACTGTGTCAGTTATGTCAGCTCCAATGCTCACAGCCCCTATGTGTTTGAGCGATTCATACCTGGGATGATATGTGAACAGATGTCATTTGTGAATGCCTGATGTCTGGTTTACAGATCACAACATCAGTGGTGCATGTATGACCAATACAAGATTGTCACACTGACAACTGCCAGACCTTACCATGGCTATGGGGGGGTACCCTACACATGTCTCACAACTCTGCATAGTTGCAAGGTCTAATCATGTGCATAACCCTTGAAGTTCACACACTGCCATCACTATTGCTGTGGAGTCAGGATTACGTCTGCCACAGTTACTGAACCTGATTGTGTGCAGATACAGCCATTCATAGCATACGTAGGATCTCTGCTGCAGTGCACTGCTGTGTCATGATGACACACCCTCCCCACCTCCAGCCTTTTTGCAGATGCTTGACAACTATGGCCTACACGTGCCAGTTTGCAATGTCCCAAGAAGGGGACACTACGTGCAACAGCCCACTACCAGCTAATTATGTGGACCACAGTACTATGTTATGACATAGTGTCAATCAGTAATGGTTGCTATTGTAATGCAGGTATATTTACTGTTGTAGCATCATATCAGGGTGTTGTTTCACACATGTCCCTACTGTAGGCCATGTGTCCCACCATTCTTCTCATCCCTGTGGACACATATCACAATGACAAGATGTTAGTTATCTTGCATGTGTCTGATGTACCCTTCCAATACCCCATCATGATCTCCACTATAATACAGTACATTTCACAGTAATGAAACGTGAACATGTACATCATGCAGTATGGATAGGTGTGTTAGATGTGTGCATGGAATATCCCATAGGTATTACATGCCTGGTGTATTGGCAAGCATGAAGTTGAACCATGCTCACTGACTACAGGCTGCTGCCTTGGTGGTATCTTGGAGGGACCTACATAAGAGTGTGAGAGAGTTGATGCCAGTGGCCACAGCTGTGGCATTCATAAAGGGTGAGTGCAGCATTACAGTACAACAGTAGAAGTCCACAATACTACAGCTTATGCACAACAGTGTATTACTACTACACAGCAACTATGTATATGACATCTCAGATATGCATGATCTACCTGTACAGTTGCAGATGCATACACAAGAATGGTCTAATGATGTGCCCTGGCCTTACCTGCATGCTTCTCAGATGGTGTGTTAGTGGCATCCACATCCACAATGCTCCCTACCAGTTGTTGGTTCTGTGGGTGGGCAGGTGTCACAAAGCTGCTGAGACACTCCTCCACAGGAGTCAGGGGTGGATGGATGGTATGCCCCCCCCATTGTGTGGTGGTCCCCCCATATGGCAGCTGCATGCTGACGTACATGGCGAAGCAGGTCAGTACAATGATGCCGGCCCTGCTCATAACTGCAATTCTGCAGGCCGACATCATTGACCCTGTGGACTAGATCATTCCACAGGGCGGTCCTCTCCTGCTGATCATGGGCTATCCTGCCGAAAAGTAGCGGATAGTGCTGTATCAGGTGTGTCACGATTACATCAGTTTCTGCAGCACTGCACGCTGGTAATCTTGCATGAGCCATTTCCCTGGAAGACATAAACATGGAAACAGGTCTGAGCAACTCATACAGCAGGGTTATCATAGTTCTTATTACACATCTGTATCTCCCCCCACCATATCAGCTACAACAAACCATTCACACAATGCAATTGATATGTCAACAGCTTACCTAACATAGGCACATATGTTGTATTGTACCACATTTTGTGCTATGTGTTTGTACCATGCTTTGTGCTATGTGTTTGTAGCCATATTCCCTGTGGGGACCTTATCTTTGCTGGCCTGTTACAGACTATTACCCCTGCATGCCATTTTCAGTGCCACTATGGTTCCACATGTGCATGTAGTATGCCTGCTATGTGATTGCTGTACATCTGCCATTCTGTGTTATTGGGGATATCTATGCATGATGTTGGGCATGTTCCAGGATTGTGTGGACAATTACAGCCCACATATGTTCCATAATAGTGACACTATAGCATGTGTAGGGGTTAATTGCCAGCAGAACCACCTCTCCCTCCTCATCTGGCCATGTTACCAGGCCACATCGCATCTGGCACCCACCATGGGACCTTATCATCTACTAGTCCTGCACTACCTTCAGGTAGAATCACCTCAGGAGATAGTGTCCCCTCCACAAGCACACACAGATACAACCCTGTCACCCAAAGTCAGGTCCAAGGTTTGGTGCATAAGGAGCTCCACAGAGACATGGGGGACTTGCTACATCACCTGGAGCTCTGCAGTATGCATACACAGGGTGGACATGCTTGCTCCTCCTGCACAGCCCACAGCCAAAGCACCTTTATGACCATGTAGATGCTGTCATGACTATCCATGGGTGGGGACCTTGTTCCCATTGCTTCCATATGGGGGCTCAATGACATACACATTCGAAACAACACTCCCCATCCACGGTGTTTACACACCACATGTGTTATATACCAGCCCTGTATGCTGTTGTTTCTGTCTGCAGACCAAACCTACATACCACAATTTGCCTGCTAGCCTTCACCAACATACAAATCCCACTTTCACAAACAAATGCGATGTGTTCCCAACATGGGTTACACACCACACCTCAAAGTCTATTTTGCACCCATGTACTGCTGTATATATATATATATATATATATATATATATATATATATATATGTTGTGTATTGATATGTGTGATGTTCACTCACACATATCATGGAAGGGGACATGTATTTACATATATGTATATATAAATATATATATATATATATATATATATATATATATATATATATATATATATATACATATATATATATATATATATATATATATATATATATATATATATATATATATATATAAAAATATGTAGAAGAATTATGTTATGTGTGCATGTGTGTGTGTGCGTGTGTGTTTGTATATATATGTAAACATACACGTGTGTGTATATATATATATATATATATATATATATATATATATATATATATATATGTGTGTGTGTGTGTGTGTGTGTGTGAGAGTGTGTGTATATATATATATATATATATATATATATATATATATATATATATATGTATATATATATATATGTATGGGTCTACTACTGTAGATTGAAATTACACTGTTTTTAAATACGATAGTAGTGTCCCACAAACGCGAAAGTGCACTTAAATGAAAGTGCACTTTCGCAAAAGTCACTAGGTCAAACGGGACATTTCCTACACTGTGGTGCAGTAGTGATGGACCTTAGGGTTAGGGCTTGGATTAAGGATAGTGGATATCTAGTAGGGCACTTCATTCATTCTAGTGACTTTCGTGAAAGTGCAAGGGGCTTAAAGGGTCATACCACTGGGCAGATTGAGTTAGCCCGCCTACACATTGCTTACACCATGTAGGCTGACCTGTGCAATGTGTAGCATTGCTTAATATCTATTTAGCATTATATTTTCCTTTTGACATTGCTTTATTATTTGTTACATGTTATATCTGTGTCTGGTATATGTAATTCCTGTATACGTACACTGTATGGGGTCCTGGAGACTTCAAAACTTCATTACAATAACGCCTCACATCTGGCCTTACTGCAGTACTCCAGTTCACATATTTATGTTATTTAGCAGGTTATGCAACATCACACTGTACATTGATTCATTTCACATGTTCAGTTTGATTTTCCTATGGTGTGGATTTGTTTGTTGACACCTCAGTCTTATGTACTGCTATGATGGCTTATTGGTTAACTACTGTGACTGTAGAGTATAGGGTCCTAAGTTCGAGCCTTGCAGTGGCTGTTTATTTTGTTGGTGGGCAGAACACAGGCCGTTGGATATGGAGTGATTAAGGCACTTTAAAGGAGTTTAAAGCAGGTGTGTGCGTATTTGCGTGGAGCTAAGCACTGCTAACTTCCGGTTACAGTTTCTTATGCTCAGTTAGCTTCCAGATTGCTTAATCTGTGTAGGCAGTGCTTACCCCCATGCAAATGCACATAAACACACATACTAGTGCGTGCATATGGTTACTACTGCTAAGTTGTGCTTATACCTGCTTACTAGTGCCTTATTCATTAGGATACTGATACTTCACATGTGCATTTCCTGCAGTACTCTAGTTCATAAATATGTGTTATTTAATGGGTTTTGCAACAAAAAAATTGGTTATAACGTGCTTTGCCATGAAAATAGACTGTGGTACTTGAACCAGGAATGCCTGCTCATTAGGCAGATGCTCTGCCCACTACACTTTTGCTGTGCTGCTTCATTTGCATATATCTTCCTTGTTATCCTCTTCAGCCTTTTAAGCTGCTTTAACTGTAGCTAAGTGATGGGCACACCCGCAAACCTACGGTTAGCTTTAATTGGATTTTTAAAAAAAAATAACAGGGTTTCTTCATTTTATTTTTATGTACTGTTGCTGTTGTACACATGGGGAACTGCTGGTGGGGATATGCGAACACCTATGAGCGATCTCGCTCATTTCTTAACACATTCTGCCTGAGGTGCGTTCCTTGGCCTGGTCTATATTAATCCCTTCAGTTCACCCTCTCAGCACCATGTCTGAGTTCACTTCTTTCTTACATGTTATCTTGGTTTCCCCCACCCACACTTACATCCACAAGGCAGTCTGATTTCAACCGGTGCATCCAAACCCAACACACTTATCCATAAGTTCATACCCATGGTTCCTCCCCCCCGAGCTCCACTTACACAGCAACCATCCATTCTCCAGTTGCTAGCCCAGCCATACCACACCTCCACACATTGCCCTCTCTCCATGTCTTCTGTACTCATCCAGTATACTGTCTCTACCCAAGCTTCTTCAGGCTCTTCATCCGTTTAGTCCACGTACGTAAGAGCCTTGCATGTTCATCTTTCGAGACATGCGTAAACATCGGATTGACTCACTATTTTCGGTTTGTCCCACCAGAGACGGACCTGTTTTTGTGTCAAGATTAGACTTAGCTGTTCTACACTGTTTCTCCCACTGCTAGCATCCTGCTTTGAGCAAGTACAAATGGTTGCTTGTATCAATGTAACATGTCTGTCTGAAGGGGTCTTGATATTACATAAGACGACAGCACTAAATAATGCAGGGGTTGCTGGTGTTCTCCTTTCCATTCATTTTTAATGCGTTGTTGTCACAAAGTTTGTTCTTGAGATATATATATATATATATATATATATATATATATATATATATGTGTGTGTGTGTGTGTGTGTGTGTGTGTGTGTGTGTGTGCATACACAGACACATACATCTACATAATTACATACATTTCCTATACTGTTGAATGACTATGCTGGATGATATGTTTGTGATAACATCAGCTGTATGTGTGTCTGCCATGGCTTAGTGGTAAATCACTTTGCCTATAGTGTGCAGGTTTCAGGGTTTGCAACTTGGGAGTGCTGATTTTTTTGTTGCTCGGCTGGCTAATAGCTGTTGGAAACAGAGTGACTAAGGCACTTTCAAGCAATTGTAAGTGGGTTTGCGCTGGTTTGTGCAAGGGTAAGAAATGCTAACCTCTGGTTACATATGCTTACAGAGAGTTAGCTTTGATCTTGCTTAACCTGTGTGCGCATTGCTTACCCCTGTGCAAATGGGCTTAAACCTGCTAACTAGTGCTTAAATATGCTTACTACCTCTTTACCGCTTACTAGTGCTACATTTTAGACTGTAATAGTGTAATGGTTCTTGGGGAGGTGGGTGATTTGGAAAATGTATGGAGTTATCATTCATTACGCAGTTTACCTTCCATTTGGGTCACATGTGATTATCTGTGGACTTTGCAACATTATGACACTGACACCTCAAATCTACATTAAATGCAGTACTGCAGTTCACAAATGTATGTTATTTATTAGGTTATGCCACAAAAAGTATTTATCATAGAGTGATTTGAAGGGAAAATGGAATGTACTACAGTGGGACTTGAACCGGGAATGATTGCTTGGAAAGCAAATGCTCTGCCCACTACACTATTGCTGTACTGCTTCATTTGTATATATCTTGCTTTTTATCCTCTTTCTGCTATTTAAGCTGCATTAACCATAGCTAAGCAATAGGCACACTTGCGTATCTACCGTTAGCTGTACTCAGATTTTTAAAAAATAAACAAAAGGGTTTCTTCATTTAATTTATATGTACTGTTGCTGTTGTACACATGGGGGACTGTTGGTGGGGATATGCATATAACTATGAGTGGTCTCGCTCATTTCTTACCACTTATATATCTTATATAGCATTTATATAGCATATAACTTGGAGAGAGGCAGATTAAAAAAAAAGCTGGGTGCAGAGGTCCCATGATAAAAGTGCCTAATCCTGGCATATGCCCCATTACCAGGACTGGAAAAATGCAGTATGAAATCATCAAGACACGTAAACATTCCTACAATGGTGTTAGACCATGCTCATGGGAAGGTTGACCTTCCTGTTGTGGAAAGAAATTGTAGTCCACAAAAACTGACAAGCCAAAAAAGAGCCATAAAGATGATAAAGTGGACTACTAAGGTAAGGAAGAAATTGTGTATTGTTATTATTATGCAAGAAGAATAGAATTTCCAGATAGAAGCTATTCAGAAAGATTAAGAGAGAAATTATAGGAAATAAAATATTTCCAAAAGAGAAACTGTCAGAAGCTTCAAATGCAAATGTACATTCTTTAATACAACAGATCTATGAACAAAACTTTGGGCTGCCTGGAAAAAGAAGAGACAGAGGAAGAGTTAAAAATATAAAGAACACAATTCAGAGATTTTTGAAAGAAATAAAAATAACCTGACATAGTATCGAAGGATGTTCAATATGGTGCAGTATTTATGCAAAGGAAAAAGCAAAACTAATTAATACAAAAATTAGCAGCAAAGATATTTGAAGAGAAATAGAGGCAAAGGCAACTGCATATGGATAATTTCAAAATACAAAAAAAATAAGAAAACAAAGGGGGAAGTAGAAGATATAATTAGTAATGAGAATTTAAAGAAATAGAAATTGAAGTTATTACCCATGAAGTTAAGAATTTAATGTAGAAAATCCAACATGGGTAATATTGCTGCATGATGGAACAGAACAAACAAAGGAGAAACTGATGGAGTGGGAGGCATCTGAAGACTTGACACATGAAGATGCTCTGATGTAAGAAACTGGTAGAAAAGTTAATTTGAAGTTGCACAGCAAGGGAAGAAGCAGGAAACAGTGGCAACTCTGATGCAAGCAATGTTGTGGAGTGATGGGCCAATGAGTTCTCATATGAAGGAGCAGCAGGGTACATTTGAAGAGGATATGTCAAAGGAAAATGTTCTGGAACTTTCTGTGGTGGAATGCCTGCAGGAAATGGATAGCACAGAATGTGCTCTCAGTTTAGAATAAAATGATCTAAGGGAAGAGCTTCTTGGTTTAAAAGAGATGGATTGACACATTAAGATTGATGAAAGAAATAGATCATAGAAAGTAAACAAGGCACGAAATGTTAGAAGGCTGATAAAACAGACAAAAACATTAATCAAGCCTATTATCAGAAATTTGTGTGATATAACATAAGTAAATAGGGTATATTACTGTGCACCTAAATTAATAACAGATAATGGAAGGGAAAAATAAGATGCCATCATGAATGCACTAGAGAAAGCTATAAATCAGTTAGGACAATAATTGCCACTGTTAGAAGAATATAGAAGAAAGAACAGATTAAAAACATACTTGAAAATATAGATTTGGTAAAAAGAAAGCACAATATCAAATTATACCAAGATCTATCATACACCTTTGCAAGTAATAAACTAAGATATTGGCACTGGCAGAAAAACTTACAAGATATGCAGAAAAATACGAAGGAAAAAGTACAAAACGAGCAACTCACAGATAGCCAAAACAGATTTATAGAGCACTGGGAAGCAAAGCAAAACAACAAAAAAAAAAAAAAAAATAGGGAATATTGGAGAACTATTTACAAAGACTGTGAAAAATAACAAATGATGCTGAACTGACAGAAAAATTAAACAAAACAGTAAGGAGTTCAAATGCAGAGGATATGAAATGGGATATAGCATCGACCAGAGAAACTGAAACAAAATTAAGAAAAACTCCTAAATGGAAAACCCAGGTCAAGATGCAGTACCAAACTTCTGGGTAATATTATTAACATATTTACACAAAGATTTACTTATGTGTCCATCCTGAACAGACACCAACTTAATTAACAACAGGAAAAATGATATTCCTCCTTAAGAGTGGATATGTACACATGGATTCACTATGCCCTGCACGGCGTGCAGGATCAGTGCAGGAGTTCTAGCAGGCAACATGTCTGCTGTGCGATCCAGGAACAGACTGTAGGGGCATGCACAAGAGCTCCTGCACTAATCCTGCATGGACTAAGCCCATGTATGCAAATCACATCATGTGCAGGAGAAATCCATGCGAATGAGGTGATTTTGCGATCCAGGAAGCTTGCGACCGTCCGTGCAGGACTAGTGCAATCTGCAGAAATGTACTTGGTTAGTAAACGAGTACATTTCTGCAAAATCCAAAACAGAGCTGTGATACCTCCAAATAAAGGTTGCATATCACTGAGGAAGCATGCCAATGGCCAAGTATAAGGCCATTGGCATTGCAAACAAAACAATCAACTTTAAATCTTTTTTAGCCGATCTCGGCTGTTTAAGCGTAGGGCAGCAGCACATAAACGGGATCAGGGGGAAATAACAAAATAAACCTAAATTAAGCATTCTAACTAAAATCAGTATTCTGCCATGCAAGTCAATGGCAGGCAGAAGACTACATGTTCAGTGAGTAGTGGTTGCTAAGGGGGGAGGCTTAGTGTGAGACATGTAACTATGCATCAGCAGGCAATCCTATGCAAATGAGGGGAATGATAGTGAATCCCAGTTTTCCCCAGCATGTGAGTCAGGTCCCAATAGTGTAAGAGCAGGAATAACTTGGTGCAAGCCTAGGAGTTAGGTGACAACATGGGGTGTTTGTCAGGCATACTGTAAGTGGATTGGAGCCCTGTGGCTTAGGTTTGCTCCTAGCTTAGCTAGGGGATGTGTCTAAACCTGCCTAGCACTCTTTACAAAGCCTAAGCTGGTGTGCGCGCCTCGCTCCGGGTTTACAGGAAGAAAAAGGAGTTAAACCAGGAAATAGCAGCACTCTGCACATTTGAGCACTCTGTTTGCGCTAAACAGAAATGCAATGGGAAGGGAAAACAACAGCAGGAATTTAATCAAGGAGAACTAGCTTAGCTGGCAGGTGAAATGTATCAGAATCAGCCAATTACACAGGCAGCAGACCAGCCCAGCCCAGAACACCACTATAAACTAAGCAAACACCTTCCCCTCTGTTTTTTCCAGCACTCTACACCACTGGTGTAAACAAGCGGGGGACTTTTAACACTCACAGCAGAAAATGATAGGGGCTGCAATAGCTATCATACAACTTGTGGAAGAGGCTGAGGGTGATGAGGATGTGAATGCTGTCAACCAACCCACAGTGAGGAGACGGAGAAGAGTGTACAGACCCAAAGTAACCTAACAGGGGATACATGAGCTGGAGATAGTGGAGCGCTATAGGGTGGACAGGAACCCCCTACAGCAAATTGTTGAGCTGTGCTGGCCACGCCTCACACACAGTACAGAGGGGACCCCATCCCACCAGTGGATACCAAGGTATGTGTAGGCCTAAGAATACTAGCTACAGGTACCTTCCAAAGGCCAACTGAGGATATGATGGGGATTTCACAGGTACCAGCATCCAGGGTACTCCACTAGTTCCTAGATGCCATGTCAGCACATGTTGGTGAGCACATATATTTCTCAACACCCGTGAGGCATTGGCCAGCAATATGCAACTGTTCCACCAAATAGCAGAATACCCTGAGCTAGTGGGTGCCATAGACTGCATGCACATACACATCAAATCACCACCTGGTGAGCGGTGAAGGGTCTACATCAACCGCAAGGGCTTCCCCTCCATCAACTGCCAGGTTGTGTGTGATGCCCAGGGCATAATAATGAATGTGTCTGCTGGCTGCCCTGGAAGCTATCATGATTCCCACATCTAGCATCTGACGCAGCTGTACCCAGAGATTGGCCAGTGGGGACATCCCTCACAGTCTCCTAGTGGGGGATGCTGGATACATACTGGAGCCGTGGCTGATGACACCCATCAGAAATGCACACACACCCGAACAAGAACTCCACAATGAGGCACATGCACAGACCAGAATTATAGTAGAGCATGTGTTTGGGATGCTCAAGTCATGGTTCCAGTGCCTGGACTCATCCAGTGGAGCCTTGCAGTACTCACCAGCTACATGTACCCAAATTGTTCTCATATGTGCCATGCTACACAATATGATCCTGTGGAAACAGCTGCAGCAGAAACGGCATTTGGCAGGGCCAGACACTCCCCCCGCCATTGCCAAGGCCTGCACAGGTACAGAGTGACTTGAAGAAGGAACAATCTGAGCTTGCCCCAGTAGGCAGAAGGGGGCGTGCCCAGTATGCCTTGACTTTGGCAAAGAGGCAACGCATAGCACATACACTGACACAGGAGGGACCCAGGGAATAACACCTCTCTCTGACTCTCACACACAATAAAAGGGATGCCAACATTACACTACCTGTGCCTAACCATGTGCAGGGAGTGTACTATGTGCATCCAACATAGGCAGTCCTGCAGCACCACCCACAAAACTGGGACACCCATAAGGTAAGTGACTCACACATGCCAGTCGGGGGGGGGTCACATAACCAACAACAGTCACAGCCAGCAGGAGTGGTGTAGACAAACACAAGCAAAGGCTGTGCTATGGCCTCTGAATGAGGCCTATGGGTAACCCCCCCCAGGCCTACACAGACACAGCAGGTCAGGCAGTGGGATGTCAGTTCTGAAGGGTAGGATGTCAGAAATCAATATGTAGGTAACAAAAAGTTAAGATCTGTAGTACACTGGTAGGCCTCTTGCCAGCACGATAGGTAAGACTACAGACTGAAATGGAGTACCCGATATACAAGTACAGTCCTAGCAAATGTGTATAAGTGTCAGGTGTGCCCCCCCATCCTAGGTAGAAATATAGAAACAGTCAGGTGTGCCCCCCCAATCCTGTGTAGAACTGTAGAAATAGTCAGGTTTGCCCCACATCCTATGTAGCAATATAGTAACAGTCAGCTGTGCCCCCCCAATCATGTGTAGAAATGTAGAAACAGTCAGGTGCCCCCCCGCTATGCAGAAATGTAGTAACAGTCAATATAAAATGATCGATGGATACCCTGAAGAGACAGCATGCTACCTGTCGGTGTACAACACAAACGTCAGCACTGGAGTACAAACTACCTGGACTCGATCCACACATGCAATACAGACAGCCATACTGAGCATGCTCACACACACAGAGAAATGAAGGCAATGTCAGTCAACAACATACTGAAAGGTCATTCTGGGCATGCTCACACACTTAAACACATGAAAGCTATGTCTGAAACACCAGTGGACCAGACATATATGGCATTTGCAGTTGTTAGTGCAGGCACTCATCAGTATGCACCACTCATGCCTTGCACACACAGTGGATATAAATACAGACATATATGTAAGGACAACACCCTATAATAAGCGAAAGGTAGATGGACATAGATGTGTGGAAGAGGTGACTGTGACAAGAAGCCAACCAGGCCTGTTCCACCCAGCACACAGCCAAAGGGGCCCAAATACATGAGGTGCAGATGTCACTCACTGCAGATACCAGCCACTAGTATCTGTCAGCATGACAGACTATGTGGTGCACGTGCCAGCTGTGCAGCATGACTGTACAAGGAAGTAGTTATCTAGCAGCTGTATACACGTACCTGTGAAATATGACCCTGTGTGTGCCTACATATGGTGTGTCAACCCCTAGATGAATGGGTTATGACCCATGCACACACACTGCCCTCTCCATAGCCCTACAAGCCTGCTGAGGTCATCTAATGTGAAATACACCTTTGGGAGAGTTGTAGCCCAGTAATCTCTGTGGCATATCCCATAACTGTGTACTGCTGTAATGTGATAACCTAGTTAGGTAGGAGTTCTAATCCCAGACTTGGCAACTATGTGTTTGTCTGCAAGTTTGTCTGTCTCTGACTGTGTAGAGAGCAATGTTTTTAGGGCAGTCACACTACCAACAATTCAAATGCTCAACTTTGGCAAGGCTGCTGATGTCATTCACCTAGAAATACACCTCTGGAAAGGTTGTAGCCTTGTAATCTCTGGAGCATGTCCTGTAACTGCATACTGCTGTAGTGTGATAAAGTAGTTAGGTAGGTGTTCTAATCCCAAACATGGTAAGTGTGTGTCTCTGTCTGTGCTTTTTGGGGTACTCACACACTCTACAATTCATATACTCAACTTTGGCAAGGCTGCTCATGTCATCCACCCAGAAATACACCTCTTAGAAGGTTGTAGGCCAGTAACCTTTGTAGTGCACTCTATAACTGCATACTGCTGTAGTGTGATAAAGTAGTTAGATAGGTGTTCTAATTCCAAACATGGCAAGTGTGTGTGTCTGTCTGATTCTGTCTGTGTCGAGAGCAATGCTTTTTAGGGTACTCACACTCCCTACAATTCATATACTCAACTTTGGCAAGGCTGCTGATGTCATCCACCTAGAAATACCCCTCTGGGAAGGATGTAGCCTAGTAAACTTTGTAGTGCGTCCAGTAACTGCATACTGGTGTAGTGTAATAAAGTAGTTAGGTAGGTGTTCTACTCCCAGACTTAGCAAGTGTGTGTGTCTGTCTGTGTAGAGAGCAATGCTTTTTAGAGTACTCACACTCCCTACAATTCATATGCTCAACTTTGGCAAGGCTGCTGATGTCACCCACCTAGAAATACACCTCTTGGAAGGTTGCAGTCCAGAAATCTCCATAGCATGTGCCATAACTGTGTACTGCTGTAGTGTGATTTAGAACTGTGGTAGGGTTCCATCCCCACCCATGCAAGTTATGGATGTTTTGTGTGTGTTTCAGTGTATGTGTATGGAGCAATGCATTATAGGCTAGTCACACTCACTGCAAATCAAATGTCCAACTTTGGCAATCCTGCTGATGTCATTCATTGTGAAATGCACCTTTGGGGAAGGAGTTCTCCAGTAATCCCTGTGGTGTGTTCTATAGCAGCTCCATGCTGTAGTGGATACATACCTCTGTTAGGGGTTCTATACCCACACAAGTCGGTTGTGGATGTTTTGTGTGCGTCTCACTTTCTGTGTAGGGAGCAATGCATTTTAGGCTAGTCAACCTCACTACAATTAGAATGTCCTACTTTGGAAATCTTGCTGATTTCCTCCAATGTGATATACACCTTTGGGGAAGAAGTATTCCAGTAATCTCTGTGGCATGTACTATAACCGTATAGTGCTGTAGTGTAAAACACTAGTTAGGTAGTGGTTCTACTCCCAGACATGACAGGTGTGTGTGTGTGTTTGCAACTTGTATCCTGTGTGGAGATGGTTGTTAATGTGTGACACCTGTGGCCAATGTGTAGTGGCTTTTGCATAATTCTTATATGGTGGCCCTACTATATATTGCAATGTCCACTGTACAGGGATAACAGTTGTGAAATAGCTGGGAGGCTGGGGTGCAAAGCAATACCCATACATGTGACATCAAGGCCAGGAAATCACAGTTAGCAACCCCAGTAATACCCAGAGCACACTCTCAGCCCATGTCTCATACACACATACATGCCTAGGCAACAGCCAATATGGGTAGTACACTGCATATTGGCCACTGATAGTAACTATGGAGTGATAGCAGTGGGCTGCAGAAGGCATGGCAGCCTGTACAATATGCACATACATGCAGACAGTGCACCCTCCCCATGTTCCCCAATGGACACCTGCAAAACCTGTGGTGCCATCACATGCGACCCACAAAGGACATACCATGCCTGACAACATGCCCTGTATGGAAAGATGCACTGACTACAGGGAATGATGTTAGCATGCTATCAATGTAGGTGCAGGGTAAACCTGCTGCCCATTACCAGTTCTCGCACAGGTGGGCAAGACTGCCACATCTGATGATAATCTGTGTTCTCAACATGGGCCAGATACCCCAGGTACAGTTCCACATGTCACTGTACATGCATGTGGGTGGTGTGCACATTCCAGACACCATCCATGTCATAGACTAAGGAACACAAACATGGCAAGTGATGCACAGCATTGGCCACACACAATAGTCACCCAGGTGACTGGATAGGGGATAAAATACCCACCTGTGTGGGCAAATGCAGAAACCACAGCCCTGAGCCACAATACAGACCATTGTCATATGGCCTGATGCCAAGGTATACCCATTGCCTAGCCTTGTATAGCCATCTGGCACAGCTGACCACCACACACTTGTGCAGACATGCACCCTTGCATGTCAGTACTGGCACCCTGTGTGCTTGTGTGTGTGTTGTATGGTGCATATGTTCACATCCACACTCACTACAACCCCCATTGGCATACTGAAGCATTATGTCTGATATCAGCCACCTCCCCATACCCTTTGCCAGTACAACCTCCATATGACCCGTATGTGACATGTGATACCTTGACAGTGTTATGTTGTGTCAATCCCACTACTGATGAGTTTTAATCCTGGCCCTGCCAAGTGTGTCAATGTGTGAGCATCCCTGTGAAAGTGTGGCTGTGTTGACGGTAGCACCTGTTCATGTGGACAGGCACTTGTATGTCACCTACCGTATAGCTACCATATTCCTGTTGCAGATGTCACTCACCATCACATATATGTTCTGAGGGCTCCACAACAGGTAACCCATGTGGCGCATCCAATAACTGCATAGAACTGTGATAGCACTACATAGTCATCAGGGGTTTGATACCTTGTGTTAGTAGGGGTGTGACACAAACATGCTTAAGTTTTACTCTCCCACCCCTCCCTGACTTGTCTTTGCCTCTGTCTGCCTCTCCCACCTGTTCATGTGGACAGGCACTTGTACATCACCTACCGTATAGCTACCGTATTCCTGTTGCAGATGTCACTCACCATCACATATATGTTCTGAGGGCTCCACAACAGGTAACCCATGTGGCATATCCAATAACTGCATAGAACTGTGAAAGCACTACATAGTCATCAGGGGTTTGATACCTTGTGTTAGTAGGGGTGTGACACAAACATGCTTAAGTTTTACTCTCCCACCCCTCCCTGACTTGTCTTTGCCTCTGTCTGCCTCTCCCACTCTCTTTCTGGTGGATGTGAAGACCTACGCTTGCTTTGCTTAGGCAGCAGAATGTGTATTTTAAGTGATGGTCATAATCAGCTGTGGCCTCTGCACGAATTGCAGCCCTCCCCTAGTTGATTGCATGTGGAACAGATGTGGTAACATTCCCATAGCCAATTGCATGGAAACACACTCCAATATCTAGGAACATCATGTTGGTTATGGCCCTTTTCATTCACTGTGAGCAGGAACTAGATCTGTTGTCTGGCAAACAGCATCTCAGATGGATTGGGGATTTACCTCTAACAATATACACTGTGGAAACAGGGCAACACACAGGAGGGGGATGTGCCTGATATGACTACAGACTGTAAGTGCTGCTATACTGCATTTGGAGTAATGTTGGTTTAACAGTGTGTGTGTGTGGACATGGCTGTCCTACATGTCTCAATACCTGCCATGTCAGTTCTATGTTTATGAGGAATCCCCATCTGCAGGGTCATCTACAGACTGGACAGTGTGTTGTGCCTTTTGTTTCATGTGTTACCCATGGAGCATCTATCTGTGGACTCCAGCAGGTAGTGTGAGGATTGCAGTCTGTAGATGGTGAAATCAGTCACAGTTACTGACTTTATATCCTTCATAGGACATATGTTGCAACAAACCCTGTTACAACAGTAAATGCATGAGGTTATCACAACAACATGTCAATATAGGCCCTGTGTATGTGCTTCCGGCCCAAACTATGTCAACCTTTGCACATATGTCGTTCATGAAGAGGTGCATATGTGCTGTACACCATAATTACTGTCATCATATCTGATAACAAGCCAGTGAGATATCAGACTGCTACACATGTTATGTACAGTAGGGGTTATATTTGATGACATAACCTGGATATACTGTGGTTGTTTGTACAGTACTGAGGTTTGTGTACTTATGGTTAATTTCGGCAGTGTGTGCATTGTTAATATGTACCTTGGCCTGTGTACAGACTGTGGTAGTTGTCATCGTCCTAGGTCCCGTCCTATCTGATGTTACATGCTGCTCCACTGTATCGTACCATATTGGCTTAAATGTTTGTAGGGCCATACACACACATGTCCCATACCACAGTCAGCCATCAGATCAAATTGTGTAGTGGCCTAGTATATGTAGGGGTAGTGTGTGAGTGGCACATATGAGGATGGTGTTGAACAGATAGTCCATATACTGTAATATTATGCTAGCTTGCCATATATGGCTGTGTCTCTGTTCTCATTGGTTGTGGTTATGCACTTTCACACAGGTTTATCTTACCGTGTGCTGTGACAGCCTGTACAGCCTGCTATATATGCAGGTACATGTGGATTCCACCATAGGAGATGTAGGCCAGTGTTGAGCCAGTCTGCCTGTAGCCTGCACAGTGCATTGTTACATGCCTATCAGCTTAGCGTACTTACCCAGTGAGATTTCATGTGCAGATACTTGCCAGATGTACAGCTGCCAGGCCTCCCTTAACAGTTATGTATGTCAGACAGAGTAGTGGGTTGCTGTATAGATGTATATTAATATATAGTGAGTAGTATGTGGTCATGGAACCCCTTTACCAGAAGGTAGTATGTGTCAGGCCAGACAGGTGTGTGTGTGAATGCATAACCTATGGTGGCATATGTATACCAGTTGTTATGTGTTATACCCATCTACATGGCTGTTAACATCCATGTTGTCAGGCATGGTACACATGTTTTGCACTAAGGGGTTCTGTGTATACGTCTGGACTGTACAGAGTGTGTCAGAATGTCCACACATATTGGCCAATATCTCTGCTGCAGTCGATAGGGGCAGTATGTGCTAGCAGCGGTACTTTACTATGATGTCCTTAGCATGTCTGTCAGTAGCCAATGGCACACATGTGGAAAGCAGATTTGACCCCCCCCCCCACACTCCCCATGTCTGAGAAGACAATCCCAATTACAGTAGCAATAGTATATAGAACTGTAATAGTTCTCAAATAAAGGTTTTCAATTCCTGCAAACCTGTGTGTGGTATTTTTTTCTATAACCTCTCTGTGGGTATATGTTGCAGGCAATGATTGTTATTTGTATGGGTGGCCCATACAGTGTCCAGTTGTTCAGGTGTGAACTGTAGGCATAGTGGCTGTTCCATATTTTGTGCACCTCCTACATATGTATCTTATTGTACATATCTCTGCATGTGAATGTGTAGTCACATGTATATCTATATATATGTAAAGATATATATATATATATGTATAGATATATATATATATATATATATATATATATATTTATATATATATATATATATATATATATATATATATATATATATGTGTGTGTGTGTGTGTGTATCTGTATCTGCATATATGTATCCTGGGGATGTTGATAGTTTCCACATTTTACATTTCCTATGGGAGCCAGATTGTACTGCATGATATGTTACCAATACCAGCCTGACATCATACAGGTGGGATGTTGTACAGTTAACATATTGTTCCCATGTCAAGTCAGGTCCTGGTTATTGGATCTGGAACACATGGTAGTGTATTTTAGGGTGGACATGATTGGCTGGAAGGGTATGCCTATTCGTATAAGACGTATATTGTTTGGGGCCTCTCAACCCCTTTAACGGTGCATGTGGACATATTTGTTTTTGTTAATCTACCATTGCTATCTACAGATGTATGGCCACATATAATACCTATATAGATATATATATCAGCTTACATTTGCATGACTATGTCCATATATACAAGAAAAGCTTCCCCTGAATGAAGGCGAATGCATGGCTAGTAACATAACATTTCCAAAAAAGAAAAAGCCAGCAACTGTGAGCTGTAAAAATAAATTTAATATATTATAAAGAACCACATAAACAGACTGGTTTCGGCTAAGGCGTTTGCCTAGCCTTCATCAGTGTGAAAATACAAAACTTATTGAAAGGTTCTTAGTTCATAACAAAATTTCATTGGTGAGCTCATGAATATGTATATATATATATATATATATATATATATATTCATAAATATTCATTGAGACCAGGCTGAAATAAAACACCCAATTTTACAATCTATTTTTTCTCCTTTGCATTCAGTTTAGTATGCCATCCTGATTTGTTAGTTCTGTCCCCTATTATTTTGTCAATGATAATATTTTATTTATTTATTTTATTTTATTTATTTATTTTACATTTGTTGACCGGGATAGTCCGACTGGATATATGTCCATTTTCAGCGGAGGCCCGGGGAGAAAAGCTCCACAGTAAAAACAAAGATTAATACATTATAATAAAACAAAGATTAATACATTATAATAAAACAAAGTAAGAAAAATAAAACAAAAAACAACAGTATCTCCTATATTAGTAGATGCAACAAAGGAGATGCAGTACAGGACTATAATATACAATATCAGGGATACAATAATATAAACACAGATTCCAGCATACCAATTCTCCTTTTAGGCTAGTCACTTTGGTTAAGAGGAGAGAGAAACAAGAAAGAAAGAGGGGATGCTTCTAGGAAGGGACCTATACCTGTCTGAGAAAGGGTCAGTCAGGACTTGAGCATTGACAGAGCCAATGTGACTTTATATGGTGATTTAATCTTTTTTTGAAGAGGCTTAGGGAGGAAATGCAGGAAAGGCTGGGGGGGAGGGAGTTCCAGATTTTACCAATGGAATTGGTAAAAAGTGAGTCACCCCCTACATTGTTGGATTTGACTGTTTGAACTAGTATCTTATTTGAAGAGCACAAACTACTAAGATTATTGTAGGGTCTAATTAAATTTTTTAGCCCTGGAGTTTTGTCAGGTTGTTTCAGGATTTTATATGCTTCAATAAGTTGGGTCTTCTGTAGAAGGTTAGTGAATTCAATCCAACCTAGGTTTCTTAGGTTAATACAGTGTTGTGTTCTGTAAGGCATTCCTGTTGCAAATCTAGCAATCTGATTATAGCAACGCGATAGTTTATTTAGTTCAGCTGTGTTAAGATTGGTGAGCATAGGGGAGGCATACAGGAGGGTGGAGAGAAGATGAGAACGGGCCATGGTCACTTTTGCTATTGGAGTTAGAAAAGATTTAATCCGGTATAGTGACCCAAGTTTTTTATTAACGGTTTTAATGGTCTGATTGATATGGATATCAAATCTAAGTTTGTTATCTATGGTGACTCCTAGTAGTTTAGTATAGGAGTCTGGAGAGATGATTGTCCCATTTTTGGATTGGATAGAAAAGGATAGGGGTGTTATCTTTTGAGTGGGATGGAAAAGTAGTAATTTGGTTTTGTTTGGATTCAGGATCAGTTTACGTCCTAATAGCCAGTTCTCTACTAACATGAAACATGATTGGGTTTTGGTTAGTAGGTTGACAGGAGATGTATCAGCACAGACTAGTGTCGAGTCATCTGCATATTGAATGCAGGTGGCTTCAGGGATGGCTTTTTACAAGTCATTTAAGAAGATAGTAAAAGAAGAGGTCCAGGATAGATCCTTGAGGTACTCCTATGGTGTTAGGTAGGAGGTTAGAAAGCTTGGATTGCCAGAGTACTGCTTGTTTCCTGCCAGATAGATAGCCAAGAAACCAGTCCAGAGCTTGTTTGTCAAGTTGGAGATTTTCTAGTGTATGGTGAAGTAGCTGGTGGTTCACCATATCGAAGGCCTTTGATAGGTCAAGAAATAGTGCTGAAGATATTTTTTTGTCATTTCGGTTGAGATTAATAGTGTCGGTAAAAGAGAGAAGAGCAGTGGTTGTACTGTGGTGGGGTCTAAAACCATGTTGAGAATTGTTTATTAAATTGCTCATGGTAGATAGTAAAGCAGTTGTTTGTGTATACACTTCTCCATGATTTTGGCCAATGGTGACAGTATTGCTATGGGCCTGTAGTTAGATAGTTCCGTTGATAAGCCACCTTTGTGGAGAGGTATGACATGGGATATTTTCCATACAGATGGGATTGTAGCTTCTGCTATGGTTCTATTGATAAGAACTGAGATAGGGTACGCGATGGTATCTGCTAATAAAATGAAAACTAGCTGTGGTATGTTTGAGGGTATGTTTGTATAAAGCATTGTTTGGCCATTTACACTTGACATCACTAAGATGTTCTGATATATGTAGTTTGACCGGTCTAGATGTTTATATAAGAACCTTTCAATAAGTTTTGTATTTTCACACTGATGAAGGCTAGGCAAATGCCTTAGCCGAAACCGGTCTGTTTATGTGGTTCTTTATAATATATAAAATTTATTTTTACAGCTCACAGTTGCTGGCTTTTTCTTTTTTGGATGTGTCCATATATACCTACATAGCTATATACCTGCGTACATATATGTAACTTGTGCATATGTCGACATATAGGTGTAGACATATATATATGTCGATGTAGGCATTTGCATGTATATATGTCCGTATATATTTATATATATGTATAATTTTCTAAATATACATATATATATATGTTGTATCTGTTTAGATATTAATATATTTGCACACACACATGCATCTAGATGTTGGTTACATTCTCTGTACTGTAGCATGACTGAGCTGGATGATATGTTTCTGAAAACATCCAGTTTACATATATTTTTCATGGATTAGTGGTAAATCACTCTGTCTATGTTGTTCAGGGTCTTGGGTTTGAACCTTGCGGAGGCTCTTTATTTTGTTGCTGGGCAGAACACAGACCTTTGGATACAGTGAATTAAGGCACTTTAAAGCAGTTGTAAGTGGGTTTGCGCAGGTTTGCACGGAGGTAAGCACTGCTAACTTCCTGTTACAGTTTCTTATATTCAGTTAGCTTCTAAATTGCTTAACTTGTGTAGGCATTGCTTACCACAGAGCAAACAAGCTTAAACCCACTCACTGCTGCTTAAAGTGCTTACTCCCGCTTACCTCTGAACTAATTTCTTTAAAAGAAAAGAAAAAGTGGTTGATAGGAAAGTGGTAAAAAAAAGGGGCACAAAGAGGGTAAGACAATAGGAAAAATAGCCAGGGATGTGCAGGGAGGGTGTAGGGAAGGTCCATAGCTCCCCATTTCTTCTAAAGCAACAGCTGTGCATATACACTGAATTTGGAGGTAGATTTGGATGCTCAAACCCTTAGGAGGGGGTGAGGTCAACAAAAATAAGTTGTGATGCCAATTAGACCTGATCACATGTGTCTAGTGGACATGTGTGTGGAATGGACAGCTATGTATAGGGCGAGATGTTTTGTGGGAACAGATTGCCCTTTTGTTATTTTTTTCAGGTGAGAGTGGGATGTTGGGCCACAAGATGTTAACAGTAAGATATGCCACCTGAATGATGTGAGGCTGGTATCGATAACATATCATACAGTACAGTCTGGCTACCATGGTGAATTTACAATGTGTAAGCAATAAACATTCCTAAGATACATATACACAGACACAGGTATGCAGATACATATATATATATATATATATATATATATATATATATATGTGTGTATATATATATATATATATATATATATATATATATATATATACATATATATATATATATATATATATATATATATATATATATATATAATTACACATACACATACAGAGGTATGTCTAGGATGATACATAATTAGTGGGCGCACACCACACTGAACAGCCAGTATCCCTACAGTTGCAACCTCATCAGATGGATAGTGTATGAGTTATCCATAGAAACGATAATTGTTGCCTGAAACATATACCTATAGAGAAGTCAAAGGATGTAACACCACACACAGGTTTGCATACATTTTAAATGTTTATCTGTGTACTATTACTGTGGTATATGCCACGTCATATAGCTGTGTAGACTTTGAAATACATACAAACAGAGGAATGCCACTCTCAAACAGATAATTTAATACATTAATCCGAAAGCATAACATATGTTAGTGTCCACGCCAAGGCATCAAGTAGTACAACAGGAAAGACAGACTGGGCCACAGGATAAAAATCATTCAACAGTACGTAATGCAGATGTACAGCCCAGCAGCCACTAAATACACTGTGTATGCAACCCCTAGGGGAAATACCTAGGTTGACACAATGGGAGGTATATGTTTCATAACAATGCATACCTGCAATCATCACAATCACACTGACAAACAGAAGAGTCCATATGGCAGTAAGCAGTAGGCCAGCAATGTTCATAAGGGGAAATGTATGGTAATGTTCATCTGTATACCTTAAGCCAGTTGAATACTGGTATACCTCACATGTTGTAACACCCTAGGATAGTTATGGTGCATATCCCACCCCATAGACTGACGTACAGGGGCATATAACACTGTTACATACACTGACCTCTAGACTGCAGAGGGGTATGCATGTGTTGTGCAGATGAAGCCCACATATATATGGTGCATATGTTTTGTACAGAATTATTCATTGACATCATACCTGATAACAAGCCAGTCAGATAACTGACTGCTGGACATACTGTGTGTACAGTAGTGGTGTTTCTGAGGACATTACTTGGACATTCTGTGGTTGTGTGTACAGTACTGTGGTCTGTGTATGTAGAGCAGGGCTCTGCAACCTTCACTATCCAGAGAGACATGTATAGCCCCTCCCCCACCAAATGAAAGTAATTGGGAGCCACAACAGCTATTTGACCCCAAAATGAAGATAGAGCGTATACAGTTACACATATAGTTATACTAAATATAAAAAAATCTAAGTGTATAAGAACAATACCTGACGTATGTCCATAATTGTGTTCGTATGTTGGGATTGCTTGATCTGTGTGTGTGTGGGGGGGGGGGCAGCAGAATGGCCATTAATCCTCAGAGGTACAGGGAGCAACTACAGTGGGTTGTAGGAGCCACAGGTTGCAAAACACCAAGTTAGGATTATTGACGGCAGTATGTGTATTGCGCATATGTACCTTGGGCTGTGCACAGACTGTGGTAGATGCCATTGCTAATTGTCCTGTTCTATCTGATGTTATATGCTGCTCCAGTGTATGGTACCCTACTGGCTTACATGTCTGTAGGGCCAGCCACACATGTCCCATACCACAGACAGCCATAAGACCACACTGTGCCATGACCAGTGTATGTAGGGTTACTGTGTGAGTGGCACATATGAGGATGGTGTTTAACAGACAGTCATTCTAGTGTCATATTAAGCTTGTGTATCACATGTGTCTGTGGCTGGGTTGGCAATGGATGTGGGTATGCACTCGCACAGGTGTCTGCCACACTGTGCTGTGACCTGTGTGTGGAGCCCACTATAATTGCAGGTACATGTGTAGTCCCCCATACAAAATATAGTCCAGTGTTGTGGCAGTCTGCCTGTAGTTTGCACAGTGCTTAGTGACATGCCTAGCAGCCTAGTGTAATTACGCAGTGTGCTGTTATATCCATTTATTTGCAAGACATACTGCTGCCAGGCCACCATAACTGTTGTGTATTTTTGACAAAGCAGTGGTGTTCTGTACAGATGTATGTCAGTATCTACTGGGAAGTATGTGGTCATGTGACCTCTGCACCACCAGGTATTACGTGTTAGGACAGACTGACATGTGTGCATGTATAAACTGTGTGGGCATATGGAGACCAGTATTGTTATAATATACCCATGTACATGGCTAGTCACATCCCCATTGCGAGGCGTGGTCCATATATCATGCATGAAGGGGACATGTGCACACTTCAGGACTGTCCACAGAGTGACAGACTGTCCACATATATTGCTCATATCCCTGATGTAGTCCACATGATCATTACTGTACTATGATGTCCTTAGGATTTCTGTTTGTAGGCAATGGTGCATATGTCTACAGCAGATGTGACCTCATACACCCAACATGTCTGTTAAGATAACCCCTATTACAGTAGCAACAGTCTACATATATACCTGCAATACATCCATGACATCCCCTTGCACTAAGCGGTTGGGATTATTGGTGTTGAGGTAGGACTCCACTCCATGTTCTGGACATATGGTAAACATATATGTGTACATATTTATCCACATATCTATATAGATATAGACACATATACATATCCACATATATATATGGACGTATGGATATCCACGTACATATATGGAGATATATATGTACATATATATATACATGTAAACACTCACATATATACATATACACAGCAATGACTTCAACAATTGGCTAAGCTTCTGATGTCATTCAAAGGGGATCCAGTATCTGTCTGCCTGAGATGACATGATTGACAATCACGATGCCTTGCCAGAGATGGTCTGTACCTGTTGCCCCTGAGATTCAGGTTACTGGCTAATGTTCTTGCCACCCCCAGAGTGCCTTTTCTAGGCAAGGTTCAAAGGACAAAACCACCAATATAACAGATGCAAGCATGCAAAACCGAAGGTAATGTTACTCAAAGCATGAAGTCTTATCCTAAACATGCACTCTCTCGAGGCACACCTACAAATGGAGAACATCTGTATCTGTCCCGTAACTAAGACCTGGTTCAATGCTCCAGAGAGTACCCCTGCAATACCAGGCTACCACTCCTACCACACATTTTGGCCACCAAAACTAGACCACAACACTACAGGAGGAGGAGTGGCCATATTTAACAAGGTTATTCACACATCCAGGCTGGTTCCCAACACAATGAATCTGAATATCTCCTGGTGCAACTAACACTAGGTAAGACTGCAATCCAAATTGTAGCTTGCTACGTATCCCCCACCATGACCCAAGATCCTCACTACACCTTACAAAACATACTGGAATTATTCAGATATAACCAAAAACCCTCATACTGTGTGATTCAAACTACCCCATCATTAACTGGGAGAACTATTCAGGTAACAATGCCTTTCCCCAACGGTTCTTGGAGAACATGAATTCCAATGCCCTGGATCATGAAATCCATTGTCCTGTTAGGGGCTCCAATATTCTAGACCTGGTCATTACCAACATGGGAGATAGATGCTCCACACCAGTGGTCACCCCCTCATTGGTCAGGTCTGACCATAAGCTATTTACTGTCGACATCCACATTCCACCCCCAAACCCCAGGAAGGACACCCTCATAAAAACCCTCTCCAAAGCCAACTTCATGCTACTCAAGTCAGACATGAGAAACTGTGATACACCCATGGAGATGGGAGATGATAGACCAACTGTTGAATCCTACAGTGAGGCACTGTGTGAGCACATCCACTCGTGCATGTATCGTGCCATCACAAATAGAACCAAGATGCCTCCCTCCAAACATAGACAGCAAATATGGTGGACCCCTGTCATAAACAAACTTTACAACAGAAGGAAGAGACTGTTGAAGACAGAGGAATAATCCCAGGATGCAAACAACTCCCTTACCAGCCTCAGTAAGAAGCTGAGATCCCTCATAGGATCCGCCAAAGCTAGTTACATATACGAAATAGCCACAGATTCCAAAGACAACAACAAGCCATTCTGTAGTTATGTCCAGAATCTAACTGGCAATGCTCAGAACTGATCTGAACTACAACAGAATGGCATTAAATATACTGATTGAGGGTTGGGAGGGTGGCCTAATGGTTGAGGTGTTTGCCTTACAAACACAAGGTACAGGGTTTGAATCTCACAGGGGATAATTGGCTAGGCTTAAAATGGCTCACAAGGGCAGTTAGTCTAGTACTAACCTATGAACCTATGAACCTATGATCCCAAGGAATTTGCCAATATCCTGGCAGATCAATGTACTGCCACATTTATCCCCCCTCTCACCCCCTAAAGGGCCCATCTCAATACCAAAGTATTGCAATATACAAGTAATCATGGCCACGCAGGTAGAAACTGCAATCTCCACAGCTAAGAATACAGCATCCATGGGAACAGATGACATTCCAGGCTGTGTACTACATGAACTCCAAAATCAACGTGCACCTCACCTACGTGTCATGTGTAATCATAGCCTCACCTCAGGCTTCTTGCCCACTGAGTGGCACACAGCCACAGTTACCCCACTTCACAAGGGGGGATCTACCTTGGATCCCAGGAACTACCGTCCCATCAGTTTGTCGAGCCTGATCTGCAAGGGCATGAAATGCATTATAATGGAACATATAAACAAAGACATTGGCAAGCCTCAAACTCTGGACCCCATCCAGTCTGGCCTCATGAAGGGTCAATCATGTCTCCTGAACCTGATTGCCATCTTTGAATCAGACTCCAGAACTGTGGAAGGGGGTAAAGTGGTCCACACATCCTATCTGGACCTCGCCAAGGCCTTCGGCACCATCTCCCATTCTGGAAACATAGATAAACGTATTAAGCTGGCCATACATTTCTACATCATACAATGGGTTGCCAACTGGCTTATTGACAGAACACACACTGTAACAGTAGCTGACTCCAATACCAGCTACAAACAAGTGACAAGTGGAGTACCTCAGGGTTCAATCCTGGAACCACTCATGTTTGGTATCTACTTCTCTGAAGTACATGCAAACACTATGGGACCCTGTGTAACAAAGTTCACAGATGACTGCAAACCAGGAGCCACTGTTGAATCCCCAAATGAAGTGGGTATTCTACTAAAGGGCATTACAGAAACAGATGCTTGGTGTCAGAGCCATGGGCTCAAGCTTAATGGCCAGAAATGTGTGATTATCCCCTTTGGGAAACACCATGTACCCATGAATTACAACATAGGTGGCAGTACACTAAACATCAAAGGTGTGATGACAGACTTAAGAACACAGGTGGACAGTGGTGTCACATTCAATAACCACATTGCCACAACAATGAGGTGATCCTTCTATATGGGACATCTCATCACTACTGGCTTTTCATCCAGGAAAACAGAGGTCATTGTTCCACTGTACTCAGCCCTCATTACACACATTATAGAGTACAAAGCCCCATTTGGTATGTACCTCACATGACATCTGCAACAGCTGCAAAGACCGCAGAAATACATCACTAAAAGTATCACAGGCCTAAAGCACAGACCCTATGCTGATTGTCTCAAAAACCTCCAACTATAGTCTGTGGCATATCATATACTCAGAGACAATTTCTACTTAACATACAAGGTCATGTCAAACCCTGGGTATTGACACCTGTAATAAGTATATGTAATGCCATGTACAATACATGCATCTATGTGCTGTCATTACAGTAGCAAGGAGTGTGAGTGTCATGTCTGTGACACACAAGTATATGAGACCTGCACAGCACTGTTATCCATATGAATGTGTTACGTGCAGGGGTAGTAACCCAGGGTACATGCTGTCTCACTGGCATTTAGTGTAACATGGCGGTACTACTTTTGACAGTGCAATTTAAGGCAAGGGTAGAGTGCTAAAAGTACTACTGACAACAAGCACACCTGCAGGCATAGCTATACTCTGATGCCTGTGTCATGTTCCTGATGTGTGGGCTGTGTTACCCTGTATATCTCCTACTGGATAATGATCAGACATGTGGAATGCCACTGTAGAATAATGTCTGTACAGAACATGTTAGTGAGGGCATACATTTAGTACTGGCATACATATTGTCAAACATCCATCTGTCGACACATTCATCCTACTGCATAGCTACTTGCAAAGCTGATGTCTGTGAGTCCCTCTACAGATGTGTAGATGGCAGGTATCCAGCTGGGATACATACAGACAATCTATGCTTGATTGACACTGACATGTTTGCCCAGCTGTGTACAAACTGGCACATAGAGGAGACAACAACTTGTATGGATCACCTGCCACGGGTACCTACACTACACTACCACAGTCAACAGAACATGCTTGGGTACAGGTCTCCAACACAGGCACTAAGCATGTGTTGCAATACATGTTGCATACATTTCAACTAGATCACCTCAGAGGCCATGTGCAGAAAGTACCCTGAGGATTGGCTGATGCATATCACTCTCACCCTGATGGTCACCAAAGTGGTGTTTGTCGATAGATTGCCTGCTGGCACATAGCAGGTAGCATGATACCAGTGTACGCAAAACCCCTACACAACCCCCATGGACGTAGCCATGGACACAGCTATGACCACCTACAGCAATGCACCACATTACTCACACATGTGTACGTGTGCATTATAGGTTCATAGGTTCATAGATTAGTACTAGGCTAACTGCCCTTGTGAGCCATTTTAAGCCTAGCCAATTATCTCTTGTGAGATTCAAACCCTGTACCTTGTGTTTGTAAGGCAAACACCTTAACCATTAGGCCACCCTCCCAACCCATTACTTAGTATAGCAGTGTCTGTGTGTTAGTACACCTGTAGGTCAGAACTCCATGATGGCCTTCACAATCACCTCAACACCCATTGCCATAGTCAGATGTTGCTGCTGCTGTGTTGGACTGACATGTTCCCTGTTACACTCCTCACCCTAATGGCTACATGAGCCATGCATTACCAGCACAACAGTGCTGTACAAATGGGTTGATAGGCATGCAAAACCCATTGAGGTCTGACAAGTGTGTGCATGTGTGCATGTCTGCATATCTGTAGGGTACACCATTCTGAGGCCACATACTCCTATTACACTACACATTGCCACACAGTAGTACAGATAGTGTTGTCACCCCCATAGGTGAGGCATGGCAATGCAGCACACTACTATGCCTGTGACATGTGCATTAGATGCATATCCCTGTAGTACCACTGTTGTGATATACAATGTGTTGTATTGCAGTCATGGGCAATGTGTGACAGTCGGTATGTCAGATTGTCATCATGGGTTTGTTCCAGTGCATACAATAACCACTGGGGGATGTGGGTAATGTGTACACTGCCAATACACCATGGTACACCCAGTATATGGCCCACGTACCACTTTATGGTGACCACTGTCACCATCAACCATACAGGTAACTGAAACCACAATGCAGCCCAGTTACACATGTCCTGTGTGCAGCCTACCTGTGACACATTGGACACATGGACTAGTTAGTTAGCACCAATAGGCCCGGGTCTCTCAGATGTGTGTCTGCCTGTTATTTGTCAATGAGTGTATGATGGTATGTCACACTATGTATTATCCATATAAGACCATTACATCCACCATTATCATACTGTACATGTCTGTGGATGTTCTGCATGTAACATGTAAACTGGTACACACCTCACCCTACATGTTGTGTGATGTGTGCAATGAAAGCCACACAGTTCAGTAGCACTACATACCTAGGTAGGGGTCTAGTCACAGTGTTGTCATGTAAGAGTGTGAGTGTATGTGGATGGGTCTACATATGGTAGCAGATTACACATGCCCCAGCAGGTCATCTGTCTATGTGGCACAGGCAATAACTGTTAGACATTCCTGTGACATGTGTGCAACTGTACTCTGGATAAGTCACAGCCATGGTGTCACCACACTGCCATAACCCTTGTGGAATATGACTGCAGACCACCCTTTTGCTGACACATGTACACCTACAACACAAATGGATAACATTATGGAGATCGCAATCACCCAGTGTTACTAACAGCTGACATGCATCATAGCTGGATGGCTACACTACTTGACATGTATGCATTACACATTACTCCTGACAACATCTTACACTGCAGTACATTGCTGCACTGTATTACAGTTACCATGCATATCAAAACCATATTAGCCTGTCCCTGCACCGATGTTATGGGTGATAGGAATGTGGCACAGGCTTCATCATATGTGCAGGGTGTGTTGCTGGCTTGACAGAGGCCGAGGGTGGTCCATACATTTGACACTATGTGTGCGGGTGAGGGGTTTAATTATTTGGATGGGGTGTGGTGATGTGGTGGGTGTTGGTATGGGGTTGCCCTCCAAGTGTTTGTATAGTGTGTGGGTATGCATGCACACAGTTCTGCCATGTGGCAGGGGTTTATGAACAGCTGAAGGCCATACCTGGTAGGGTGTGCAGTTCACTGCCTCCAGCCACGGACACGCTGACTGTGCCTGCCAGGGGTTCCATGGGCATGTGCAGGTACAGGCCTTGAGGTGCTGCTCTCCCTTGATGATGACAGATGTCCAAGGAACCATTTCCCGCCTGGGACTGGCCAGGGCCACATGCATGAGGCCTGGTTTGATGTGGTGTGGACAGCACCCCCAGTGATGTGCTGGGGCTACTATATCCTGTAAGGGAGTGGCTTGGCTTCCTAGCACATCCACGTTAACCACCAGATGCTGTTGTTTCTGGCCTACGTCCACACGGCCATCGCACCGCTCTCACCAGGTTTTCAAGCACATACATACCATGGTCGAGGAGGCCCACCATCTCACCACACCATCTATCTATGATCTCATTCTATTCATGGAGGGTAGCAGCAAGTTCACGGATGTTATCACTTACAGATGAGTAGGCAGCCCTCTGCAGCCTCAGGCACTGTCTGTTGTAGATTTTTATACATGCCTGTGCCTCCATGATAGCCTGAAACATACGTCTGGTGGTACCAGTTATGGCACCTCTGCCAAGGGCAGGATGACCAGCAGCCCTACCATGAGCACCCTGGTGCATCCTCCTATGTGTTGGCCTGCCAGACATCTGGCTATGCCTACTGTGGACAGATAGAGCTGGCATAGTTACCACACTACCCTGTGCACTGCCACTAACTGCCAACTGTCCCTGAGCTATGGCCAGTGGTGATGGGGTATGTATAGGCACTGAAACTGTGTACAGGGGTGGGGTGGCTAAGAGGGGGATGTCAAATGTTGTTGCTCTGTTGACCCCTGACAAACCCACCTGTGCCTCAATCATGGTCTCATCATTGTCAGTGTCTGTGTGCACAACAACATCAGGTTGCCTGCAGGAGGGACCATGACTCATCTCGCCATCTGTGGGGGATAACAAGAAATGCACTTTAAGACCTAGATAGCATTACATAACAATACATACACACACACACAGACACACACACACACACACACACACACACACACACACACACACACACACACACACACACACTCTCCACCTTAATACCTACCTATCTGTGATGCTACAGACAGTCCCACGTGTATTCCCTTAAGTTGCCCATCATGCATCACGCCTGGTGACATACATTCATTAATGTCACTCATTAACATTTCATTCCTCTAAATGCCTACAAAACTGACCACAACACAAGACCTGTTACTCCATTAACTCCATGACCTGAGTGTAGTATTGTTTACATGGCCTCACTGCTGTCATTCAGTGTTCACCCTGTGTATGTTGGGACTTTGTGAGCTTAGCCCCTATATGTGAGAGGCTGATATGTTCCCCCCATAATGTCACACACTGTAGTGTCATGTTTAAGGATTGCTCAGTACATGCCTGACATGCTGCTCAATCACCCTATCATGTGACAACTGTGATACATGTATGCACTCCCTGCTGTTGTCTAGTAATTCCCAAATGCATCTGTAGTGCTGCCTACATGGGTTGCCATTCACCTCCCTGCTCTATGCGATATTGAGGGTATACCAGGTATCTACTTTCCCTCCCAATGCATGTTCCAAGCTAGAAAACTTATTAGACCATCAGCTGTCCTGTGATTACATATCAGACAAGTATTCCTGTTGTGTCTTGTGTCAGTCCATGTCCATGTACTGCACTATCACAAAGGGAAGTACTGCCATATCATAAACTCTACAGTCACACATGTGCATACATGGACACCCACACAGCCACACACGCATGCACACACACACAACCTACATGCAGCATCCATCCTCCTCTACACCACATTGAACCTAGAGACAACATGGGCAACCATCTACACAGACACACACACACACACACACACACACACACACACACACACACACACACACACACACACACACACATATACAGGTGAGGTTGCACAATAATAGTAGACACAGTCCTCCCATTACCCATCTGTCAACATGCATAACGTATGGTACAAAACAGCATGCAGTGCAGCTATAGTCAATCCATGCTAGCAACAGTATACATGTGTGTGAGGCATGGCCTGTGTTAGTAGGTGATACCCCTTCCCCTGTAGAACACTGCACCCATGTACAAAGTTTTGCTGTGCACCTGTTATGCACCCTGCCATGTACTGTGCACCACAACTCACAGGTGTACATCCCATTGCTGAATGTGTAGTACTGTGTCCATTATGTCAGCTGTATTGCTCACAGACCCTATGTTTTCCAGCAAAACATACCTGGGATGATGTGTGGTCAGATGTCAGTTGTGAATGCTTGATGTGTGGTTTACAACTATCAACATTAGCAGACCATGTATGAACAATCCAATAGTATTACACTGGTAACTGCCAGATCATACCATGGCTATGAGGAGTCTACACACTTTTATTGATGTGATGCACCATTCCTTGATCTGCCATGAGACTACATTGCTACATATATTAACAGTACATGAGCCTGATATGTGCCATATGTGCTGTACATCCACATGCATTGTCTACTAAAGGTATTAGGTGTGTGGATGCTAACCACATTGCATACAGTCGTGTGTGTGCCTATGTGTACACATGACTATCATGACATTTTTTTAACCCATTGTTATGTGTACTACAGCAGTCACTATTCCTGTCAGGGGTATACTAGCATGGCCCATCTGCATTTGGTTGTGTATGGTCAGTCTGCCCTACACATGTTCGCCAACTCTGTATGATTGCAAGGTCTTCTCATACACATACTCCTGTCACAATTTCTGTTGGTGTAGAGTTATGTCTGTCACAGTTACTGACCCGGTCTGTGTGCAGATACAGCCATTCTTACCATCCTTATGGCTCCCTGCTGCAGTGCTCTGGTGTGTCATGCTGACACCCCCTCCCCAACTTCAGGCTTTTTGCAGATGCTTGACAAGTATGGGCTACACATGTGTGTTAGTTTGTAGTGTCCCATACACTGAACAGCATGCGTTACAGCCAAGTCCCAGCTAATAATGTGGACCACACTAATACATTATGCCATAGTGTACATCTGTAACAGTTGCCATTGTAATACTGGTATATAAACTGTTGGTGCACTGTACAGGGGTGATGTTTCACACGTGTCCCTACTGCAGTCTGTGTGTCCCTCCATTATGTTAATCCCTGTAGACAAATGTCACAATGACAGGATGTTACTTATCCCGGAGGCGTCTGTCATACCTTTCCAATACCCCATCATGGTCATCACTGTGATGCAGTGCATGTAATAGCAACAATACGTGAACATGTACAGCATGCATTAAGGGAAGGTGTGTTAGATGTGTGCATGGCATATACCATAGCCAATACATGCCTGGTGGATTGGCAAACATCAACATAAACCATAATCACCAGCTACAGGCTGCTGCCATGTTGGTATACCATAGGGACCTGCATAAGAGTGTGAGAGATGCAATGTTAGTGGCCACAGCTGTGACATTGCTACAGGGTGGGTGCAGCATTACAGTACATCAACAGTACAATTCCACAATACTAGCACTTATGCACATCTGTTTATTACTACTATGCAACAAACAATAGTTATGACTTATCAGATATGCATGCTCTACAAGGCAGAGGTACCGATAGCTATGAAGAGGATGAAGAATGGAATGGCTGTTGGTCCAGATGACTTACCTGTGGAAGCCTGGAGGTTTTTAGGGGAAATAGCAGTGATGTGATTAACCAGATTGTTTGATGGAATCTTGGAATTTGAGAGGATGTGCGAGGAGTGCAGGAAAGGTGTTTTGGTACTGGATTATATGAATAAGGGTGATGTGCAGAGCTGTATTAACTATAGAGGGGTAATGTTGATTATTCACAGCATGAAAATATTGGAAAGAGTAGTGGAAGCTGCTTTAAGAAGGGAGGTGATTATTAGTGATCAGCTGTATGGTTTCATTCTAAGAAAGAGCACTACAGATGTGATGTTTGCTCTGATACTGTTGATGTAGAAGTACAGGGAAGGTCAGAAGAGTTGCATTGTGTATTTCTGGACTTAGAGAAAGCATATGACAGGGTGAATAGAGAGGAGTTGTGCTATTGTGTGAGGAAGTCAGGAGTGGCAGAGAAGTATGTAAGAGTGGTACAACATATGTACAAGGGTAGTGTGATAGCAGTGAGATCAGCAGTGGGAGTGACAGATGCATTTAAGGTGGAGATGGGTTACATCAAGGATCAGTTCTGAGCCCTTTCTTATTTGCAGTGGTGATGGATAGGTTGACAGCCGAGATCAGACAGGAGTACCCGTGGACTATGATGTTTGCAGATGACATTGTGATATGTAGTGTGAGTAGGAAACAGTTTGAGGAGACCCTGGAGAGGTGGAGAGATGCCCTAGAGAGGAGAGGAAGGAAGGTCAGCTGGACTATGACAGCATATATGTGTGTGAATGAGAGTGAGGACAGAGGAGTGGTAAGGATGCTGGGAGTAAAGTTGTTGAAGGTGCATGAGTTCATATACTTGGGATCAACAGTACAGAGTAATGGCGAGTGTGGTAGAGAGGTGAAGAAGAGAGTACAGGCAGGGTGGAGTCAGTGGAGACAAGCATCAGGAGTGATTTGTGACAGACAACTACCAGTAAGAGTGCAAGGGAAGGTCTACAAGAGGGTAGTGAGACCAGCTATGTTATATGGGTTGGAGACAGTGGCACTGACAAACAGGCAGGAGTCAGAGCTGGATGTGGCAGAGTTAAAAATGATAAGACTTGCACTGGGTGTGATAAGGGTAAACAGGATTAGGAATAAGTATATTAGACAGTCAGCCCAGGTTGGACAGTTTGGAGACAAAGCAAGAGAGGCAGAATTGCATTGGTTTGGACATGTGCTCAGGTCGGATGCTGGGTATATTGGGAATAGGATGCTAAAGATGAAGCTGCTAGGTAAAAGGAGAAGATAAAGGCCTAAGGTAAGGTTTATGGATGTGATGAGAGAGGACATACAGGTGGTTGGTGTGACAGAGCAAGATGCAGAGGACAGGAAGAAATGAAAACAGGCGATCCACTGTGGCTATCCCTAACTGGGAAAAGCCAAAAGAAGACGAAGATGCTCCACCTATACAGATGCAGATGCATATGCAAATGTGGTCTACTGATGTTCCCTGTGGTCTTACCTGCACGCTCCTCAGCTGGTGTGTGGGCAACATCCACCTCCAAAATGCTGTCTGGCACTTGTTGTACATTGGCATGGGCAAGTGCCCTGAAGCTGCTGAGGAACTGTTCCATGAGTGTCAGGGGAAGCTGGGTTGCATGACCCCGCCCCCCCATTGCAAGGTGATGCCCCCAAACTGCAGCAGCACACATGCAGGTATTGAGAAGCAGGCCAGAGCAATGATGCTGGACCTGCTCATAACTTGGGTTATGGTGTCCAACATCGTTGACCCTGTGGATGAGGTCATTCCACAGGGCAGTCCAGTCCTGCTGCTCATGTGCATGCCTGCCAAACAGTAACACATAGTGATTGCTGAGGTAGCTGAGGATGATCTCCATTTCCTCTGTGGAATATGATAGAAGCCACCCTATGGACATCTTGCCTGAAAGACATAAAGATGGAAACAGGTCTCAGCAAATCATACAGCAAGGTTACCATAGTTCTTTATACACATTTGTGCCCCCCACCCAAATCTGCAACAACAAACTATTCACACAACTCAATAGGTATGGCACGCCTTAACTAGCACTGGGAAATATATGTATTGTATTGTAACACACTTTGTGCTATGTGTCTGTGGCCATGTTCACTGTATGGATACTATCATTGCTGGTGTGTTACAGACTATTCACTTGCATGGCATTGTCAGGGCCACTATGGTTCCATATATGCATGGGGTATGCTTGCTATGTGATTGCTGCACATCTGAAATTCTGTGTTATTAGGAATATCTATGCATGCTTTTGGACATGTTCAGAGATTGTGTAGAATATTACTACCCACATATGTTTTATAACAGTGACACAGTAGCATGTTTAGGGGATATTTGGCAGCAGAGCCACCTCTCCAACCTCATCTGGCCATGTTACCAGGCCACATCACATGTGGGACCCACCCTGGGGCCTTCTCAACTACTGATCTGCACTACCTACAAGTGGAACCTCCTCAGGGGGTTGTGCCCCCTAGGGGCATACACAGACAAGATCCTGTAATCCATGGTCAGGTCCATGGTTTGGTGCATAGGGAGCTATACACAGACCAGGGGGATATGCTATAGCACCTTGAGGCCTTCAGTACACACTCACAGTGTCCACATGCTACTCCTGCTCAGCCTCCAGCCAAGGGACCTACAGGGCCATGCAACTGCTGTTGTGATTGGCAATGGGTGGGAGCCTTGGTCCCATTGTTTCCATATGGGGGCTCATGTGACTTCCACATTGCAGATGACACTCACCATCCACAGTGTTTACCCACCACATGTGTCATATACCACCCCTGTAGGCTCTGTTCTCTATCTACCAACCCAACCCACCTCCACAAATATACCTGCTATCCTTACCCAGATTCACAATCCCACCTTTACAGACAAGTACAATGTGGTCTCAAAAAGGGGTTTACAAGTGACATACCTGTCCATGGTGCACACATTTACTGCTGCATATTTGTGTGGATTGATATGTGTGATATCCCCTCCCACATAGCATACAACACTGTGATGCAAAAATACGGGGATGTATATATATGTATATATGTGTGTGTGCTTGTATATATGTAGACACAGACATGTATATATCTCTATATATGTGTAGATATATATTATGTTGTATATCTGTGTTAATATATACATGTAGGTGTCTGTATATCTGTAGATGGATTCCTATTACAAGAACGAAAGTTCACTACTTTGAACTTGTAATAGGAAGCCTCACTGCTGCGAAAGTTCACTTTAACAAAAGTGAACTTTTGCGTAACTGCACTTCACCGAAAACACTGCAGCACAGTGGAGGACATAAAAAACAAGCTATGTTGTCCACTATGGTGCAATAGTCACAGACCTTAGGGTTAGGGCAAGGGTTAGGGTAAGGGGATAGTTAGTAAAGCTATCCCCTTACCCTAACCCATTCCCTAAGCCTAAGGTTCATGACTATCTCACCATAGTGGAGGACATTGCTATGTCCTTCACTGCGCTGCAGTCATCACGGACCTTAAGGTTAGGGCACAGGTCATGGTAAGGGGATAGCCTTACGGGCTATCCCCTTACTATGACCCGTGCCCTAACCCTAAGGTCCGTGAGTACTGCACAGAAGTTCAGTACAACACCCATTCATTGTAGTGAACTTCGTGTAAGTGCACTTTCGATTAAGTGCACTTTTGCTGCAGTGAGCATTCCATGCACTATTTCGAATTAGTGAAAATTTGATCTAGTGTATGGAACCCCTGTAGACATACATGTATGTATATATCAATATATGTATATAGATATTTATATATACATTCATGTATATATATATATATATATATATATATATATATATATATATATATATATATATATATATATATATCTACATACATGTATATGTATATATATATATATATATATACATATACATGTACATATACATATATATATAACTATATAGATATCTATATATCTATATATTTATATATATGTATATATATATATAAATTTAAAAAAAAAAAAATATATATATATATATATATATATATATATATATATATACACATTTAGGTATCAGGTCCATGATCTCTGACTCTCCTTCTTGCACAGCTGGAGTGTTCTGCCTTGCTACAACACAGTCAGGTGCCACATATGGACACAGCCTAACATTAGGGGGTATATACATGGACAGATTGCAGGTACACCTATTATACACATATGGCATTTCAGCATGCTACATTACACATTAACCTGAGTATCCTGCAAGTGGTGGGCTCTGAAGCCCAAGTATCCATCATTATGTCATTACCTCCACCACTGGCTATTGGCCACACTACTAGACATGTTTTCCATTACACAACACACACTATGATGGCTTACTCTTGTCAGTTAGTGCTGCTCTGCACAGTCGATGGGTATGGCCCACCATCCACAGGAACAGACTCTAGTGTCCATAGCATTTGTTCAGCTGAACATCATTACAACAACAACACCTGCTGGCACATATAAATCATTCAATATCATCTATCCCATTATTATGGCCCAAGTACTACAGTCAATTACATGCATATATACTTCACATACCTGTTGTGCGAGTGATGTCTGTTAAAAACTTTCTTTTTATTCCTGGCCTTAACCTACAGCTATTTTTCTTTATTTATTGAGATTGTGTGTGTCTCCCTCCCTTTCTCCAGTAGCTGGAATGAGCTGCTTTGAAAAGATTGCAGCATGGCTTTTGTAGGTATAGCACATGATCAGATGATGGCCTCTGCACCAGTGTCCTCCACTTGCTACATGCATACAGTATGCTGTGTAGTACTTCCAATTACCACTGTCATGGCAACCCACTACTATAAATCCCTACATCATTTGGGCTTGGTCTCTTTACCTTTCCTGTATGATGGACATCCTTCCTGGGTGTGAGCAGTAGTGTTACAGACAGCAGGTAGCAATAGCTCTCAGAAGAGGACTTGCAGTCTCAGTGCTGCTACATATTTGTATGAAGTTCCAGAACTACAGACAGAGTGTGAGTAGTGTTGGTATATACATTGTATAGCACCAGTTTTGCAGGGTTTCTGTGTCCATACTAGTTTAACATGGACTGCAGTATGTCTGCATAGCTATCAAATGTGGGCCTATGTTTTGTCTGTCCACCACACAGGTCTTGTGTCAGATATATCACTGGTTGTTGAGTGCTATCAGTAGGTGGCTACATCTATTTGTGTTTCTGACTTCATATTCCTCTCTAAGGTTATGTTGCAGACTATCCTGTGACAACAGCAACTTGCCCAATGTATGGCAACACTATTTCAAATATGAGCCAGTGTACCAGCCTTCGTCCTCAATCGACAAACCAGGCTTTGTCGATATGACATATATGATAAGGAATTATTATGTGGTGGCCAGTGATTATGTCATGCTGCCATTCCCGCCATCATTCCAGCGCTGTTGTGGCCCCCACACATATTGTGGGGTAGGGTTCATATATATGTAGCCTTCATCTGCACAACACATGTGTGCCCCTCTGCAGTGTAGAGGTCAGTGTATGTAACAGTGTTATATACCCCTGTAAGTCAGTTTGGGGGGAGGGGAAGCACCATAATTAACCTAGGGTGTTACAACATGTGAGGTATGTCAGTAGTAAGCTGGCTTAAGGTATATGGCTGTACATTACCATACATTCCACCTTGTGTACATTGTTGGCCTACTGATTACTGCCATAAAGCCTTTTCTGTTTGTCAGTTCAATTGTGATGGTTTCAGTTATGCATTGTTGTATAACAGATACATCCCATTGTGTCAACTTAGGTATTTTTCCCCCTAGGGATTGTGTACATAGTGTAGTTAGAGGCTGCTGGGCTATACATCTGCATTACTTACTGTTGATTGATTGTTATCCTGTGGCCCAGTTAGTATTTACTGTTGTAGTTTTTTAAATCAACATAAGACACAAGATACAATATTCTAAGTTTTAACACAACATTTTTATGTATTCAATTAATGTTTTTTAATCAAATCAGCGGGAATTTGATGAGATAGTGAATTTTATTGGCTGCATCAACAATGATTTAACCTATATATATGTGGAGTAGATGAACTTTGTATTTATTTGATGAAGTCAATGAATAGACGAAAACGCATGTAAAGATTTTTAAAAGCGTTCATGTTTGGCATGTACGTATATTTTTTCCGTTTGTGGCTACAATAAACGCTTTGGAATATTAAGTGGTTATACCTCTTCGTGTTTCTGCACATTTTTGGATTTCTTATTAGTAACTTTGTGCAGGTTCCTTTTGTTGGATTTACTTTTGTAGTACTCGAAGGCCTTGGCCTGGACAGCAACAGATGTTATGCTTTTAGATTACTGTTTTAAATGATCTGTTTTGACAGTTGCATTGGTCTGTTTGTATTTCAGAGTATAAACTGCAAAAATGATATGGCATATAGAACTGTAATAGTACACAAATAAACCTTTAAAACATATGCAAACCTATGTGTGGTTTTGCATCCTTTGACTTCTCTGTGGGTACGTTTCAGGCAACAATTGTCTTTTGTATGGGTGAGTCATGCACTGTCCATCTAATGAGGTTGCAACTGTAGGGATACTGGCTGTTCAGTGTGGTGTGCACCCTCTAAATATGTATCTTCCTAGACATACCTCTATGTGTGTATGTGTAGTTATGTATATGTCTATATATATATATAGCGATATATATATATATATATATATATATATATATATATATATATATATATATATATATATATATATATATATATATATATATATCTATATATATAGACATACATATATATATATATATAGAGAGAGAGAGAGAGAGACATATATATCTGCATACCTGTGTGTGTGTATATCTATCTTAGGAATGTTTGTACATTCACTATGGCAGCCAGATTGTACTGTATGATAAATTATCGAAACCAACCTCACATCATACAGGTGGTATGGCTGGGAGGGGGGAGGATATTGATATGTGTAAGACATATGTTGCTTGGGCCCCCCTCACCACCATTTATGGTGCCAGTGGGCATATATGTCTTTGTTATGTGCTCTATTATATCTAGAGATATATATTTGTATACACACACACACACACACACACATATATATATATATATATATATATATATATATATATATATATATATATATATATATATGCATACACACATATATATATATATATATATATATATATATATATATATATATATATATATATATGTATATATATATATATATATGTATCGATGTATGCATATGTATATATCTACATGTAGATATTTTATATATATATATGTAATATAGAGAGGGAGAGGGAGAGGTATATATCTGTTTATTTATCAATACACACACACACACACACACACACACACACACACACACACACACACACACACACATGCATCTACATGTATAAATACATTTCCTGTACTGTTGAATGATATTGCTGGATGCTATGTTTGTGAAAACAGGGTTATGTATGTCTGACATGGCTTAGTGGTAATTCACATTTGCTATAGTATGCAGGCTCCTGAGTTCAGCCTAGAAGAGGCTGTTTATTTTTTTGCTGGGCAGAACAAGGCCCATTGGATACAGAGTGGTTAAGGCACTTTTAAGCAGTTGTAAGTGGGTTTGCGTGGGTTTGCACGATGGTAAGCAGTGCTAACTTCCAGTTACAGTTTCTTATACTCAGCTTCTAAATTGCTTAACCTGTGTAGGCATTGCTTACCCCCACGCAAACAGGCTTATACCTGCTCACTGCTGCTTAAAAGTGTTTACTCCCGCTTACTCCCGTGCTAATTTCTTTTAAAGAAAAGAAAAAGGGGTTGATAGGAAAGTGGTGAAAAAGGGGCACAAAGAGGGAAAGACAGTAGAGAAAAGAGCCAGGGATGTGCAGGAAGGATGTAGGGAAGGTCCATAGTTGTCCATTTCTTCTACAGCAACAGCTGTGCATATACACTGAATTTGGAGTTAGATTGGAAACTCAAACCCCTGGGAGGGGGTGAGGACAACAATAATTCATTGCAATGCCAATTAGATCGGATTACATATGTCCAGTGGACACATGTGCGAAATGGACAGCTATGTATGGGGCGAAATGTTTTTGTGGGTACAGATTGCCCTTTTTTTTTTTCAGGTGAGAGTGAGATGTTGGTAAGTGGTAGTAGGTATATTTGGGGAGGTAGGCTGAGTAGGTTAACAGACACGACAAACAAGATGCATACAGGGGCGGTATATGACACATGTGGGGGGTAAACACCTTGGACGGGGAGGGGTGTTTGGAAGTTGCAAGCCCATGAGCCACCAAATGGAAACAGGGGGACTAAGGTCCCCACCAATGGGCAGTCACCACTGCACCTTCACGGCCCCAATGGTGGCTGTGCTGGTGGCTGGGTAGGTGGGGCAAGCTCGCCCTCTAATTGTGCCACACGGTCCTCAAGCTGGCATAGCTGGTCTTGAAACTCCCTGTCAAGCTTCCTACGCACCACGGCCCGGACCTGATGGATGATGATAGATACCTCTCTGCCCCCGCTCCCAGGAGGGCCGAGCCCCATCCCCTGAGGTGTTTCCACCCAAAGTTGGTGAAGGGCCAATGGAGAAGGAGGTCCCAGTCTGGGCCCCAGATGTGCTGATGCCCGGTGCCATGGCCAACTGAAGTGGGACAGGTGGGTCTGCTGGGACCAGCCTTCACAATACGAGTTATGGTGTTGCAGTTTTAAGAATTATATGGGTTAGTAATAGTCAACAGCATTCAGGTTTAAAGAACAAAAAACAACCTGCCAAAAAGAGAACACCCACTGAAACGTCTCCAATAAACTGTGAACAAGTAATGAGAAATAAAACTGAGACACAGACAGCTGTAAAATCCAGGATAGGCCTTTACTGAGTGCAAAACACAAGCGCTTTCACAATCAAGCTTCTTCAAGTGTAACAAAGCACTGAAAACAGACACACCTATATACTCACTCCACATCACATGTCTAGAGTCATATGACTGAGCATCACTAAAACAAATTATTCAGAACTGAATTAGCTTCACATCAATTTCATTCTAGCAAACTAGATATAAAAGTAAATAATATTTGTGAAAGACAATAATAAAAACTTCCATAACAAAATATTAAAAACTATTTTACTCCTTTTATTTCTCATAGCATTCAGGTTTAGTTATAACAGCATACACAGGTATTCCCATTAACCCAAGGCACCAGATTTACAACAGTTGCAAAGCAAGCAGAACACATGCATATATAGGACAACAGTGACCATTACAACAGCATGTAGGTTTCATTGATGGCAACAGGCCACCAGTATGTGGGTATTTTAAAATGGCATATGCATGGAACCAAGTGTGAATATTTGTAAACCAATAGGACATATGTCCCAAAAAAAGTACCCATTTAGGTGTGTAATTGGGTTATTATTGCACATATGGTGGGGGTAAGAGAGATAGGTCAGTTAACAAATAATATATCCCTGTAGTTTTCATAACTTTCTTAGTCACTGCAATGATCTGTCCCTTACATGTATTATTACACTACCCAATGGCCTTACTTTGTACAATGGTATGTTTGTAGATTAGTATTTGCATGGACTGTGTCTTCTATATGGTCTGCACCTCTTACTTGTTATAGCTGTTGGGAAAATCATTGTTAACTTTACCTGAAAAATTCTACACCTACTCTCAGATGCCATGCTTGTAGACAAGTATATGAGTGAATTGTATTGTACCTACAGTCTACACCTCTTACCTGTTATAGCTGTTGAGAAAATCATTGTTAACACTACCCAACAAATTCTACACATACTCCGAGATGCCATGCTTGTAAACAAGTATATGAGTGAACTGTGTTGTAACTACAGTCTACAACCTGTTATAGCTGTTATAACTGTTGAGAAAATCATTGTTAACACTACCTGACAAATTCTACACATACTCCCAGATCCCATGCTTGTAGACAAGTATATGAGTGAACTGTGTTGTAACTGCAGTCTACACATCTTACCTGTTCTAACTGTTGAGAAAATCATTGTTAACACTACCTGACAAATTCTACACATACTCCCAGATGCCATGCTACTAGACAAGTATATGAGTGAACTGTGCTGTAACTACAGTCTACAGCTCTTACCTGTTACAGCTGTTGAGAAAATCATTGTTAACACTACCTGACAAATTCTACACCTACTCCCAGATGCCATGCTTGTAGACAAGCATATGAGTGAACTGTGTTGTACCTACAGTCTACACCTCTTACCTGTTATAGCTGTGGGGTAAATCTTTGTTAATACTACCTGACAAATTCTACACATACTCCCAGATGCCATGTTGATGTTATACACATACCTAACAGTCCATTATTGCACACACTCTGGTCAAAGCTTGACAGGATGCAGGTGTTAATGTGACATATTTTGGAATAGCTGTCACACACTTTGGGTGAGATGCTACAATGACAGCTTTGTTTCCATATACATTCTCTTTTTATGTTCAGGTCTGACTATCCATTAGTTGTCAGTATAAGCTGCCTACATTTCTTGGATTATCACACTTATTTGTCAGGGGAACAGGTTACCAGGCAGCAGTTGGGCCCATTATCTGGACATGCTGGACAGAAAAGAACAGTTGAGAGGTATGACTATGCATACAGCTTACTACCTGAACATTCAGCCACAGCCTGTAGAGTTGATGGCTATGATTATGCTTACAGCATACTATCTGAACATTCTAGCAAAGTCTGTACAGTTGGGTCTAATTATGCATACAGCTTTCTATATGAAGATTCTCATAAACTCTGTACAGTTGCGGGGTATGATTATGCATACAACTTACTACCACTCCCGGGATTCAAACCCCTGCTGTGTGTGGTAAAAATATTACAGTTGACATGACAGTACACTGTGCTATCAGGGAAATGGTGTAAAGCATTCCAGTGGTTACTATCTAAGTCTCCCTCAGTTGTTCTATATGAGTGACCTCTTGGGACTTCCAACATTGTTATACTGAACTTCCTACACATTTTAACTGCATTCAACAGTGTGGGTAAGACTACTTAATTCAACAGTACTATTTATAGAATGCAACACTACAACAACATATGAAATCAGAATGTAAACAAGCACTCCAGGGGTTATACTTTTAATCACTAGATATTATACCTTTTTCCATGCAACCTACATGACAGTCTTCCTGCCATATTGTCTGGTTTATTCAGTACATCCCATACACAATACATTTTTATACTGGTACAACACTTTCTAGTACTGTTATATTTATTTATGGCAGTTCATGCAAGAATGTTACTAACCTACCTCACGACGCAGCCTTTGCAGCCTAGCAGCATGGGCTTGCTGGTTTCTCAGCCCACTCATCTGCAGCTGTCAGAGAAATACAGTGAAATTTAGCCACTACCTATACATAGTATACACTAGCTAGGCAAGCATTTTCTATGTAGTAGAATGAGTACTTAGTGCTGGGGCATCAGCCATCTGCCTGGATTCACAGATCCACTGGTCCAAGAGATCACCCCTCTGCCGCTTCAGGTCAGCATGGTGATGCCTGACCTGCTCACCAGTCTGGGGGATACCAGTGGCACTGGTGAGGTCACGGGTGAGACTTCCCAGGCCTCCGCTTTATACTGTGAGCCCTAGTACTTGCCCTGCAGTAGTCTCTTCTCATGGTGTTTTACCAGAAGCCATACCATGAATCCAGACTTCAGGGGGCCCCAGTGCTGCACTCTAAATCGAGTGTCTTTCTCAACTCCAGCCATTCATCCTACAGTAGGGAGCTGCAACCAGTTATGGGAATTATTGGCACCTGTGGGGTTTAAATATGCCAGATTTCACACACTTTCCCATGATTGGATGTTTTTCAAATGGCTAAGCTATGGGCACACCTGCTTACCTATTGTTGGCATTGCTTAAAGGGGCATACCACTGAGCCGATTGAGTCCGCCTGCCTCACATTGCTTACACAATGTAAGCTGACCTGTGCAATGCTTAGCATTGCTTAATATCTAATTAGCATTATATTTTCCTTTGGACATTGAATTATCATTTGTTACATGTTATATCTGTGTCTGGTATCTGTGATTCATGTGTACGTACACTGTATGGGGTCCTGGGGAATTCAACATTTTATTACAATAACGTCTCACATCTGGCCTCACTGCAGTACTTCAGTTCACATATTTATGCTATGCAGCAGATTATACAACATCACACTGTACATAGTTTCATTTCACATGTGCAGTTTGATTTTCCTATGGTGAGGATTTGTTTGTTGAAACCTTATCTTATGTAGTGCTGTGATGGCTTACTGGTTAACTACTGTGACTGTAGTGTGCAGGGTCCTGGGTTCGAGCCATGGGGAGGCTGTTTATTTTGTTGCTGAGTAGAACATGGGCCATTGGATACAGAGTGATTAAGGCACTTTAAAGCAGTTGTCAGTGGGTGTGCGCATGTTTGCGCAGTTAAGCACTGCTAACTTCCAGTTACAGTTTCTTATACTCAGTAAGCTTCCAGATAGCTTAATCTGTGTAGGCAGTGCTTTCCCCATGCAATCACACTAAAATACGCTTACTAGTGCTTACATCTGCTTACTACTGCTTAGTTGTGCTTAGACCTGCTTACTAGTGCCTTATTCATTATGACACTGATACTTCACATGTGCATTTCCTGCAGTACTCTAGTTCATAAATATGTGATATTTAGTGGGTTTTGCAACAAAAATATTGGTTATAATGTGCTTTTCCATGTAAAATAGACTGTGCTGCAGTGGGACTTGAACCACGAATGCCTGGTCATTAGGCAAATGCTCTGCTCACTACACTTTTGCTGTGCTGCTTCACTTGCACATATCTTCCTTGTTATCCTCTTCAGCCTTTTGAGCTGCTTGAACAGTAGCTAAGCAATGGGCACACCCGCTCACCTACAGTTAGCTTTAATCGGATTTAAAAAAAAAATGGTTTCTTCATTTACTTTTTCTGTACTGTTGCTGTTGTACACATGGAGAACTGTTGGTGGGGATCTGTGGACACCTATGAGTGATCTCACTCATTTCTTCCCACTTTCTGTTGTTCTACATTGCAGCGGCATGCTTATTCTGAGAGTTATGCTCTCAGACACGCCACCTGCACTCATACACACTCTGTGTAAGCCTAAGAGCTTGGGCAGTGCGCCTTCATTGATGTGCAGGCATGCTGCCGTCCTGCTCCTAAACGGGCGCTTGCAGTGCAGGATTAAGCTAGTCTTGCACGGACGACTGGTGAATCCGGGGGTTAATCTATCCTAAAATTTAGCTTCGATGCTGTAAAGATTATATACCAGAATTGATGCAGACAGAGTTTATAGTCATTTGGAAAAATAAACTCAATCATGGAAAAAGAACAAAAATGGAAACAAACGAAAGCCATAAAGAAAAACGAGAATTTGCTGCTAAATTAAGCCAAAATACAGAACTTTAAAAAGGTGGAGAGGCTAAATACGGTATGACTAGATTGCAAAATATCATTTGACAGCATCCCACATTCATGGATAAAAGAGTGCTTGCAGATGTATAAAATGCATCCTGCAGTGATCAATTACATTATAGTGACCATATAGCAAACCACTTTGCAGTTAAATCACAACAAAGGGCAAATTCTTATCCTAGGAATAAGTATGTAAAAGGAATATTCCGTGGTGATTCTTTATCACTGCTGATTTTTTCTCTTACCCATAACCCATTAAGCTGTCTACTTAACTCTAATAAAAAAGGAATCTACCATCATACTTGTATTTCCTACCAAGAAATGTAACTCCATATGAATTGCAGAAGGAGTCAGTTCTGGGCACATTGCAGGTATTGTGAAGAACACTTGTGGCTAAAATCAAAGACTGAACTTTAATTATACCCTGACAGGAATAGGGTCCATTCCTGTCATGGTATTAGAATCCCAACAGATGTAGAGAAATTAAGCTGAGGCAAGCAACATAAAATATGTGGCTTGCTCCCTACCTGCATGCTATGTTTGTGAGCCTTTGTGCGCACCTGCCTCAATGATGACCATGTAGGAAGTTCCTTCAAAGTAAACTATAATGTAGATCAGATGTGTGTCAGATGTATGAAGTTCCTTCAAAGGAAACTTTAATGTAGATGAAATGTGTGCCAGGTGTGTGAATCATGAGAACTTCCTGAGTAGCCCATGGAGATGATATAAATAATACCGTGTGCATTACAGACTACATTCCAGTTAAGGGCACAGAAGCTGTTTCTCTTGATATGCCACAATCTCTCTGGACAAATTAGTGGGCCCCTTGATGGCAATGTGGTCAATGTGCAGCAATTGATGTTTCCTAAGACCTCAGAGAAACAGGCAATGTAAAATACCTGAATGGTGATTTTTTCCCTTTGTTGATCTGGGGAGTCAGAATATGCTCCTTCACATGTAGCATAATGCTCATTAAAAAGTTCAGAATTCACAAGCCTAAGGCCTGTGATATACTTAATGTGTGCCTAGATGGTCACTGAAAGATCCCTGTTTATAAGGTTGTTAATGCTAGATATACCTTACTGTTGACAAGAATGGCCATCCCATGCATTCTTATTGATTCCACTTGTTGGAGACATAGACAGCAATCTGTACACATAGAAATGGTGCACAATCATTCTGATGGGAATACAGTATCAGTTTCTGTATTTCATTCACTGGTACTGATGGCTAAGTCATGTAACATTGCGGGGACGGGCTCTGAGAACAAAGGCTCACATACTGGTGAAGCACAGCTGCTTCTACTGCATACATTGTTTACCGTCATTTGTACCAAAGTAATCGGTGTATAAAATAAGTATGTGCCAATGTCCAACATAGCTTTATAGGTGTATACTAGGCTAACAACCACTAGGGCCTTAATAAGGCTAGCCATGCAACCCAAATGTTACCCACAAATTGTATTTATATGACAGATGATCTACTGACTCCCTCTGTCCATCAGAGACATAGGAACCACACTAGGGGAGAATTTCTGATTAGCCATTCATTGGTTCAAGTTGCATTTAAGTAGGAATAGGGAGGAATTTCTGACTGAAATTGATGGAGAGCATGTTCCAGAGAATTGGAATTCTCTGAGGAACATGTGCGTCTCTCTAACATATTCTACCTTTACCGCAAGAAAAATGTATGCCTTTTAATCTAGTAGTTCTGATGCTGATTGTTTTACAGATGTGAAAATGGCTCATCAAAAAAGGGGTGCCTTATATGCCAGGCAAAGATCACCTCTCTAAATTCTGTACGATACCGAGTAAAGAGACAAGTCTTTGATGTGATCAACATAGGACACTGTGTCTTTATCTCAGTATTCTTTTTGTAAGGAACCTTTGTTGACATTCCACTTGCTGCATGTGTCTGGTTAGGTACACAATGAAGGGGACATTATACTCTGTGGTGCATCTAGTGCAGTGATAAGATGAACTCTGGACTTAGATGCCATGCCCTTCTTTATAAGTTTAGAAACCTAGAAGGATTTTCTTACTGTTTTTGACTTGGTTGAAGGCTAGGTTACTATCTACATGAGTTGCTAAATCCCTGATTAATGAATCCATTTTCAGGGGTGTTTAACTTATGACTATGATGCACTTCTTGGTATTGATGTTTATGCTATGGCTTTGACACCATTTGTCTGTGTTATACCTTACTGAAGGGTGTTCTCATCTTGGAAGATTCAGTGACTGCTCTCAGTTTGCAATCATCAGAAAACTTGGTTAGCCAGAGGCCTTTGACATTGGATTTGACATCTGAGAAATAGATGCCAAAGAGGGGTTAGCCTAAGCCAGAGGCCTTTGACATTGGATTTGACATCTGAGAAATAGATGCCAAAGAGGGGTTAGCCTAGCACAGACCCCTGAAAAACTCCACTAGTGACTGGCCTCTTTGTGGAGGTTTCCTCACAGATTATAACCTCCTGTGTCCTATCAGTGAATCAGCTAGCTATGCAGCATGTTATAAAGGGGTTTATTCCTAGTTCAGTAAGTTTGCTGACAATGTCAAGTGGAATGTCATATCTAATGCATTAGCCAGAGCTAGGTAGGCAGTATGTACAGTTTTCCCCTCATCCATTGTCTTACTGACCAATTTAAATTCTGATTCAGTACGCATGACCTTCCTTTGGTAAACCAAAATCCAAAATGTGTATGTGCGCACAAAGCCAGTAGCGGAGACCTTTGATATTGTTAAAATGGATTTATTAAACACATAGATTTCCAAAAACGAATGAGCAAAACAGTTCACATGAACGCCTTAACAATCAAAACATGCGTTTTCGTCTTTTATATTGACTTCATCAGATGACCAGTGCTTGCATCATTGTTAATTTATATTACAACATTTAATTACACAACCAATACCTTATTCTATTCCATTTTAAAACAACCAATAATGATACCCCCTCCTGAATAATTAATTAAATATGTAGATAAATATTAAATGTTCATTTAAAACCTTTTGTTTACCTAAAAATTGATTCTTATGAACTTATTTAAAATTATTAAATTAATATTGTACCTAAAACTCCTTATTAAATATGATTTGTGTAAAATAAATACATTTAATATAAAATAGAAAATAAATAATAAAGGTAATATTAATGGTATTTCATATTATATTAAGGGTTGAAATAATTGTGTTTCATATGTTTTTAAGTAAAATAGGAAACATGAGGGAACAACCAAAAAAATCCCTAACTGCCCTCTAGTGGTTTTTTATATTTACTACCATTCAGAGTTTTGCAGCTCTTAATTTCAATAAAGGCAGTATGGATATATAATCATTTAAAACAGGAGATCTGCCTGCTTCTAACGTTACCTGCCACCATAATTCTCTAAATTCAATTTTTTTCTTCCCACAGGCCACCTCTGATGTTATTTTTTAACTTGTTCCAAAACCATAAAGGAGAATTTTGATTTAGAGCATACCTTCGAATGCCTATACAGGGCATTAGTATCTTTCCCTACTGTTATATCATATGTATGTTCATAAATTCTCCTTTTCAACATCCTTTCTGTTTTTCCTATGTAAAATTAATTACAACCTTCACAAATAACAAAATATACCACACCCCTTGATTCACAATTAAAGTAATTTGAACTGTATATCCATTTGTCTCTACTAATCAAATAATATCTGTCCATATTTATTATATAAGTGCATTGCGTGCATCGTCCACATTTACACGTACCAACGCTATGCCTATAAGGATTCTTATCATTTTTGTTTTCTAATATAGTCTTCATACTTAAGAAACTTTTGTATATTATTTTGTGTGAGATTTTGGCTACATTCTCCAGATCTGTTAAATCAGCAGATCTCTCCCATTCTTTTAAATATATATTCCTAATACCAATATTGAACCCATTATATTCTAAAACAAGTGCCCCTTGAAAATTTTCACTGTTACTAGTTTTATTATTTTTGATATTGACCTCCTCTTTTTGTCCATTACATTCCAATATAGGTTTAAATCTTGTATACCTTCCTTTCTTTACTTCATTCTCAATGTCTTTTATCAAATTCAGGGGGTAGCCTCTTTCTAAAAACATTCTTTCTAATAGTTCACATTCTGTTAAAAAGTCTTTGTCCATAGTAGTCATTCGACTTCCCCTTACAAATTGTCCTTTGACAATATTCTTTTTACAGTGTAAGGGGTGTGCACTATTATAATGTAGGAAGGAATTACAATATGTAGGTTTCCTGAATACTTTAGTAGAAAATTTGTTCTCATTTTTATATACTTCTATATCTAAATATTGTAGACAAGAGTCCGATATATTATATGTAAATTAAAAAAAATTAGTTGTATTACTAATATAAGTTATAAATTCTTTAAATTTCTCCTGCCCCGCTATCCAAAAAATAACTATATCGTCCAGAAACCTACAGTATAACTTCCAACAATCTTTAAATTCAGAATTTAAAATGTTGTTCTCCTCCCATTTAGCCAAAACTAGGTTGGCATACATTGGGGCACAAGCCGCCCCCATGACAACACCTTGAATTTGTTGATAAAATTCACCATTAAAGTATAGATAATTATTTTTTAATACTATGTCCATTAACCATACACTAATTAATTTTTCATTCTGTGTTAAATGTTTGTTTTCATAAATAATTTCCTCAAACATTTCCATACCTTCTTTGTATGGTATAGAGGAGAACAAGTCTCCAATATCAGCCGTTATGAATAGTAAATTTTCTTGATATAAATCATCATTTATTTCTTTGAGCAGATCCCAAGACTCTTTTAAAATATTTTCTCTCCCTAGCCATATATTTTTAAGCTTGTTGTCCAAATATTTAGCTAGGGGATATGTTTTACCTCCATCCACTGATACGATTGGTCTTAATGGGGGATTATTTTGATTTTTATGAATCTTGGGTATCCCAAATATGGTGGGTATTTTTGGTTTATCTACTTTTAAATATTAAAAATTTTTTGATCTATTAATTCTTCTTTCAACATGTCTGTTAAATTAATATCTATTTTGTTATAAGCTATATTTTAGAAACACTAGAATATTTAACTTCATCCCATAAAATCTTATTCATTCTACTTTCATAGTCAATATTATCCATAATCACCACACCTCCCCCTTTATCTGGTTTCATTACTCTAATACTAGGGTTCTTTTTGATCTCATATATTAAATCTTTCTCTTTAATACTCAAATTAAACCTAGGTTTAATTTTATTTTGTTTATTTCTGATTTCTTTTTCCATAATTAATTCCATATTTTTTAATTGGGGGTGTAGTGGTGGGTTGTAGGTAGTTTTACGCCTTAATTCATTACTGTTATGAGCCATATTTTCAGAAGACTTTAAAATGAACAAATGAACTTTCCTCAAAAATACCTTTATATCTAGTAAAGTTTGGGTGATGTTTCTCTTCTTGTACGGGATGAATTTCAACCCCTTAGAAAACAACAAAAAATGCTCTTTTTCTATCACTAAACTACTAAAATTATAAATAGAAACATTGCTAAAAGTGCTTTTAATACCATCTGTTAAAATTCCATTATTGCCTTTTCTGTCAAGAAGGGGATTTGTTAATATTTCCCCCCCCCATTGAAAATTTGCTGGTGGTGGACCTTGTTTGTTCATTAATCTTTCTGACCTCTGAAGAGGTGGAAAGTCCTCTTTGTAATCATAACTCTCATAGTTTTCATGATCTTGTAAATCAATAATGTCCCCCTCTAAATTAGGTGGGGGTATTGTGGGTTGTGGCTTACTTTCATAAGTATGTTTGCAATGTTTTGCTCAGGTCTAGGGTAACTATTATTGGTATCATATTCTTTTATATCCCTTTCTAATTTCTTAGATTTCCTAATAATTGGTAAAGCCAAACTTGGATGGATCCAGTGTCTGGAGGTCACCCATATCCGTATTGATAATTTCCATGATATCTCTTTCCATGGCTTTGCAAATAAGACTAGTCAGACTAATGAGTCTGTAGTCTCCAGGATCTATTGAAGATCCTCCCTTATGAAGGGGGATGACAGCACAGCCCTCCATTCACATGGGACAAAACCTGTTTTAAGACCATAGTTAAATAGTGACTCCAGGGATCCCAATAAGTTATATTTTAGACTATTCAGGAGGCATTCTGGGATGTTACTGAGGCCCATTGAGGCTGTGTTCTTGGGTTTAGTGAGTACTGCCAGTACATCCTCCCTAGTTGTAGCTGGAGGGGTTATATTTGAGAATATTTTGGGGAGATGTTTGGGGGTGAGAGGTAGATAAACTTGGAAGTGAATTTGTTCATTAACAGGTTTGCTTTATTAACAAGCTCAGAGAATCTGAGAACATTAACCACCATTTCAGCATATTGCTGTGTGCTCTTGAGGTTTCTGACATAACTGAAGATGGCCATATGGTTATCTTTTACCTGGGAGACTACCTTGACCTCAAAGTTTGCTTTTCATTACCTAATTAGCCCTCTTACATCCCTATTTAGTTTGATGGGAGGGATTTTATCTTCCTGGCTATTACTCTTCCTGATTGTCTCCATATGTTTTTCCTTTTATTGTATATCCTGTTTAAATTTGGGATGCCAGAGCAGTTTGTTTCTAGAGCTAGTGTTGTGCTTATTTCTAGTAAGTACACCAGCCTCTTTGCAGATATTGACATGGTTGTACAGAGTTTCTGAGCAATTCAGAATATGTTGCTGTGTTCTTGGAGCTTGGAGAGTCATTGAATTTTAACAAAAAATAACTTAATAAAAGGAAATTTGCCTTTGAATAGTTCCTAAGTGTTACTGGTTTTAATGGGGCTATGGAGTTCATTTTGATTTTTAAGGAGAGAGCTTTATGGTTGAATCTTACTAGGGAGGATGAGGCATAGGGGGTGCAGCATTTTCCCATATTTGTGAGCATGAGGTCCAGTATGTTGGAGCTTCTAGTGGGAGTACTCACTATTTGGCCAAGGGTTGCTTGTATTTACAAAGTCCAGGAATATCTGTGCCTGTAGATTTGAGACCATGTATGATTCCCAGTCTCTAGAGGGGTAAATGAAGCCACCCATGAGTAGGGTGTTAATTTTGATGTTAACTGTCTCCAATAGGTCCAAGTATGCATTGTGATCTTCTTGGGACATGGAGAGTAACCTACGGCATATGTTATGGAATTTTGCCTATGGTGAGCTGTATGTGGAGGAACTCCGGCACATCATCCTGTTTGATGACACTAGGGGTATGCTTGTTATTGGGTTTACTATTGAATTAATGAAGTGCCTGTGCTTGACCAGCATGTGGTCAAAAGGCACTTTTCAAATGGGCAGAATGCCAAACCACAAAACATCGACTACACTACAGTGAATGGGTAGTGTAGTTTAATTATCTGAGTTTGACATTGTGAACTGAGATCTCAGTTCAGTGAGGAACAGGGAATTAACCCATTTCATCACTGTAGTGCGATTTTGGAGTGGGTATATATAATTTTGCATGGGGTGTGGGGGAGCTCTGCACCCACATGGGGGGGTGCAGGAGGGCTTGCCCCTGAAAAATAGTAAAATACACGTACCATTGACTGTGGAATGTCATGGTACTATAAGCTGCATAGCATGGGTGGCTGACGTTACCTCCTGCTATGTCAAATAAATCGAACTATGAGTGTCAATGTATTCAGATTCGACTTGTCCACTTATTCGCAGTTCCATATTCCACATTTTGTGTCATCCATGTGACCAGTCTATGTATGCATTTTCTGTATATTAATAGTAAACCTTATTATGGATATATATTGAGACACATCCACCATCAGTCCTTGTCTGTGCAGCTACTGGTCTAAAAGTGTGCAAGGCACTGAAACCTTGCACTGCTGGGGTGCTATCAGCCACTTTAAACCACATCTGGGTAACTGCTTAGATGTTTGTATTCTTGAATGTGAAGAGCACTTGAAGGGTGTCTTTTTTTTTTAATTTAGGCTCCTGGCATTGAGCAGTGACACATATTGGTTCATTTAAGTTGATTTTGCTATGTCAGTAGGTTTGTGAATTTGGCATTGCCTAAAAAAGGTACTATGATGGTAGATAAAATTTCAGCCAGTATTCAAAAGCCTAGATGAGAATGGTGCAGACCTTCAAAGCTGACAAATATAGGATTTCCCTAAAATGACACTAGAAAGACAGTCAGTTGTTGAAATCAATATTTTTTTGCTCATATTGTGGCATCATCCTTGGTGATGATAATGTGCTGCTCAGTGCTAGACTCATATCAGCCTGAGACACATAGTCTGAAAGCTCCATTCTGTCTTTTTTCACATAGTCTAGGGAGGTACATCTCATGTCATTTATAACTACAAAGACTATGATGATATGATGGAATCATGCTGGTACCTGTGGTATAATGACTTGAATGTGTCTGTGATTTGGTTGATCCTGGTATTAGATAAGCAACTAATAGTCATATTTTCCTTATTCAATCTGGTGAGTGGTACATCAGTATATCTTACAATGGAGTCCCCCTATGATGAGAATCTTGGGAAGTTTATGTTTGCAGGCCTTATAGTTTCATAGGTGTTTACTAGGCTAACAACCACAAGAGCCTTTTTAAGCTAGACATGCATCCCAAATCTCTAACATGTTCTGATACCCTTGATAAGTGTAAGCATGAGCTTGGGAGATGAATCATTTACAGGTTACCTGTGTCCATTAAAGACATAGGTGCCAAACCAGGGATCATTTTCCAGGGCTCTGTGTTTTGGGTTCCACTAATAGTGGCACTATGTACAGTTTAATTTTTTTTTTTTTTTAAACAACTTTTTATTAATTAAAAAAAAAGATTGTACAATTGTTTAAGGATAAATAGAACAAAAACATAATTATTCACAGATGTCCAAAACAAAACCAAACATAGAAAATTAAATCATTAAAATGTATCAAGTAAATCACTTAATTTTGATCAAAATCTAAACTGGTGGGTAATATTCAATGTCTTCATTTTGGCAGTTGATGATTCTTTTTCCAGACATTTTTTGCTAATTTAATGAATTCAGTGAAAGAAGGAGTAGTATTACATTTCCAATTCTTTCTGACTATTTTTTTTTTTTTGCTATAGCTAAAATGGACCAAAGTAAAGGCACCTGCACCCTAGGAAAGGAATCTGGAAGAACTGGACATTAAATAAGATCAAGGAGATAGAAACAATACAATTATCTGTCCACAGAGCTTGGGAAAAAATTCTAAATTCAATGCAAAAAGGAGTTACTATTTTACAATGAATATCATATGAAACCAATCTGCATTAGAGACTTCATTACACCTCCAACAATTAATTTTCCCATAGTTATATATTATAGTCACTTTACGTAGAGTTAAAAAAAGCTCTGTGAAGAAATCTCCATGTATATATTTTCCAATGAAGTAGATTTTCCCATTGATTTAAGAATTAAGCATTTATATTCATCAGAAAAGGCATTCTCATTAATCTTAGTTGAGTAATTCCAAAATAATGAATCTGTGGAACCAAACTCTTCTGTTATTATTTTATAAATGAATGCTATATATGGTTTATTCTTATTTGAGTTATTATTGATTGTGGGAAAAACCTCAATTATCCTTGGAATATGTTTGTTTGAAAATCCATGGAGATTTTGATTTTATCACTAACATATTTTTTTACAAGACTCTACAGTCAAACAATTATTATTTTCTGAACAATGTCTTGCAAGAAGATAATTTATTTCCGATTAAAAATTGATGCCAAAAGATTAAATTTGCTTCTCTAAGGTCTAATATTATATGTGTGTTTATATATAATGTATATCGAATGGCCACTAAATTTATTTAAAATTCATTATGCGAGCAGCTGGTTGAAACTGAAATCATGGTTTTATGAATATTTGCATCTCATACGATTAACAAACAACAGTTATATTACATCATATTAACAAGAAAACATTGAAAGTATTAAATTCTATTCCCCACTAGCCCCCACAAAAAACTGGGAGGGGATGAACCCTTCTCACACACATCCACTAATTACACTCATACTGATGTCTCACAAACCTCAGCAGTAAATGAGATGCTACCTTTGTGTGAAAATGAACTCTAGAATAATCTCTGAGTTTGCGTGTTGTCAGAGAGTGAGATGGTGAGGAAGGGGTGAAAGATTTAGCTTGAAGGAAGTGGAGGAAGCACCATCCCACATACATCAGAAGATACAACGGGATTCATACATGCATAAAAGCTTAATTTTGTGCCATATTTTATTTTTTAACATCTTGTTGTGTTCTGATTTCCTGGCAACTTGGATTCCACAGAAGTTCTTTGCAGTTTTGAAATATCAGACTGGCAATAGCATGTAAATCAGAATTTTTAGTTAATACAAGCTATTTTTGATGCTGTTGTTGTTGTTGATAATCTTCAATCAAGCCTATACATGCATGTTCTTTTGTATAAAAAATTAACTGCTGTTTGTGACTTGCATTTACTATTGGTTTGCCTTGTAGCTTTGTAATGTGAGAATGCAAGCTTTTGCTAGTATACTGGGACAAGGCTGAAAAGTGTAGATAAAATCAATGACTTCTTTTGGGCCATAAAATAAATTATTTGGTAACTAAAATTTTAAATGATTGACTTTACAAAAGATATTTGAATATTAAGTTAATTTGACAACTTTGAGCAATCCTTATTTTTTCCACAAATGACACAATGCAGAAGACTGAGAACAATTGTCTTACAGAGCTACAGTAAGTGTGTGTGTGTGTATGTGTGTGTGTGTGTGTGAGTGTGTGTGCGCGCGCGCACGTGTGTGTGTGTGTGTATGTGTGTGCATACACACACAAGTTCATATACACATGTGTATGTACCAAAATCTTAAACTTCGGTTTCATTTTATTCTGTTATAATCTCTATCAGTAGTAGTCATTCTCTTTAAATGTAAATTTGTCTTTTCGGCTTTTCCCGGTTAGGGGTTGCCACAGCGGAACTCCGGTCCGCTAATGATTGGCAGTAGATTTTTATGTTGCCGAGTTGCCAGCCTGACGCCCAACCTTCAGTGAAGGCAAGTCTCTTTAAATGTAAGTAAGTTGGAAATTATGGCTTGCAAACTATACTTCCCTTTATTGATAACAAAAACTAGGATGAGGTGTTGGTATAATGTCTAAGGTGCTTATTCAAGCAAATGATACAAGGTTTGATTCTCACCTTTGAGTAACTTGTCTATGTTCACAATAAACTGCAGGAACAACTAACCTACTACTTAGCAAAAAGCACTACACAAATTTCTCAAATGAAAGAAGCTTAAACTGTTTTTTCTTGGATAAAACTGCTGAATATGCAAATATTCTTAATAACATTTTGTATGAGAGGGAGGTTTGCTTAAATCAGAGGGAGGTTGGCATAGTGGTTAAGATATTTGTCTTACATACACAAGGTCCAGGGTTTGATGCTCACATGGGTAAATTGGCTAGGCTTAAAGTGGACCCCAAGGGCAGTTAGCTTAGTATGAAGTTATGAAACAGTGCATATAATTATCAACTGATAACAGCATAAACTTTGTGAGAAGTTATTGAATAAAACTGGCTGAATATGCAAACTAGAACATTTATGAGTGAATACATGAAAAGCTTACATATGCAGTAAGACACACTCAACATTTTCAGCAAGAGAGAGGTCTCTCTTGCTGAACTTCAGCCCATAATCCCAATCCCTTGTATATACTTTCTCTGTTAGAGAGCACTCATATCTTTAGTGGGCAGTTGTATGAGAGTAATGGTTCAACATCAGCACTCCTGCTAGATGGCATGGAAGGACACAGCAGAGAAGCCAGCATTATGGTGTGCCTACCCTGTCTCATTCAGAGTAGTCATTCCCTAACCTGGTAGGAATCTATACTACAAGAACCCAAGATGAGGTTACCATGACCTTCTCTCCTTTATATCACACTTGGAGCTCCCACTCTTCTACCAGAACTATACTATCTTATCATAAAGACCACCAAACCACACTGTGAGAGGAAAGCTAAAGCACCTGGCAGCCAACAAGATAAAATCAACTGTTTATTAAAACAAATAATCCAAACATTAAACGTTAAATGATTCAGTGCGTTTTTCGTCTCCTGGACAGACAGACTTCATCAGACCTCAGAAAAACCTGGTGAATCGTTTAGCGTTTAACGTTTGGATTATTTGTTTTAATAAACAGTTGATTTTATCTTGTTGGCTGCCCGGTGCTTTAGCTTTCCTCTCACAGTGTGGTTTGGTGGTTATTAGTTCGTTTTCACACTGTTCTTCACATTTTGGTATCTTATTATAAAGGCTTATTCAATCCCAACATCTTAGCAGCACAATAACTGCCTATTAAAATTTTAATTCTTTTTTCTAACCTTGGATGCCAACAAGAGGTAATGTATCCTTATGTGATCTTGTTACTTGGAAATGTATTTCTTAACCATAATTTGCTTTAAGGATATAGCTGATTATGTTAATTCACCTTAATCTCCCTGTTGGGTCTAATTTGAATTCATTTTCTCTGCTTTGCAGTGACTGTTGCTGCTTTCATTTCACTTCTCATGCTGAAATGTAAAGAATTTGCTGAGATAACATATCTTTTTAAAAAGTAGAATTTTTTTTGAGTTTCATGTTATTTCCCAAGTATACTTCCCAACTTCTCGGTCAGTCACCCAGAGTACCATCTTTCCAGCCTTAAGCCTCTGTTAATTAATCAAATGTGAATTATGTCACTAATTAAAAAACATCATTGTGTCTTGTGTGCAAGCAAAACTACTCTTAATGTCTTTACTTATTTGTAATTTCTGTACAACTTTCAAAATAAACAGTGTTAGACAATGCAGGTATTACTCCTGGGTGTATAGAGATGAAAATATCCCTTGAAATATGCACAGTAAAACCCGCAATTTGAAATGCATTCTTAATCCTCACATAAATATCTTTGCATAGGGATAGCCATTTACCAGCAAGTGAAATGTTTTATTTCATACAAAAAATAAAAAATCAAATGCTTTTGTGTTTTTCTATTTAATGATTAGCTCAGTAGCCTATGACATGCCCACCTGCAATCTTTGACTGTTGATTTATTTTCCACATTTTTCCTGCTGTTTAAATTATGCATCATTCTGGAGGCACACAACCTTCAGAACTAAGCATATTGCAGTGACAGTTGTCACTGTTTGTACCTAGGTGTCTACTTGTCCTGCTCCATAAATGTCTACAGAGTCAAAATGCTTATAGTGACCATTTTAATTAACTATGAGCAAAACGTATTAAGCTTACTTGCAAAGAGGAAAATCAAAGTATGAAAGAAAAACAAACGTTTATGATTACTGCTTTTAGTTTAGTGTTACATCCATGTGAAACTTTATGAAATCTGGTATAACAGAGTTCTTTAAGAAAGCCTGTGGTGTATGTTACATATTATGTGGTTGAGGTGGTGATATGAGCTGCAGCATTTAGACTAATGCATCATTGCAGAATTGTGCACTTTGCTTCAGTGTGGGCTGCATGCTGAAATCTTCCTTCTGACTTACAACAATCATAATGTTTATTCTATTAAACTCATGGGTAGGTGCCACAAATCCACTGCATGCATGATGTCAGAGAATATGCCTCCCAACCTCCCCCCCAGCAAACAATCAAAACAAACAAAGATTTACAGTTTGTGTTATGTTATGTCTCTCTAGATCTTTTAATGCAAAATGTCATTTACAAATGCATCTGTCCTACTACCACTTTAGCCCTAATTTGTGGCAATAAATAAATAAATTATATAAATAAATACATAAATACAATAACAAGATAAAAACAAAATCACAACAATGCAATAATATACTGCTGCTGTCAGCAAACGGAGCCCATTCAAACATAATTGTACAAAGCAAAGGATGTCATGTGATGAAGCAGAATATCGAATATAATGTCTCTGCAACACTGGGTGAACCAGATGATGCACAAAGGCAAAAGAAAAGAAAGATCTTGCTTCAACTGACTTATTGGTATTATCAGTGAAGTGTATGAAGCACTGCAAGTCTTGCCACTATGGTTAGGAACTGACGAAATATATGTTTTGTTCTTATCTTGGTGTTTTATGTTCTAATTATACTGTTTTGGCAATCTGAAGTAGCCATTACTAATTTTTATTTGGTTCTAGCACAAACTACCATGATGAAGGCAAACATACTGATGTAATTTTGGTTTTGGTTGGGTACTTTTTTATTTTTTTGGTAATGCACATTGAATACTGTCGCCTTGCAGGCAATCTTGTTTGTATATATTTAAATATGCAAAGTTAAGTTTAAAATGGGTCTATGTTCACGCATCAAATATGGAATACAGAAAACAGCTTATAATCAAATGTAAAAGAGTGAAATGTTGAAGTACAGAAAACACTTAATATCATAAACTAATACACTGAATGGCCATAGTTGGGCAACATTGCAAATGTAATCAAACAAGGTGGGGTCTGTGCCACCCACACCCCCCAACTCTGTATACCAATTCCTGAGATCACACCGCATTGAGTAAATTGGAAAATTTAAAAATTTAAAGAAGGCTTCCTTCATTTACCTTATGCATCACAGTACTTCCTGGTTGTTAGCCAACTATGGTCATTCAATGAATTATTTTACTGTTAAGAGTTTTCGGTACTTTAACATTTTGCTCTTTTGCATGGGATTATAAGCCCTTCACTGTATTCCATATTTGATACACGAAGTTAGACCCATTCCTTGTCATGGTCCAAATACACTGCAGGAAACTGTTGATTTTTCTTTCTCAAAATAGTACTTCTTAAGTTTGAAATGAAGAAGCATGATTTTTAGACCATCAGGTCTGTCTGCTGCTCTCAGTGGTTATCACGTTTTTCCACCTTTAGAATGTGAAGTAAATTAATTCTCAATTGAAGGAAAGAATTGAAGGAAAAATGCAGATGTAAACAACAGCACACAAAAATAGCTGTGAAACAGCACTGCCTGAATCACTTTATTACCCCAGTTTCTCTGAAATAGCAAAAAAGAGCTACAATACACATTGCTATGCATTTTTTTTTTCTTGTCCAGAAATTTTTAAAGGTGATAGTTGAAATGATGTAAGAGCAATCTGGACATATTCTTAATGAAATGGTCTGAATATCCCGAACATGGTGTTCATTCAGGAAACTGAATAGGAGAGAAATGCCACACTAGGGAAGAAACTATGTCACACTTTCCTAATATGTACAAATATGAAGAATGTTAGGGAGGGGGGCTGCACTCTAAGGAAAGGTTATATGCTTACAGTGTAGCTGTTCTTTGGCAGTGACCAGAGTCCATAATTCATGCTGATCATCTTCCTTGTGACCTACGATAACATTCATTCTACGCGATAAGAACACTGCAGAACTCACCACCAATAATGGAACACACCTTAAAAACGACCAAGAAATTTTAATGCTGTGAAAATCTTTAGATTAAAGACAGTTCTACAAAAGAGGAACAGAAAAGAATTCTAAAGTGTCTTGACTGCAGGTAAATATTTTGCCAACATACCAACATTAGTTTTTGTAGAGAAAACCAATACCAACCTATTTCTCCACATTATGGAACTCTGTGGACTCTACATACTAGTAAACATTAATTGTACAAAGCATATTTTCATCAATGATATTTGGCTATCCTAAAATCTTTGCTTTTGTGGTCAGAGTTGCTGTCCTCCTTCTTCTGTAAATACTTGTAATCTCCGCCCTGGTGCCACAAACTCCATTAATCAGTCTTTGTCCTCTGATTACCTTCCCTCTCAGTCTTATTACAGATTTCAATGTTTTATCTGTATCATACCACTTCACTTGATTGCAGTCCATGCTTTCTTCTCTCAATCTGCAGTGACAGGAGTTGAAACAACTCCACACATTATTATGCCAGTAAACCATGACCAAAATACCTGCTTCCTCATCTAGGAGAGGTCCTCAACAGATGTTATCATCTATTCAAAGAGCAAGTATGTATGCCAATGTTAAAGATTATACATTCAGAGGTACCAAATTATCTTATGGCCTAGTGGAAATCAAGAATCTTAACAATATCATGTACGTATTAAATATTACATACTAATTTCTACAGGCCAGAACATCACTACCAAATGCACTAGACATCCAGGCATAAATTTTCTGTTTTCCTTACACTTATCTACGTTCATTTTTAAGATACAAAATACATTTTTTATTTAATCTGTAAAATATGTCTATTCCGTAGACAGCAGATGCACTGAATTAGGAACTTTTTGTTCCATCTAATTGTGTTGATTGTGTGGTACATATTGATGTCTTTACAGATGGAAACAGACTGTTAGCTTTGTGAATGGGAGTGAGATCAAAAGGAGCAATAAATAAAAAAAACAGTTCCTAAGAGTACTTAGGGAGCATACTATCTGGATACAGCTTTCAGTCTATGAGGATAGTTTATATTCCCTAAATCTTCAGTCTTCTTGATCAGGAATCATTGTGTTTTTTTTTCAAGCTATAAATGGTATATATGTATACAAAAAAAAAAAAATATATATATATATATATATATATATATATATATATATATATATATAGGCTCTATATCATATGAGCAAATCGCACAAATTGCACACATAGAGGGAGATTAAGATATGCTGTCTAACCTACATCATGTTTCTTTTGTGGAGCTGTTTCTCATTTATTTAATGAGTGTGACAAGAAACAATGTAACCATTCTGGAGAGAAAGGACACATTGCAAGAAGGTGTGTCCCTGAATGTAGATCATGAAAAAAAAATCCACTTTTGGATGGATTGTGAAGATCAAACAGTAAATAAAGAAAAAGAATGGTAAATGAACGAAAACATACATGAGGACAGAGAACAAGAGGCTGGGAGATAGGGTGAAAACATGCGCAAAGAAGGACAAAAGGCTTGGGGAGAGGGTGAAGCAAGTGAATAAGATGTAAAAGAAAAAAAACATATGGAAGAGAAATAAGGAGAGAGAAAGTGCATGCAAGAAGAGAGGTCAGAAGAAAGTATTGATTCCAATATTTTTTTAATTAATAGCCAAAGAAAAATCTGATTCTGAGGATCAAGGATCATTTGTACATAAACCCAGGAAAATATTAAATCGGGGAAAGAACAAAAATAACAAAACAAAAATTTAAAAATATTTCCCCTAAACTTAAAAATAAGGAAAAAGCAGCAATTTTAGAATACTTTCTGTAAATGTGATCAGCATTATTAGCACTGTAAGAAGGATAGGGACACCTGAATTCTGTATTAAATGTTAAATGTGATGTGGTTTTTATTCTGTTGGAGAGTGTAAGATTCCTGACAAGTGAGGAAAGCCTGCAAACAAGAATTGTGGGATGGAAATATATGGAACTTAAGAAGTGAATGTTGTTTTGGTTTGGCTGTGCTGTGTAACAAAACTGTAAAATTACTAGATGTAACATTGTAAGGACTGGAAGAGTAACTGTTATGGATGCATGATAACTAGCAATGAAGAAGAGAATCTCTTTTATCAAATATTAGATTACATGGTAATTAACTTGAAAATTATAATTGCAGGGGATTTTAATTTTGATTTATGGGGAAAATATAATAAGAAAGGGAAAGATGTTAAAAAATACAGGAAGTGACAACATGTGGTAAATTAGCTTTGCGTAACAAAAGTCAATGGACTTACAGAAGGGGACATTTGAATATGAAATTGATTATTGTGTATTTATTGAAAGAGCTGTGGGTAACAGGTGGTGGTACAGTTATTACAGGTTTTCAGACCATTTATCAATATGGGTAGAGGTGATGGAAGAAAGTGAATATATTTAAAATGGGAAAGAGAATACAAAGAATACATGAGAAATTCTGGGATGAAATTGGAGAGTGGCAAGTATTGATTTATGGAAGTAACATATAACTATTATAAAAACTGGTCTAAATGGTGAATTGCATTTAAAAAAGGAAGTACATATTTTTTCAATGGGAAGACGATGTAAGAAGGAAAGAGAAACTGAAGTATGGAAAAATGTTTAGGAATGTATTAAGGAATTTAGAGAATAATACAAGAGAATATTATGATGTGGAAAAAGAAATATATAAAAGAATTCAGTAAAAACGAGGCAATATGTTTTAGGCAGATATATTATTTACAAGGGAAAAGGGAGGAGGCATCTGCATATTTGGGTAAAATAGCACCAGAGGATAAGGAGGAGTTATTTACATATTTGGATATTATAAAGGAGGATATTAATATATTGATGGAAATGAAGAAAGTAAAAGGACAAGTAAAACGAACAAAAGAGCAAATTCTGAGTATTATAGTATACCATGTGGAAAACATGTATAAGAGTAAACTGAAGGAAAGTAACACAGAATGGAAAGTAAAAAAAAATACAGCATGACTTAAGGAAGAATTTGAAAAATAAAGTACTATGAATGAAATGGATGAAGTAGTTAGGAAAGTAATTGTTGATACAGTATCAGGCTCAGATGGTATAGGCTATAGACTGTATAAGAAATTAATGGAGTGGCAAAAGACAATACTTTGTAAATGTGCTAATGAATGGTTGAAGGAAGGGTTTGTTTATGAAGGGTTATGTAGAGAGATTAAAATTTATATGAAATAAATGTGAGAGTGTCAGCACATAAAAATCATACAGCGAGAGTGTTAGTGAATGGGTGGCTGAATAAAGAAATATGAATGAAGTGTGATATAAGACAATGGGCAGATCCTGCCTCTTAAACCTATCAGTGGAATATTGTTTTCATTGGTAATGAATGTTATAATAATGGAGTAGCTTATAAAATGAAATCTGCTAGATATGTGATGAAAAAGAAGGTGGTGATTCCAGTAGTTTTGACATAAGCAGATGATATAGTGGTATTTGCTCATAGGTTCATAGGTTCATACTAGGCTATCTGCCCTAGGGCATTTATAAGCCTAGCCAGAATGTGTTTGGCTTTCGCCACCCATTTTAAATTTATTTTGCTATGCCCTTTTTCGAGGTTAATATACTGTGCCTCTGTCTAACAATGACACAGAAGTGATACCCAGGGTAAACCTACCATCTCCCATCCACTCATTAAGATTCCTCTTGAAGAGAGTCAATGAGGGACTCTGCCTAACCTGGACTGGGATTTTATTCAAGAGTGAAGGGAGCCTCTGGGTTATGAATCTGTCCCTCCAGCATGTCCTATTTATTTCAGTGCTGAGGTTCAAGTCTCTCGAGCGCGTAGCTTGATGGGATTTGGATTTTCTGAAGTGCAGCATGTCTATTAATTCCGGGTTGGACATGGCTTTATACATCAGGCACAGATCGCCTCTGAACAGGCGGTATGCCACTGAGTAGAGCTGGAGTTTCTTTAACTGGGCACCATATGGCATCTGTTTGAGCCCTTTGATCCTCTTGGTGAGGTACTTTTGGGGTCTTTCCAGTTGCTGCAGGTGTCTGGTAAGGTACATCCCAAAAGGAGCATTGTACTCAATTATGGGCCTGATGAGAGATGAGTAAAGAGGCACGATGACCTCTCCTGATCTAGATGTGAATCCCTTCATGATTAGGTGGGCTATATAAAATGTTTTTCTAACCACTTTGGCCACGTGGTTGTCAAATGAGAGATTGCTATCAACTTGGGTCCCCAGGTCCCTAATTACTTCTTCTGTACTTAATGGATTACCACCTATGTGGTAATTTGTGGGCACTTTGTTTTTGCCAAAGGGGATGACTATACACTTTTGGCATTTAGCTTGAGGCCATGGCTCTGGCACCAGTTGTCTGTTTCTATGAGGCCCTTTTGGAGGATGCTTGTGTCAGCTGGAGAGTCGATTATGGTGCCCAGTTTGCAGTCATCTGCGAACTTGGTCAGCCACAGTCCTTCCATGTTGGCCTGTACCTCCAAGAAATATATACTGAACAAGAGAGGTCCCAGGACTGAGCCTTGTGGGACACCACTTGTAACTGGTTTGGAGTCTGACATGGCTCCAGCAATTCTAACCATGTGGGTTCTGTCCTTGAGCCAGTTTGCAATCCATCTAGTGACATAGGGTTTATATTTATGCTGGTGAGCTTATCTATAATGCCTGAGTGGGGTATTGTATCAAAGGCTTTTGTGAGGTCCAGGTAGGCTGTGTGGACCACCTTCCCCTCATCAATGGCCTTGGTGACTGTTTCAAAGAAATCAACCAGGTTTAAGAGGCAGGTTCTGCCCTTAACAAAGCCGAACTGGGTAGGATCCAGTGTCTGTAGGTCCCCAATATCTTTATTTATGAGGTCCATGATGATCCTTCCATAGCTTTGCAGACCAAGCTAGTCAGGCTTATGTGGTGATAGTTTCCAGGATCCATTGAGGCACCACCTTTATGGAGAGGGACCACTGTTGCTGTACGCCACTCTATGGGCACATATCCTGTAGTAAGGCTGAGATTGAACAGTAGTTTTATGTTTGGGTTTAGCTCTTCTTGGAGTTCATGTAGGACGCAGCCCAGGACACCGTCTGGTCCCATTGATGCTGTGTTTTTTGCTTTGGAGAGGGCGGCTCTTACCTGAGCATCTGAGATGTCAGGGGGGCAGCACTCTGCTGGGATAGATATTTGCCCTTTTGGTGGGGGGGGGAGTTTGTGCTGAACCTGTCAGCTAGGATGTTGGCAATGTCTGTGGGTTCAGTGTATTTTTTGTCATTTTGGACTAATTCTGAGCATATCTGGGAATTACCACCCAGGTTCCTAACATAACTAAAGAAAGCCTTGTGATTATCCTTAGTGTCCTGTGCAATTTTTCTCTCGAAGCTGGCCTTAGACAATTTTATGAGTGCCCGTAGTTTTTTGCTAATACTGATCAGTGATGCCTTCCCTTTTTGGTATTTTGCTCTATCATTTAGTAGCTTCCTCCTTCTATTGTATAGTTTGTTTATGGCTGGGGTCCACCAGACAGGACGCCTGCCTTTGGAGGATTGGGTCTTGGTTTTATTTGGGATTGCATGATCCATGCATTCCTGAAGGTGTTCATAGAATGTGTTTATAAAGGATTCTGTGGTCTGGGCCATATTTTCCACAGGCCCGGGGGCTTTGAAGGATTCTACCTCAGTTTTGAGGAGTGTGAAATTTGCTTTAGAGAAGTTTTTCACTGTGGTTTTCTGGGCAGGGGGTGGGGTTGGGATGTGAATATCCAGTGAGATTAGTTTATGGTCTGATCTTACCAGTGAGGGATACACTTCTAGTCTGGAGCATAGAGTCCCCATGTTGGTGACGATCAGGTCCAGTATTGTGGGAGTGGTAACAAGTTGTTCCATAGCATTTGAGTTTATAAATTCTAGGAACCTTTGGGCTAGGGTGTTGGAGCTAGAGTAATGCTCCCAGTCTGTGTTTGGGTAGTTGAAGTCGCCCAATATAATGGTGTTTGGAGAGACCTTCATATATTCCAGTGTTCTCAGGAAGGCCGAGTGGGGTTCCTGGGTTTGGGAGGGTGGTCTGTAGCAGGCTATAAACTGGAAGGCTGTTTTAACTGTTAGTTGCACATGGATAGTCTCTGATGCTTCGTGCTTTGCCACCAACCTGGAGGTGTGGGTATCTTTGATGAATATCGATACCCTCCTTTGTGGTTCAGTCCCAGTTTTGAGGCCGAAAAGCATGGTATGAGGTATAACCTGGTAGTGCTGGGGTGCTCTCGGGAGCCTTGAACCAGGTTTCTGTTACTGCACAGATATCGATGTTCTCCATGTTAAGGAGAGTTTCGAGTGCGTGCATCTTGAGGTTTAGACTTCTGGCATTGAGTAGCATTACTCTTAGTTTCTTATCCCTTGTGATACCTATGGAGGTGGGTTTGTCTTTTGAGCCTTGCCTAAAAAAGGCACTATGGGGTAGCAAGAGCCTTTGCCAATATCTGAAAGCCCAGGGTGACAGGTGCAAGCCGTCCCTAGCGAAGCATCGTGGCTTGTCGAGCATATCATCCCAAGCTGACAGGCATTGGATCCCCTTTGAATGACACCAGTACTTAAGATAATTGTTGAAATTGATCATCTTGTCTTCATATTGTGGCATCATCCTTGGTGAGGGTAAGATGCTATTCAAGGTCAGGGTCATACCGGCCTGGGCTACTTGCTCAGAGAGCTCCTCTATGTCTCTTTTCATGTAGTCCAGGGAGGTACGTCTCAGGTCATTCACACCAGCATGGACAATGACTGAGTCATATTTGTACTTGCCTTGAAGTGACCTGAGTGCTTGTGTTATGTGGCGGATCCTAGCGCCCGACAGGCTGCTCACCATAACCCTCTCCTTGTTCAGCCTGGTGAGTGGGACATCAGTGTGCCTGATGATAGTCACCTATTGCAAGTGTATCAGGTGTGTTGTCTAGTCTTAAGGGCTGTGACTGTTTGGTACACTGGCTTTGTGAGGTATGTGTTGCACGTGTTTTGTTTTGGGGTAGCGATTGCTTGGGTGTCTGCTTTGGAGGTCTCTGCTGCTTAGGCAGATCTTTATTTAGAGCCTCCGAGTATGTTTTTGTGTGATTATGTGTTTGGTTTGCTGTCGTGGTAGGTCTATGTGAGACTGGAATTGTAGTGAGTGTGGTTTAATTCTCCTCCTGACTGGTTATGCCAGTACTGAGTTGAGAGAGCTTAGCCTCCAGTTTGGCTATATGGTTGCATCTCTCACATGTGTTGGAATTTGTTGGGAGGAGGAGAGGGTTGTCTGTGTACATGAGGCAGTTGTAACATTGCCTCAAGATTCCCAGATTCACCAGCTGGACCAGAGAGGAGATTGACAACTGACCTTTGGACATGCTAGAATAATATTGGGAATTCCTTTATAATTGAAAACAAGGGCCAGTGGGGAGTGAGGGTATAGTGCTTTTAATTTTTAGTGCTGACTTATATAATTGCTTTAGTGAGCAAGTGCCAGATAACTTAAGTGCAATGTGTTACAGGTAACTTAAATGCAAAAATGACAAACAGTAACTTTCTTTCAAGTGAAACAAGGAAATAAGTACAGTAAGCAATGCAGATATCACTAGTGATCCACAGAAGTGCTGAGAAGCCGCATATTAGGTGGAATTAGCGTTCCAGGGAAATAACAAGCAAACAAACAACAAGCATATAAACAAAGCTAGATTCAGTAGGCCTGGATCTAGTCTATGCTACAGCAAACAAGGTGTACCAATTTCAGTAAGATACAGTTCAAATATTCAAGCACTATAAACCTTTAACCAGAAATTCCCAGCTCAGAAGGGCAGAGTCCAGCCTCTTCTCCCACAAGAGTGCAGACCACGAACCTTCTTAATGTAAAATAACTGGCCTGAAGCCCAAGTGCTTAAACCAGAACTAATATACTTTAAGAATAACAGACACTGGGCTCTCAATCAGCATTTCCCAACTTAGAAGGATGAAAGCTACCTGTCCTGCCACCACAGTGCATGCCACAAACCTTCCTAATGTAAAACAACTGGTCTGAAGCCCAAGTGCTTAATCCAAAAGACTTAGAATGATAGCTGCACTTTAATCAAGTTACTACTAAGCAGTAATAAATACAATTGGATACTTTAGAGAATGCCTGGATTAGTGCTCAAGTTACACAAACAAAGCTAGATCCAGCAGGCCCGAATCCAGTCTATGCCACAGCAAGCAAGGTTCACCAACTTCAGTAAGAAGCAGTTCAGATATGCATGCACTATAAGCCTTTAACCAGAAATTTCCAGCTCAGAAGGGCAGAGTCCAGCCTCTCCTCCCACAAGAGTGCAGACCATGAACCCTCTTAATGTAAAATAACTGGCCTGAAAGCCCAAGTACTTAAACCAGAATTAATACACTTTTAGAATAACAGACACTGAGCCCTCAATCAGCAGTTCCCAACTTAGAAGGATGTAAGCTACCTGTTCTGCCACTACAGTGCAGACCACAAACCCTCTCAGTGCAAAACAACTGGTCCGAAGCCCAAGTGTTTAAACCAAAAGGCTTAGAATGAGTTACACTAAGCAGTAATAAATACAATTGACTACTTTTAAGATGATGCAAAAGTAAAATAAAGTAGGTAGAAACACAAGTACAGTAAAAGCAGATGAATTTTTTTTTTTCTGAACAAGTGCTGAGATCAAAGGAACAGATTTGAGTGCTGAAACTAGAAAACTGGCTAGTTATAAGAAAAAAAATCTAAGCTAGAAGGCTTCCCTCCAACACAGAAGGGCTTGGGGGCTCAGAAGCCTACAAATAGTCTAGACCACTTAACAAGAAAGGCAGGAAACAAGCTGAATTTTTTTTTCTGTTTCCCAGATGCTCTCTTTGTACACAGTAGGAGTGCCTGAAATCAGAATATGATCTCACTGCACTCAGTTGAGTGAGCAAATGAGATGGGCCCAGAAGGAGTATCCAAACACAAATTTACAAGAGGGGGGGGCAGTTTCAAGGCCACTAAGATTAACACCAAAACAAAAACAGTGAGGGTGGGTGGGACTAACTGAAGAGCAGAGTCAAAACTTCCAGTTCAGTTAATATTCCTGCAACACAGTTAAAATCTAAGAATAAAATATGGATGAGGGAAGTTTATATTTGTCTGAATGGGTGTTTAAAAAATGGAAATGACCCTGAATAAAGCTAAAAGTAATGGTATGGTGATGTCATGAAAATATTGGGTGTTTTTTTTTTTCAATAAATGAAGTCTCTTTGATAGGAATAAAACTTGGGGAAAATTATGCTGTTATGATGCAATGGGAGGGTTTGATATAAATTATAAATGTGTTCTCAGTGGAAAATATATGGATTAGCATTTTGAAAAAAGGCTTATATATGGATTAACATTTTGGAAAAAGGCTTATGTGGTGAAATCTCTATTAATGGGAAAACATATGTCAACTGCTTATATAATCCCAGAAAACTATGAAAATGAAATTATGCAATTGACATTTTCTTTCATATAGTGTTCACGATTAAACCCAGTGAAAAGAGGTGTGCTGTATATGAGTAAAGATGAAGATGGACTGAGGTTACTAAATCCAGTTATTTATTCAGCTGCTTTAAACTTATATAGATTATTAAAGTGGGTAAAGGAAGAGAATAAGAAATGAATAGTGAGAATGTTAAGATATAAGTACAGAAAGTTCTGGGAGATGATAAGAATAAGCAAAAAAGAAAAGGAGTATGTAAATAAAGAAATGAAAAACTATCAGAAAAAATAATAACATGGAAAATAAAATCTGCTGATATAGACAGATATGGAATGATGCAGTATAATAATATGATGAAACAATAGTATTATGTAAATTCCATGGGAAAATTTACCAAAAAAAATTATTAAAGCCATCAAAGTAAAGAAAAAGTGGAGTACCAATATTGTAGAATGTGAGGGTTTCCTGTGGCGACTGGTAATAAACACATTATCAGTAAAAGGAAAATGCCACATAAAAAAGAAAAGTGAAAGAGTGTGATTATATTTTGGGGAAAATTCACAACAGAGCATGTTTTTGAAATGTAAAAGAGTGGTGAAACTCTCAAAAAAATTTGAAAAGAAACAGTTTGAGAATATTAATGACAAACAATATAGATGTGAATATGATTATGTATGGATATTATAAGAACAAGAAGAAATAATACGTGAAAAAGACAAATAAGAATTTTTTTATGTAACATGAGTTATTTGGAATGAAAGACTGAATGACTGAATTTTGTTTAATGAGAAATGCATTTTGTCAGATATAGTGCGAAAAATTCGAATGTGGTTGTATAAGAAGGAGTGGGGGTCATTTATGGAAGAATAACAATAGGATGTTATAAGGAATAATGATAACTAAAAATATTAAGGTGTATATGTGTCTGTAAATATGAATATTTTTAAATATGTAAATTATGTTTTTATGTTGTATAAAATAAAGGATCCCTACTCTTTTTTGATAGGGGTCATGCAGTCGTTTGTGTCCACCTGAGCTTCCACCAACTTAAGCCGATAAATTTTAGGTTTAACATCTCACTTGAAAGATGACAAACATAAAGTGCATTACCCTCTTGTGTTGCACATCTACTTGGTGTGGGAAAAGAACCCGTAGCCTTCTGCTCTGAAATCATGTGTGGTACCTGTTGCACCACTAAGACTGCATTTCTGAAGCAATGTTGCTTGTCTGATAGGAGACCATAGCTATTAATATGCTTGAGAAGTTTTTCAAGGAATTTAGTGTTTGAACATAGAGTTGAGATAGGGCACCATTTTTTATGGGATTTTGGGGAGATTACTTTTGGAAAAGGGATACTGATAGCATGCTTAAATATAAGTGGTAGTATGCCAGTAATAAGTGATAAATTGTTTGTGTAAGAAAGAGATTTATAATATAATTTGCTGTTTTGCTGAGAAAAATGGAGTGAGGTTCGGTGTCTTTAGGTAAAGGTTATTAAGCAAACTTTTGGTTTCTTGTATGGTGATTTTTGTAAAGTAGAAAGTGGGTTAAAATTCAAGAATGGGATATAGGAGGGTTTCATTAACGCTGTTTAGTGAAGATTATGAGCTGTTATTGATAGAACTGAATTAATTTATGATTTCATGGATGGAAGATAGGAAAGATGAAAACATTTTGTGTGGTCACTTGTTGTTGCCGCACTTGCTCATAATATGGGGGTGAGAACTCATATGAACATCACAAGTAAGTTGTTTAAGTAGTTTCTAGAACTGTGAGGGATTACAGACAGCAGATAGTTGTTTATCACTAGGGTAGGTAGCTTTTACAGTGTTAGTGGCTATTCTAGTTTGTTTCCTTTGGCTAAGGTAATTTTGTAGTTTATATCTTTTCAATTTTGTTTCTAAGATCTCCATGCTAAATCCCTTTGTGCCACAAGATTCTTAATGTCTTGTAATAACAGGGTCATATCTGACCCCTAAGTCTTCTGTTATTAGAAAGGAACATGTATAGGGTAGTTGAGAGGGCATTTAAGAACAAAGCCAATGCTTCTGTAGGATCAGTAATAAGATAAATAATATAAAAATGACACCAGTCAATAAGACCAAGTCGACATTGGAAAGTAGGAAATCGATGAATAGGAAATGGTCACACATCAAAGATTTGTGGTGGGGGTTTAGGTGTTTTGAAGGACAAAGCTGAGAGGACTGGTCAGTGGTCACTAAAAGACTTAGGCAGTATTGATATGTTTGCGCAAAAGTGTGGTCTCTTTTACATAATTAGATCTACGATAGAGTGGGTACCATACCGCAAGCTGGGCCTAATAGGGTGTTTTACCAAATGTTCTAAATTGAAATGAAGAAACATTGTATTCAGCTGTTTTGAACAATTTCCTAGTATATCCACATTAAAGTCACCCAGCCAAATGGTAATTTCATTGCATCCACTGGGAACATTTTTCTGCTAGGGTATTCTTTATAATGAAAGAAGAGGATGAGGGTGGAATATATACAAAAGCAATGCTGAATAATATTTATTTAAATAAAATTATGTTGACCAGTATCTGGTTTGGGGCGTTGGCATTTGTTTGAATTGCATTAGAAGATAAAATAAGATTGAAACAATACTTATTTTTGAATAGCAGCATAACTCTTACACATACTCTTTTTCCTGGTCTGTTTTAATAGTAATAGCATTGTATTAGCTCTAGAAGAAAGAAAAAGATAAGTGTTTTCATTTCTTCATCTGATTTTAAATTCATTTGAACAGTTGTTCACTGCTGTAGCTAAAGTCTTTAAGCCTATATTAATTTTAACAGTACATAGTTGCACTCCACTTTTGCTATTTTAAGCAGCCTTAACTGTTGTTATTAAGCCTTGGTTTCGTTGTTGTATACTGAGTGTATATCAGGCTAGTTCAGGATTTGGCTTTATATTGGAATGGTTCCAGACCAGTAAGCTCAGAGCTAGGGGTCTGTGAATTTCAGAGTTGCAGTTTTTTTATTTTAAATTACTGGTGTATTATAACAGTTCTACAAGTCCGAAAAAAAATGATAAGTATTTTTACGTCTTGTTCTGATTTGAACAGTCAGTGTCTGCTTTATTTAAGCCTATATTAGTGATTCCAGTGCATTAGTTGCAGTGCATGTTTGCTGTTTTAAGTGGTCCAACTGTTGTTATTAAGCAATGCTTTCATTCATGTGTACAGAGTGTATGTCAGGCTAAGGGTCCATTTGTCCCACCACCCCTGTTGTAGTTGTGTTCTTAAACCCAGTGGGTCTATTGCTGCCAGTCCTTTATAATAATTTGACAACATAATTCCTTTCCTCTTCCCCTTTACTGGCTGTTGACTAAAAGTAAGCACATAAGTATCATTTTGCAAAGTCTTTACCTTTGAACTACTCACCAGCATAAAAAAAGCTTTGATAAAATTGCTTTACATTGAGTGTATTGATACTGCTCGCACTGATTTTAGTATCAAATTTGTAATTTTAGTATCAAATTAGTGAGCTTTTTACTACACTTGGTTTACTGGTTCTTGTTGATGGTATTAGATGATTTCCAGGCTAGTTGTTTTGTATTGAAATTTAAATACTCAGTAGCAGGTCCACCCAGCCATTCTTCTAAAAACTCAACTCTAAGCAGTTATAGTTATCCCTGCCCCCAGAGTTATTCTGTTGGTATCATGGACCAGCATTTCCCAACATCTTCTCTAGCCAGCCTGATTGAAATGGGTATCTTGAGATAGTTAAGAATGGGCTCATGCTGTCAGACAATCATCTATAACTCAAACAGCATAAACAAATGTGTGAGAGATGTACAAATATAATACTCTTGGAGGCAAAAATTTCACACACAGTAAAGTCAGACACAAAAATCATCAGCGGTACACTACACATCACACCTCTCCGAGGCCATCACAGCACACATAATCCATCATATGCAGTGGTTCTAAAGATTAACTTGCATAAACCTCAAAGGCATCCAAAACACAGGCACAAAGCACACTCTGCATATTAAGCCTACTTCCTTACATAGCGCAAGGATGATCATTGTCACCAATGCTGAGCCCATACAACAGGCATCAACCCACCCAAACATTCTTGTTATAGGTGACTCCATTGTAAGACATACAGATGTGCCTCATACCAGGCTGAGCAAAGAAAGAGTGATGATTAGTTGCATGTCTGGTGCCAGGATCCTTCAGATCATGCATGCACTCATGTCCTTGAACAACAGGTACTAGAATGACTCGGTCATAGCTCATTTCAGTGTCAATGACATGGGGTATACCTCCTTAGATTATAGGACGAGAGACATGATGGTGCTCTCAGACTGTGTATGTCTAAGGCAAGTATGAGCTTAGCACTGTGCAGCATTGTACCTTCTTAACGGATGATGATGCCACAATGTGAGAAAAAAATAATTGATTTCAATAATTGGCTTACATTTTGATGTCATTCAACAGGGGTCCAATATTTTTCAGCATGGGATGATATGATCAACAGACCATGCTGGCCTACATCTGCCCCCTTTAGGGTTTCAATTATTCCCAAAAAGAGATTACCCACCCCCATAGTGCCTTTTTTAGGCAATGACAACATGATAATCCTACTCACATACTGAAACAAACAAAGGAAAATATGAAGGTGTTACTGATCAATGAACAATGAACAGGATCCTGAACAAGAAGCTCTACTCCTTACTAGCTCTTCACATCCTTTAAGACATGAACATCTGTGTGTTGACTAAGACGTGGCTTAAAATAGCAGAGAGCACTCCGGCTGTGCAGGGCTGTGCCTTCAACACATTTAGACCATCTATTGAATCTGCAGATCTTGTCTGTAATGCCGGCATGGGGAATTGTGCCAAATTCCTTAGTAAAGTTGACATAGGAAGTATAGACAATAAGATGCCTGCCCAGTGCTTCAGTGATCCTGTCAGAGAAGTCAACTAGTTTATGTAGACATGAACTAATATTTACAAACCCAAAGTGATTGTGATCAAAAGTTTTGAGATTGCCAATGTCATTGTTCATCAGTTTGGCTGTTATGTGCTCCATGGCTTTTGAGCTAATCTTGTCAGACTAATAGATGAGTTACCAGACTCAGATGTGTGGGACTGCACTTGCAGGACATCAGGGTTCTAAGACACAACCTGTGGGTGGTCTGTGTTTGAAAAAGTTTAGAATTTTGACTAGTAACCAAACAAAAAAGCATTGCAGAAGAACCAGGCTCAACTATGAATAATCCAAAATAAACTTTAATATAAGTATACATATTAAAGTTTTATATTAAAGTTTATTGTGGATTATCCAGAGTCAAGCCTGGTTTGTCTGCAGTGCATTTTTGCTTGGTTATTGGTTGCTGCACGTTCGATGGTTTAAGTACTGTTTTCCTGCTTTTTTTGAGAATTTTGTCTAGATGATACTCAGCACTTCCTAGTGGCATCCAGGTAACATCAGCTGCTGAAATCAAATTAGATTACATTTAAAAAAGAACTATGCAAACTGGATCCAGACAAAACACAGTGAGGAGACAGAATTAATAATGACCTGAGAACACTTCAGCAAGAACTTGCAGTGTCCTTATAGCTATTATTTACTAAGTCTATAAATATGGGGAAATTCCTCAAGGTTGGAGACATGCACTTATTAAAGCACTTATTAAACCTGTTTTTAAGGGAGAGAGAAGTAGGGCAAACCCAAAGTCATACAGACCCTTAAGTCTACTTTCTGTTTGTAGAAAAATGATTGAGAAGGTAATATTGTATAAGTTAATGTAAGAAGTGGAAAGGCTTGACCTTAAAACTATATATCAGCATGCATATGTTGAAAATAGATCTGTTACCACATGTAACATAATTTATATAGATTTAACTTCAGAATTTGATAGGGTCATAGACAAAACACTGATCAGTTAATTAGAGCAACTAGGTATTGATGTACTCTTGATAAGATGGATAACTGCATGGCTTTCAAATAGGACACGGCAAGTGGTATACAGCAACTGGACAGGTGAAATTCATGGTTACAATCAGGGTGTTACACAAGGCTCTGTCCTAGGCCCATACTTGTTTAGATTGTATCATTCAGACCTATATTTTTCATCTGAGGTTTTCTACAGTCTTTATGTAGATGACTTGGAATTGGGAAAACTGATGACATGTGTTATAGGGCATGTCTGCCACAGAACTAGACTAAATTAGCAATTGGGGGACAGAAGAATAATATGCTGATAAATACATCAAAAACTAAGCATGTGAGATTTGGGAGACATAAACTGAAAGGTGAATGTTTAGTACAGCACACAGTGATTGAAACTGTACATTAATTTTAAGGACTTGTGTATATGGGTGTATGCAGCTTTGAGTCTTTCTAATCATATCAATCAATTGGTTAATGATAGTTATAGAACTGTAGGTTGTAGAAAACAATATATAAAGACTAGAAAATTAGAAATGATGAAGTCATTATTTATTAAGTACATTAGACCTACACTTCAAGTATGGAATCACAGTGTGGAAACCCTATAAGTAAACATGCATGAGTAAACTGGAAAGAGTAGCGCAGAAATATACCACCACTGGCATCCATAGATGTGAACATTTAAGTTATTGTGAAAGACTAAAATATCTAAATTTGTACAGTGTCTCATATAGATATTTAAGAGGAGATTGTATTCAAGTATACAGGGCATTTACAGATGGTTTACTATTGAAATCTGGAATCATCCGCTGTAACAGTCACACCATAAAATGGAAATCCAACATCTCAATTAGACAAAACACTAGAAACTGATTTCACCGCCACCCGTAGTTCGACATATTCAACATAGCTGTAGGTGGTGTCAGTCACTCAAACTATGCAGTGGAACTGACTGTTAGACTGTCAAGATAACAGCACATACTTTTAACTGTTTTGCATGTGAGCAAGCCCCCTGCATCCCGCATGAGGGGGACTGCGGCCCCCCACCCCATGCAAATTATATATACCAACTCTGAGATCACACTAAAGCGAGGAAATGGGTAATTTCACTGTTCCTCACTGTACCGCAATCCCCACTCACAATACTGAAATCAGACTACCCAATTACACTGCACATTCGGTATTGTGCATTCGTAGTAGTCTGGTTAGGCATTGTGCCTTCTTAAAAAGTGCCTTTCAGCCATTTGCCGTTCAATCAACAGCACTATGTGTTTTCAGCAGTAAACCTTTAGAGGTAACTACCACTGAAAATATTTGGGGTTATCAAAAGTTAGTAGAGAATCCTCAGACAACCTATGTGGAAGATTCTTTAGGAATGAGAAGTTTACTAACTGGTTCTCTAAGAGAGAGTTTGATGCATAGAACAGAGTGCCAAATTACATTAAAGCAAGTACTAGTTCAGATATTTTTAAGAACAGCCTGGTCACTTGTTTTGGGAAGAATTGTTTTGTCATATTGGCAGACTAGAATATTCCCTTCAGTACAGCTCTTTTAAGTATATACCTTTAGCTCCCAGTGGGTGTGGTTTGAGCCTTTAAAAAATGAAGCTATCACCTTACAGTTCTAACAAATACTCATTGACAGAAACCAAATATCAATGCAATTGTATTTGCCATCATATATGCTTCAGGATAAAATATTCTGATACCTTGTATGTAGCATGGTTTTGAAATTGTTAATGCAAATTTGAACAAGCAGTATTTGGTGCCTAGAGGTGCAGTGGGAGGTAACTGCAGAAATGCCTGGAGGTGCACTTTGGCTTTATGAGTGCCCGCGCTTAAAATATTTGTATGTCTATACGTATGTACTACAAAACAGCTGGGAATATTATTAGAGTTCATAGAACTCTCTTTCTTTTATATTTTTCAAGGTTTTATTTATAAGGCTAAGTTCCATTTTTCTGCTGTTGGAGTAGGAATTTATTGAAATAAGATTGGAGTATTTTCTTTTTGTTGTACAGTCTCTTAATGTGGGAATTCCACTGTACAGTTTTATTTCTAAATTTACCTCTATTATGTAACAGATGAGGACAACTGCTGACAAAATATTTTTTCATACCAAACTAGAATTCTGAAAAGTATGCAGTTTCATCAGGCATACGGATGATTGAAAGAGATATGTAAACCTAAGTTTGTCCTATATGTCATTTAGTACTCATATGGTTTTGAAGAAATTCAAAAAGACAGTAGTACTCTTAGGATGACAGCATGTGGATTTAACTAGAACATAAATGGCACTGTGGGTACTTTAAAAACAGGAGGAATTGTACAGGATGAAGTTGAGAAGATTTGTTTTCCTCTGGCAGGAAAGGGAATCCACAACAATAGAAACCATAAGACTGTTGAGCATGTTCATTGTCAGTTGAATTTGTCTGCATTTAATTGAAAGATATTTAAAGTGAGTAATAGCTGTGTTTAGTATAATGGAGAACTTCTCACATTGATTTGGATAAGTTGTATTATATTTATTTTACATTTGTTTACCGGGAAAGTCCGACTGGGCATGGATCCCATTTTCAGAGGAGGCCCAGGGAATCTGTGTGCTACAAAAGGGACATAGAGGGGATATACAGTTGGCAGTGATGTTGTTCAACACCTTATTGTGAAGCAGAGTGACTTCAGTAAGTTCAATGTTGATGATGTGTAACATTTGGCATACTATACTCCTAGTAAATATGGTTACTCCCCTACAGTTCTCTGTGCCTGCAAAGGCTTGATAAGTGCTGAATCTGGGAAAGGATGCACGATGGTACAGATTTAAAACTGTTTTATAAAGTAAACAAATATTTATTTGCTTGCTCATCTTCTGAAATTAAAAAGTGCTTCCTTAACACATTTCAGATTAGAATTTATGTAGGTATGCCCATGACATGGACTATGCCATAAAAGTGGCATTTTCAGAATGGCACGAGCTGGGGAAGCATCATAAGATCACAGGCAGATACATGCTGAATCCCCACAGAATTATAACATGTTATTAAAGTTAATGACTTTCATCTTTGAATTTAGGCATCAGTCTAATAGATGGCAGAATCATACACAGCATCCCAACATTCCATCTATGTCAAAATAGATGAAGAACTTAGTCACACCATCTTACTCCTTCTGGTGAGTGCAGTGTTGGTATGCCTAACAATGCAGTCAGCAATCACAAAAATTCTTCTTTTTGCCTGCAAGCCTATGTGATCTTGTGCAATCGTTTGCAGTTTTTGTGATCCATTACACATGTGTATGAAGGTTCAAGAGTGGGAGATCATGTCAAATATCTTGTAGGTGGCTGAGAGTTTCGGGATGGACACATATTCATGCATATTTTATCATCTTAGCATATGATGGTTTAGCTTTAAGTTGTTTATTAATCAGAGGAGGTGAGGAGAGACATGTCTGCAATGTAAATAAATACTGGCATCACTCACAAATAATAGATTGTAATCATCTGTAAACATGAGATGGTTGCAAACACTGCTTCAACAAGCCTACTGCTGTTATACTGACTGTAGAAGTGTTTACTGTTTGTTATTGAGAGGTAGTAAAACCCAGAAGACAAGGTGGCATTTAATGAGTTTCTTATACCTATCAGAATGCCACCAATAATTAAATGGATCTACAGAGATCATTGGAAACATACCAAGTATATTTGCATGGATAATAACAAGGCACCTTGAAGAAACACTTATATGACAGTAAACAATAAAGAGATTCACTTTCTAAAACACTACTATACTAAGCACTTATATGTACCTGCAATTTAATCCTAACCCGCATTTATCTGACTGGTTCAACCCTACCACTTATTTTTAACTTATAACATTAATTCTTAGGTCAAGTAGTCTAAGTCTGAATTCCACCATCACTATGCCAGTTTTCTTTAAGAAAGTATCATATTGACATAGTTCAAGATGGTCACTTTGGTAGACTCTGCTCATCTTCTTGTGCCATTCCATTTAACATGTGCTGTTTCCAACAAATGTGAGAAACTTGCATCTCAGCAGTCTGCCAGCTATTATTTATAATCTCAGTGAAAGAATATCAGCCTATGAATTCTGCCAGTCACTTTAACTGAGACATTTTTACTCACCGTTTATATCATGCATGCACGTATCACAGCTGGGAGGCAATCATTAGCATCATTTATGGATATTTCATATCTACATTTTTTAAACAATTATTACTATTGTATTTAGCTTTTTAAGTATTTTAATTACAATATTTTATTAAATACTACAGTATTAATGTGGAATTCTGTGAATTTAGATCTCATTAAAAATCTGCAGCTGCATTTGCAATTTAAATGTTAAAGGCAGAGAGAAAAAAATCATTTTTTAGCACCATGGAACATTGTCTCCTTCTATAACAAACAGACTGTCAGGAATGTTTTATTAATTGGGGAGTATAATCCTCCTCCTCATACACTTAAAACATATGCCTAAAGTGCAACTCATGTAGCTGGAAAATAACATTTCACGTAATGAAGTTTTGTAGAGAAGATAGAAGGCATTTGGGAATATTTTTGTAAGTCTGTTTAGAAAATTATGCACATTTTTTTGGTGGCAACAAAAATGTATTTTACATGAGAAGCTTGACAAGAAACTGTGAAAGATACAGCAGCTGAGAAGATGCTCAGCCTTTTTCCCCCAGAGTATTTTCTTAATGACACCAGATTTCTGAACAAGTTGCAAAGGCATGCCCTGCGTTATATACCTTGTCCCTGCATTTTTCACAAGTTAATACATACTGCACCTTTCCAAAGCTGTACTACAAGCTACTAAAGCCTTCAGTGAAACAGTAAATTATTGTGCATTAAGCAGGATATGAGCAATTCTATAAACACTCCGAAGTTGCTGAAGCTCTTTTCATCATTAATACATCAATGAACTTACAGAAGCTACTGCATTAAACACCATAGTGAGGAATAATGTGTCATATTTATGAGTTCAGAAGGGCATTGAGAAAGAGTAAATAGGATTATTATACAATTTCTGGAAATCAGTGCTTCATATTTTTCTGAAATCTGTTTCTTACCTCATATCTGCAGTGTTATAATGGTGCTAAGCAAAAGTAATTGTATTTTACTAGAGGAAGCATCAAATAAATCTGAAAGGTAAAAACATCATTTGCTACACTAAAGTAGAATGCTTCATTTTAAATAGTGCAAGAGTATAAAGAATTAGGTCAGTTATTTTCGATGTTCATAGTAGTTGAACTCTGTTGCTCCATGGATGATGGGTGTCAGAAATGTGGAGTCTCAATGGCAGAAAAATTCACTTTCATGCAAAAGTGCACCTGAAGCAGGGTATAAGGAAAAAATTGATTTACATAAACTTCCGTGGAACTTTTGCTTCAGACCCTTACTGGGAAATGTTCTGGAAATTAAGGAGGCTACGGATAGGAAGAGGCTAGTAAAATATGTATATTAATGGCTGAATGACAGGGGACAAAGGATGAAGCTGGGGATACTTCAATAAAGATATAGAAGTTTTGATTTGGAAACACAGCAGTCTGATCTAGAACTGCTGCTGTATGAAACCTTTAGTACAGATATCAGGAGGGGCATTGAGGATTTTATTACCATTTATGGTAATAACAATAGGATACAGAGGATAATGAGTTAAAGGAAGGAAGTTTACAGGAAACTGTAAGTAGAAAAGCAATGAGCACAGAAAATAGTGACTAAGGGTTATGCAATGGAAATGTGGCATACTTAAACCGAAAGCAGCATTTTGTAACTGGAACTCTACCTCTGGAGTCACACTGATTAAGAAAAAGATCAACAGATGATAGTGACAGCAGAAAGCAAATGCTTGTGTAGAAGTGCTCACTGATCTCTATGACCAAGATCCATCATCAAGGCATTCATTTCATACATAAAAACATATTCTTTGTAATGATACTGAAAATCCTTATATAGTATGCATAAGTTCCAGACAGATATGACAGCGATTTTATTTTTTCAAACAACCTGACATGCAAAAGAAAATCCTTCTTGGTTATAATTAAAAAAATGTATTGAAGAAAAAGTCTCCCTTCAATAAGGGAGAAGATATGTTATATTAGACACAGCTACTTCTGAACTTTGGGCTAATTAAAACTTGTATGTATATAACACTGAACCGAAAAAAAAAGCTGTAGAAACCAAGCCAATGACCACACTCGGACAAATAAACTTAGCGCTTTCATCCACTTTAATAACGTGAACTTCATCACTGATGAAGTTCACGTCATTAAAGTGGATGAAAGCGCTAAGTTTATTTGTCCGAGTGTGGTCATTGGCTTGGTTTCTACAGCTTTTTTTCGGTTCAGTGTTCAGTAGAGTGATTTCAAGTTTATTTGTATGTATATAACACAGAGTGGATGCTCACCTCTACTAAAATGCCAGTAAGTTCAGAAAGCTTGTAAAAATAGCTGTATATCAAAAGAAAATTGAATGACTCTGTCAAGTCTAATTTCCACTTATACATGGGCAATCAAGTTAGAACACTTCATTAGACATATGACTAAAAGAAACATTATTGGCACATAAAGTTCTGCACATATTGTACTTTTTGTCAGATGCTCTGAACTAAATCTAAATTGGTATAATGAAAGAGGTAATCCATAATATTAGCTGACTAATAACAGATTTGGTGTGAACATTTAATGTTTGCAAATCTGGCTTCTTTATTACATTTCCTTACTACTTCAGCTATAAATGTTTAGCTATTTAATTTCTCATTTTGTGGATTTTATGGACCACTTACAAAATAAAAAACAATTCATAAAACCATCCCACGTCCTTAAACAGACTGACCTTATATGTAATTTTTCATTAAAGAATTATATATTATTTAAAGATATTTCATACGAGTCATTAACTTAGATTATATTGACCTGCTGACCTGTAGAGACTGCTGTGCTCTTTCTTTTCTTAATAAGCATCTCTGCATTATGCTACAGTCAACATAGACAGAACTCTGTCATGTACAGTTGTCAAGTTCCTAGCTGTACAGCCTTCAGTAAGTTCAGTTGTTATGAAAGATATACTATGTGTCTTGATGCAGCACAAAGTCCTGTATCAGAACATTTGATTCCCCTCCCCCATTTCTTGTGTGTGTGTGTGTGTGTGTGTGTGTGTGTGTGTGTGTGTGTGTGTGTGTGTGTGTGTGTGTGTGTCTGTGTGTGTGTGTGTGTGTGTGTGTGTGTGTGTGTGTGTGTGTGTGTGTGTGTGTGTAGATAGATAGATATCTGAGTGCATGTGTATGTTAATTTACCTACAATATCTTACCCAGCAATAATTGCAACTAAAGTGATGAAAAAATAAATAATCTTACATGCACCTTATTGCTTACTGCCACATGTGCCCTAAACATTACACATTTAATTCACACACACACACACACACACACACACACACACACACACACACACACACACACACACACACACACACACATATACATAAAACCCCATAATGAAATCCTCAAATGCACACACTCCTACAACATTTATAAAAATCATAACCCAAACACAAAAACACACCAGCCAGCAAATTAACCAACATGCTAATGGTCCCAACAGTTTTTTCTGTAAGGGGAGCAATCCCTCTGTACATCCTGCAACTTTAAATGTCAATTACAAAATCAAAAACAATGGGGAAAGGACATATTCCCATTTCCCCACTATATCATGATGTCACACAATACACAAGCCACACCTTTTGATTTAGCTATGTATAATTTTTGGCAATTTTAGCATATAATAGCTCATACCACAGCTGAAAACTTTAGATAAGCAGTGCATATGAGCCACTCAAAACTACAGGATAAAGCTAATAAAAGCTAATTAGTACATCATTGTCTTAATCATCTGCACTAAATCATTTAAATCATATTAAAAAATGCAGTTTTGTGCATATTGTTAGAAATCCCTTCAAGTACATGAAAATAAATTGCTTATTTTGACTTTTCTCAAGCTTGTTTGTTTGATTCATTGTCTACTCATATTTTTCTTTATTTCTCATTTTATATATATGTGCAAGCTATAATGTTAAGAATCTCAGAGAAAGATTGAAAACATTGTGATATAACTGACAGATCATTATTTATGATGGGGCAACCTTAAAGAAGTAAGAATAATAAAATAAGGAGGTGACAGGTGCAAGATGACTTGTCATCGTATCAGACATGGTAACTAGTATTTAGTAATATTAGTTTGCTCAAAGGTGTTCTGAGAGATAGCTACCAAGACATCATCTCTGGAAAGTCCATTTAGTGCCCAATATTAAGCACATTTAGAAAACAAACTTCCCATGTGGTTATTATTTTATTATATGAACACTTGTAAATAATTCAATGCAATATAATTGTTCTGGAGTATCACTTTGTTAAAGAAAATTCAGTTTTATATTGGAAAAAAAGAAACAGTATCCTGGTAATAATGAATACTTGTAGTATCACAGAATACCTCTAGCTAACAGTTAGTTAGCATCCTGTTAATAAGGACTATGTGTAGTACCACAGAATATTTCTAGTTAAGAGCTAGTCAGTATCCGGATAATAAGGATTACCTGTAATATAACAGAATATTTCTGGTTAAGAGCAATAATTTGCTGGAAAACATCATTGTTGATTTTACTGACTTAGCAACAAATGGTTCTCAACTGTCAGGGTCAAATAGCTGTGAACAGTACCTTAAGGTACATAAATGTAAAGCTTGGCAGGTGTACCTACAAGTCATGAGATCAAAGTATGCAGTTTGTCTTTTTCCTTTTCCTCCATCCTTTCTTCCAGGTCTACCATGATCTTTTTCTTTTTTTTTTTTCTTTTTTTTTTGGAAAAAAGTGCAGAAGATAGTTTCCAGACATAGGACAAAGCTGGGGATAATTATACTCCAGACTACTGAAATAAAATATGCAGCAGTTTAGTTTGTGAGCAAACCCTGTCTGGATACAAAAGAGCCAATGTAGCAAATGCAATCTCATTGCCTCACCTGGTGTCCACTGCCTACCACTTGTGCTTGTCTGGTCTGTCTTTCATCTGATTAGTTAAAAGTAGACCAGGTAACTAGTTTGTGAATGCTCACTCACTCACTCACTCACTCACTCACTCACTCACTCACTCACTCACTCACTCACTCACTCACATGCTGACACAATCACTCATACAGTGGCACACTTGGACAAATTGTTCCTCTTTCTTATCTGATAATTTACTTTGAACTGAAATCAAATGTAACAGTCTATATTTTCTGATAGCTTAAGGTACCTGTTGTTGTTGTTGTCTTTCGGCTTTTCCCCGTTAGGGGTTGCCACAGTGGAAGTCCAGTCCGCTAATGATTGGCAATAGATTTTCACAGTGCCGAGTTGCCAGCTCGATGCCCAATCTTCAACAAAGGCACGCCCATTCACACATGTCTGTATTCAATTTTATTCCTGTTACACAGTATAATTGCTCACAGACAAACTTCTCTTTACTTAAGATTTCTTCAGTAAGTCTGTCTAATCAGAAACTCTATGTAGTTTCTGCGAACTCACAAGTTTCTGTTTCTGTCTGGCTGTTATAACTGAGTTGTTGTTATTGCTGCACAGTATGTAAAGAAGATTGTCAAAAACAGTTCATGATTTCCTAGGAGATAAAAACAAATCTATTTTCCTTTTGATGTTTTATGTTTCTGTTTATGTAAGTTTCTTCTAGAGAAAAGTTACACAATTCTAAGTAGTGTCCAGTACAATAAAGACCACGGTTGGTGAATCAAAACTGCAGAAAGGGTATGTATCGTTTAGAAGTTAGTGCGTGAAAAAGGGGCAGCTTCTGAAACATTATTTTGTTTTGTTTTTTCTTGTGGCACATGACATTAGTCCTAGAATTATTTAAAAAAAATGTCTGTGTCTATGTGTATTAACATAATTGATTGCAATAGTGAAAATTTAATGAGAAATAGTAGTAGTTTAAACTATTTTGTAAATTTCTTTAAATATTTGAGTGTAACACTAATGTATGGTCTGGGAAGAAGGACGTATATGTTGTAGCTTTTATGTTTTCCATGATATTTCCTGTATCAGGCACTCATTTCTGGTATCATGATGAGCTTTTATCAAACAAATCCTAAAACCATTTAACTTTAATAGTTATTAAATATTAAATTGTATCCTCCAAACAGGCATCATGCCTCATGAACGGAGAAAGGAAACAGTCATCCTTCTGCACAAAGTTGGGCCATCTACACTTTTATTTATGGCTTTGACCAGATTTCTTGCTCTAAGAGGTTGAGAGGTATGCTTCTCATCCATGTGAAGCAGAGTTCCTCTCTAATTCAATTCAAGTGCAACTTGGACAATTGGATGGGAAACCAGAGATGTATCCCTGGTTTGGCACATATGTCTCTAATGGACACAGGTAACCTGTAAGCTATGTCTCCATATTAGAACCCCAATTAAGTGCAGACCCAAGGAGAAAAGCTCTAACATAACAATCCAACAGAAAAAATCATAAGTGAATTATTGGTATAACTTGACATGTTCCAATATGCTTCAGGCAGTAAAATAATTGCACGATACATTGCCACAGCTTAACAGATTATAGAATGCAGTTGTAAGCAAAATAATATTATACATTGTTTGAAATACTAAATGAAATTAAACAGAGAAAGGCAATCAGGAAGTCATACATGATCAGCTAAGGATGGAGAACCTGAAAGTAATATACTCATGAAGAACAGTAACGGTTAGTTATTGATAAGAAGTAGTTTAGCTGTGAAACAAGTTAGTTGAAGAAGATGCATTACAGGAAATCTGTACCAATGTGATAGTGGATAATAAAAATGCTCAACAGTAAACTAAAAATTTGAACACATAAGATAGGAAATATGTCTATAAACACTATATATACTAATACATGGGTTCTGATTATTCATAAGTTTGATGTGCTTAAGGAGACATTGATCCCCTTTGGAGGTAAAGAGGTATGATTATTGCTTGAATCGTGCAATGTATTAACCAGGAGATGATCAGGAATGGATCCATGAGTTTTTCAGGAATGGACAGCTCAGCATTGATTGTCTTAAGGTTACTATAAATGTGACTGGATTGGCATTCCAGGTTTTAGTGATGTAACTGGAGTATCAGGCATTACCAGGTGAGTTGTGTGACTTAATGTGTTGTGATGAATATTTTGAGCAAAGGTTTCTGGATGAAGAATAGTCTTGAGTGATATCTTTTAAGGCTGGGAATTTTCTGGTTTGAGGACTATGCTGTGAGTTATGAATGGGTTCAAGCCATTTCTGGTGTTTAAAGGCTGTACATTGGTGGTACCTATGCAGGTGACTAACAGAAATTCTTCTAATTTATTGCAAATTTATATATTTATAGGTTCATGGGTTCATAGGTAGGTACCAGGCTATAGGCCCAAGGGCCTACATAAGCCTAGCCAGCAAAGTTCCATAGCTTACACAACTCAAGAAAGTTATTTTCCTGTGCCACTGTCCAGCAGAGACACAGAAGTGATCCCCGGGGTGTATTTCATATTTCCCATCCACTCATCAAGATTTTTCTTGAAGAGTGCTAATGAAGAACTTTGCTTGACATAAGATGGGTAGCTTGTTCCAGAGTATAGGAAGTCTCTGGGACAGGAATCTATCCCTCCAGCTTGTCCTGTTTATTGTGGTGACAAGGTTTAGGTCCCAAGAGCGTGTAGCTCAGGGGGATTGGGATTTCTTTAGCTGTAGCATGTCCAACAGCCCTGGGTTTGACATAGCTTTATATGTTAGGTAGAGATCATCTCGGAGTAGGCGATATGCTACGGAGTAAAGCTGGAGTTTTTTGACGTGGTCAGTGTAGGGCATTTGTTTAAGGCCAGTAATCCTCTTTGTGAGGTACTTCTGTAGCCTTTCCAGCTGCTGCAGATGTCTTGTGAGGTACATTCCAAAAGGGGCATTGTACTCTATAATGGGTCTAATGAGTGACAAGTAGAGAGGAACAATGACCTCTTTTTTCCTGGATGAGAACCCTTTTATGATGAGGTGTGCCATGTAGAAGGACTTCCTGACTACTGTGGCGATGTGACTATCAAAGGAGAGACTACTGTCCACCTGGGTCCCAAGGTCTCTTATCACACATTTGGTGTTAAGTAGGTTGCTGCCTATGTGGTAGTTCATGGGTACAAAGTTTTTACGAAAGGGGATGACACTGCACGTTTTGTCATTGAGCTTGAGGCCATGGCTCTGACACCAGACATCTGTCTCAGTGAGGCCCTTCTGAAGGATGTCTACATCATTTGGGGACTTGACTATGGCTCCTAGTTTGCAGTAATCTGCGAACTTCGTTAGCTAGAGGCCTTCTGTTTTAGCCTGTACTTCAGAGAAGTAGATACCAAACAGAAGAGGTCCAAGGACGGAACCCTGTGGTACTCCACTTGTCACTGCTTTGAGGTCAGATTTGGAGTCTGCAACTTTTACAGTGTGGGTTCTGTCAGTGAGCCAGTTGGCAACCCATCTTGTAACTATTGCTGTGCACCATTCAATGGGCACAAAGCCTGATGCGAGGCTATTATTGAACATGGTGCTTAAGTGGGGAGCCAGTTCATTCTGAAGTTCGTGTAAAACGCAGCCTGGGATGTTGTCTGGTCCCATGGATGCTGTGTTTTTGGCTTTAGAGAGTGCAGATTTTACCTGCATAGTTGTGATAGCAGGGACTCTGCATTCTTCCTGTATAGATATGGGCCCTTTAGGGGGTGAGAGGGGGGTAAAGTTAGCACTGAACCTATCTACCAGGATGTTGGCAATATCAGTTGGTTCTGTAATTTTCGTGCCTTTGTGCTGTAACTCAGAGCAGATCTGGGTGTTGCCATCTAGATTCTTGACATAGCTATAGACATTGTGTGTGTGTGTGTGTGTGTGTGTGTGTGTGTGTGTGTGTGTGTGTGTGTGTGTGTGTGTGTGTGTGTGTGTGTGTGTATGTGTGTATACATTTTTGCATTACCTGGAGATTTTGAAAATTGGATAGATGCAGAGGATTGATGATAATGGCTAGGTAGAGATAGACTTTTTTTTTACTGTCTGTCAGTTGATTATTGGATCTACAGTGTGTTCCAAGTTTTTATTTATTTTTGTTTAATATGACAGGGTGCATACATAGGTCAAATTTTATGTAATCATCTGTTATGACTGCTGATTATTTTGTAAGGGAGGCTACATTGTGTTTTTTACCAGTGAGACAAGTGATTCGTGTTTACTTTTTTGCAGTTTAAGATTTGTGAAAGGAGAGGAGTAGTTTTCGAATGGGGGGCTCAGTAGCATTTGAAAGTTATCTAGCTATGAATCAATGGATGTTAAGGATTCTTGGGTAATTTGTTGGAGCTGACATAAATTTGGTGTGGAACACATGAATATAGAAGTGTCTGCATACTGTATTCAGCTTGTATTATGTTCAGATGTGGTGTGTAGGTAATTTATGAAGAAAAAATCATTCAGTTGCATCTGTCTTTCTGGACTGTATAGTGACTGAATCAGTTATCCCTTGCTATTCTATTTTCCATCAGAAACTTAGCTGTTTTGTAAAGTGCACATCTGCTGTTATGCAGGTTCACAGGTGCTTATATCTAGCATCGGTTATTTCTATTTCATGGCAAGGTATGTCTGCAGAATTCTGGAAAAGCTGGCAGAGCTGTTTTTGCTGTAGCAGAAATTTCATATGAGTTCTCAATTTCTGGTACATTGCACAGCTCTCTTCTTAGGAAGTGAATTCCTCTTGGGAAGAGGAAGAAGTCTTGGATTTAACCTATACCTCCCTCATGTCATCTCCCTTTGGCTATGACTCTGATGATAGTGTGCGCCATCATGCTTTCCGCAAGGATGTCTCATGGGGGGGTTGTCAGTCTCAATGCAGGTAAATTTCAAATGGAGATATAAGCAGTGAATGTCTGAGAGCAAGAGATACCTGAACCTGCCAGTCTTTGAATAACAAAAAAGTGATTAATCCCCCCTCCCAGTTAATGAGAACATTGTGGTCAATTTTATGCAAACATCCTGGAGCCAGATTCCTATCTCCCTTAATCCCCAAAACATCTGACAGGCTTTATTGGGCTTTTAGGGTTTGCTAGTTTTAATGCATATAAAATAAGCCTCTGGTGGATCTGGCAGTAGTCTCCTTAATGCTGCCAGGGAATCCAAATTGTTTGTAGGCCCCAATGTATGTCTTTAGCAAAAGGAAGAGTTGAGTAGTTGCCTGGTTTTGGAGAGTTTACACTTTTTGCAACCTGCAGTTTTAAGGCTGTTAGCAGCCAGATCCACAAGACTGTATATATCAAGGAAAAATCTAGAGGCAAAGTGAGGATTTGCCTTCAAAGGTCCTTTGTGAAGCTCTGAATGTGTAGCTAGTAAACACTTGCTAGTTCCATTCATAGTGTGGGCAGACACATAATTAAACGTAGATTTGGTGCTGTCAGTGCTGCATCAAGGACAGCAGCAAATGTCGGTCATTGAGGCCTGGTGAAGAATACAACACCTGCAAGAAAAGGACAAAAGGCAGCTCCTGAATTCAGCGCTAGATAATGGTCTAATTTTTACTCATTCTATCCAAGATGCAACAAAGAGGATCACTGGCCTCAAACAAATGCCCTACACTGACCGTCTCAAAAAACTCCAGCTTTACTCTGTATCATGTCGCCTACTCCTAGGAGATCTCTGCCTAACATATAAAGCTATGTTAAACCCAGAGCTGTTGGACATGCTAAACCATAAGAAATCCCAATCCCTCCGAGCTACACGCTCTAGGGACCTAAACCTTGTCACCACAATAAACAGGACATGGTTGTAAGTTTAGTATGAGTTAAGACTGAGTAAGAAAGGGTTAATTCATCAAAGGAAGGAGGGTGGAAATAAGGCTGGTGTTGTGTGGAACTTAGAGTAGTTTTATGTGTGGTTAGTTGGTTTAGGGAGCACATTTTTGTATAATCTTGCTGGGCTTACTACTGGCAAGTAATACGTCCTAGACAACCAGTAGGTACTGGAACCAACATGTCGGTGTCTGGTTGTATATGCATTTTTTCCTTGCTCTCTATTTTTGTCATCCTTCTTGACTAGAGAAACCTGCCTTATTTGTGTGGTAAGTTTCATGGGCAGCAGGTTTCTAAGTCAGTTGGGGGAATGTGGGTAGAGCCATGGGATGGTTCATTCACTTTGTTGGCTGTTTTAGGAACTTCCTGATTTTTTGGACAGTTGTGGAGTCTTCGGCTTATGGTTGTGTGGCTGTTGGCTTTATCATGGTTGTTGGTGGTATTGATGGTCATGTTTCACTTGTTAGGGTCGGTCACGGCATGTTCGTTTTGGCTGGGGAGTTGATATGGTGATGTGTTTGTGGTGGCTCACAGTTCCTTTCATTCTGTTAGTGTGAGTCAGTGGTTTCATGGCCTTTTGATGGCTGGGTTTGCCTTAATCACTTGCTGTGAGGGCATTTTTGTGAAAGGACCCTGGTTTTAAAGGTTTTCTTGGGATTGATGGAGCACAGGTCCTAGATTTTGTTCGCAGACTGTGTCATGCTTGCGGATGATGGTTGATGGGGCAGGCTCACTGCACATGCGCAGTTGAAAAATGAAATGCTGGGGTGGGAAATAGAAGCTGCACTGCATTGGGGATAGTTTTAAAAAATAAGGGAAAGAAAGAAGCCACAAGAATTCCTCTCAATGTTATAGAGTTTCACAAAATGTGCAGATATTTGCCTCGTATTGTTGGTCTAGTTTCAGAAAGTTGTGACTCTGGCAAATTAGTGGCAAAATCAGTATAGAATGAAGTTAGGAAATAATGACAGACAATTAGGTTTCAGAGTTATGTTCAACAGAGAAGCATGGGGGGAGGCAGGCAGGTATATCGTTGGGGTGTCAGGGAGACAATGGTCTGGATTTTGTGACATGTATTTGAGTTGCAGATTTCATATCCATTGGAAGAACATGCTGACACAAATCCTTATCCCAGCAACTCACTATTCTCAAAGGGAGTTAATTAAATCTCCCTTTTTGGGCCATTGTCTGCTTTGCTCAGTTGCTTGCACTAAGAGGTAGAGAGGCATGCAGTTATGCTGGCATTCTGCTCAAGTCATGAGGATTGCTTTTAATTCTGGAAATTTTAAAGGAATTTTGTTAATTGATTCTGCCACATTAAGCCTTAATAAGGGATATTGGTATAATGTTTAAGATATTTATCTTGCAGACGCAAGGTGCAGGGTTTGATTTTCACATGGGGTAATCGGCTAGGCATAATATGGCCCACAAGGTCAGTTGGTATGGGTGAGATGTAAAGCCTGCACACACTTTGTCCTCTAGTTGTAGCAGGTGGACCTTGCTACTTCCCAGATGTGACTGCTTGCCCAGACCTGCAAAGGACTGGGGAAAGGGGGTAAAAGAAAAAAAAATGAAATAAAAGAGGGGAATATACATAGATGCATATGCGTTTTGTGGCTGATTACATTTTCTTGTTTGCTTCTCTTTGTAGGTTATGTCAGTGGGTGAGAAGACTTCTAGGTGTGACCAGAGCAGATGGCAGAGGTACAGATGTTGCAACAGCAATGGGCACGCATTGTGGTACAGGAAGAAGACCTGTTTCATGACATGCCTAGCAGCAAGACCTCGGTGCCATTGGAACAGGGCAAAGCTAGTCAGAAGAGAAGGCAACCTGCAAAATTTGGGTTTGCTGTAATGGGTAAGGTGTTTAACTCACAATCAAAAAAAGGGCAAATAGGTGACCAGAGGCAAGAGAGCATGTCACTCTCAGTCAAGAGGTGTGGTTGCAGTGGAGGCCTCAGCTGAGGGAATGGTGCAGGCAGCTCCTGTAGGTAATGATATGTTGGTGGAAGTTTCAATAGGCATGTCAGACGTGGGGTGAGTGGAGAGCAGCCTGGGTGCAATTGCTTCAAGGTCATGTCAGGAGCCAGAGGACCCTGCAAGTGGGTTGGGGGTTGGTAGAGTCTAGGTGAAGAGGGTCACATTTTGGGGGGCATGTTTCTGGAATGGGTAGCCCAAACTTGTGCGGAGGTAGTTTGGCATCATCAATGGTGGAGACAGATTCCCACTTGCAGGAGGTGGGTTTGGATTTTGGATTTTGGTCGAGCAATTGTTTGGCTGCACAGATCCTGGGGCAGGGAAGTGGTGTGGTATTCTTGACCCCTTATATACTTTCCTCAGTCAAAGGAAAGATCTGGAAGAGGAGTATGTAGATATTTTTGAATTAATTGACATGGATGGGGGCCAGCAGTTGCTGGAGGTGGAAATTACAAATGGGAAAGATCTCTTGGCAGCCGTAACAGTCCGGGGCCAAGATGGCTGGGCAAACTGTGACCAAGAACTTGGGACAATTGGGTGTTGAGCTTTGTATATTTTATGGCAGTCTTGTTGGAGAAGGATAGTACATTAGCTCTTCCGCTCTTGGCACATTTTTTGATACAAGAGGCACAATGGCTGCGGGATGGTAATGCTTGGTTAGGTTAGGATCAGAGGTTTCATAAGAAGAAAGCAGTCAATTAGTCCCTACATTGGGAGGTGAGGCACCTGGACATATGTCTGGCCACTATTACAGATAGCTTCAGTGTGGGTAATGAGGGGGTAAGGTAGGAGGAAAAGGGGTTGGGTTGTGATGGACTTTTAATGCGGGGAGATGTTCATGGGTGGCATGTAGGTTCTTGCACAGTTGTTCAAGGTGTGCATGTTTATACCCAGTGGTGCAGTGTGGCCATCAAGAAGATAATGTGGTCAGCCAAGCTTCATTTTCCCCCTGATCCAAGTGGGTTATCAGCTGCCTTTCAGGGATTACAAAGTATGCGAGATGGGGGGATTTTTGTGGGCAGAGAGGTGGGGGTGCCTTTTGGGGGGCAAGAGGAAGACCTGAAGACACAGTCTCCCATTAAGCTGCAGGTATAGTGGGTCATGTTCCAGCAATATTCAGGTGTGGCAGTGGTGGAGGAACTACTTGTGGGATTTTCTCAGGGATTTTCTATTAAATCAAAGATGGGAAGAGATGGAACATTTTGTAAAAACCTGAGATCAGTGTGGGGGAGAGAAGATATTTTGGAATCTTTGGTGGAGAAGGAGCATCTGGTGGGTAGTATACTGTGTCCTTTTGACAGACTCCCCTTTGACAGTTTTAAGGTTTCTCCATTGGGCTTGGTGCCTAAAAAGATTGTGGATGAATTTCACATGATTCACCATCTGTCTTACCCTGAGAGGAACTCCATAAATGATTTTATTTTGGTAGATGAGGTTAAGGTGTGCCATTAGGGTGTTTAAAGATCCATGGCTGGTGAAGTTGGATATTGAATCTGCATTCCAACTTCTGCCAGTACAGGAGGACGAATGGCCACTGTTGGGCATGGTAATTGGAAGCAAGTTTTATTTTGACAAGGCTATGTCAATGGGATCCTCTGTAGCCTGTGCTACTTGATTCCCTATTATGCCATCGCAGATGCAGGTTGTTGAATGCATCTTTGTCGAACAGGAAAGCACGAAAAGGCAAAATAGCAAAGTGGCTTTTCAGCAAATTCTTTCCGTGGGAAAGAATTTCTTTGGCCGCTTTCGCTACTTTGCCTTTTTGGCACTGTAGTGCAATCTCGGAGGTGGTATATTTAAGTAGGGGGGGTGTGGGGGGCACAACCCCCCACATTAAGTAATGTTTTACTGTTTTTTTATTTTTGTGTTGTTTCAGAACAGCGATAGTTTTCCATTGGAAAATAATCGCTGTTCTGAAGGTTCGATGTTGTAATCTTTTGCTTACATGGGGTCGATTATCTGTCGTTCGCTTTTCTGAGCATGCAATATGATAATATAAACCCGTGCTACTTTGTAAAAGTTTAGCATGACATTACACTAGATTTGGCATCAGCAGGTGGACATTCAAAGGGTGGTTTATTACTTGAATGACTTCCTCTAAGTAGGTGAAGGGTATGAGGTAGCTCTGGTAGGTATGTGGGAGTTTCTGGGGATGTGTGAAGAACTGGGGCTCCCATTGGCTAGAGAGAAATTGGAAGGTCCAGTAAAATCATTAGATTTTCTGGGTTTGTTGGTGGATGTTGAACACAGATTGTTTTGTGTACCAAAGAATAAGATAACCCGTTTGAAAGAAAATATAGCCTGGGTGAAGGCTAGGCATAAAGTGCAGGTTAAGGATGTCATGGAGTTTTTAGGGCTTATGAATTTTGTATGTTGGGCTGTTCACAAAGGGTTGTACTTTCTGTAGGTCAGTGGAATTTCTACTGAAAGAGGGGAAAAACAAGCACTATTGGGTAAGATTCAGTAACCTGAGACAAGATGATTTAATTCTTTCTTTGTCCTTTTTAGAGCAGTTTAATGGAGTTTTCTTTTGGCAGTCAGCTTGGGTTGGTCAATGTTATCTGCAATTATTTACAGATGCAGCAGGGGGTATTGGTATGCGGGCATTTTTTTGGGGATGAGTGGCTTGTAGTTCCATGGCTGGCTGAGTGGAAGGAGGATTGCAGGAGGATGTTGCCTTCTTAGAGTTAATGTCAATTTGGGATGCATCTGTGGTTTGGCAGGAGCAGATTAGGGAAAAGAGTGTTATATTTAATTTGGACAATAGTGCAGTGTTTTGGATTGTACAGGCTAAGATGGCTAAGTTTGAACAGTTACTATTAGTTTTATGCAAGCTAGTTTTGCAGAGTTTGCTAATTAACTTTTTTTTACAGGTGTGCATGTGGCAGGTGCTAGGAATGGAATTGTTAACTCCAGTGGCATTGGAAGAACTGGAGGTAGTGCCAGATGAGGTTTGGAGAATTGGGTTGAAGTGACCAGGCAATCAGAGGAACAGTCCTGGAAAGCATCTACCAGGAGGGTATATGGTAGGGCAGTGTGTGATTTTGATAGATTTGTTTTTCCTGAGGAGGAACGGGTCTGGTTAGAAGAATTGTTATTGCAATATTTGGCTCGGACTTGTTTACATAGTAGGGCAGTAGAGTTGGTTAAAGTGGACTTGGCCACAATCAGTATATTTACTCAGGTGGCAGGGTTGCGTGATTTCACTAAATCCTGGACAGCTGGGTGTATGTTGAAAGGTTGGGGTAGAGTGAATGGCTTGAATAGGGATATGCATTGGCTAGTGACAAGGCAAGTTTTGAAGGTTTTATTTTGGGGCCTAGCTTTGGTGAGTGGGGACTCAGCTGATTATGTTTTATGGGTGGTATTGTGCTTATGAATGTATTACAGGGCTTTTAGATTGTCTGAGTTGTTGGGGTCATTGGTTTGGGGGTATGTCATGATACTTCCTGGGCAGTTCGCATTTGGTTGCTGAAATCTAAGATGGATCAGGTTGGGAGGGGCATGCAAATAGTATTGGAGAAAGATAGGTGTGAACAGATGTGTCCAGTGGTTTGGACGAAAAAATTGCTAGCGTACCATAGGGGTAGTTCACACAATCTGTTTTTTCGATCCTAGAGGGATAAGGTGATAATGGGTGGTCATTTGATATATAGTTTCATAGGAGGTTACTAGGCTAATGGCACTGGGGCCCTTACAAGCCTAGCTAACAGTTTATTCCCAAAAAATAAACCTCAGTCAGCACCTGTCACCCCTGTGAATGAGGGACACAGGTGGAACCCCTGGGACAAATTTGTGATTTCCCATCTACTCATCAAGGTTGCGCTTAAAGAGGGTCCACCAGGTACTCTGTTTGACATGTATGGGAAGTCTATTCCAGAGATGGGACACCCTCTGGGAGACAGACCTTTCTCTCCAGCAGGTTTTGTTGATGTCACATATTAGATTTAGGCCTTTTGAGCGGGTAATGTGTGAGGACTTAGACTTATGGATATGGAGCATCTCTAGTAGAGCAGGGTTTGAGATTGCCTTGTAGGTGAAACACAGATCGCCTCTGAGCAATCTGTATGATACCAAGTATAGTGATAGTGATTTGAGCCTGTCCACATAGGACAGGTGTTGGAGACCATGGATTCTCTTTGTGAGATATTTCTGTGGCCTTTCCAGTTGATGCAGATGTTTGGAGAGGTGCATACCAAATGGGGTGTTATACTCCATTATTGGCCTATTGAGGTAATAAACTCCTTTTTCTAAATACAATCCCTTAACTTATAACCAGCAGAAAATGAAAAATCCTACCAATAAATTGGTGCTGCTGAAGTAACAAATGATGAAGAACAAAGGCTGCACCAAAACCATGAAACTGTATAAAATCCAAAGTGGTTTGTTTATTCTCGGTAGTAAAAAGACAAAAGAAAAGAACTTTCACAGACTACATTCTGCTTCATCAGGCTACATCTCAGAACTTATTGAGTGCCATTTTTATATTTATTCAGTGATGCAATAATTAAAATATTAACGTGAACTGGTACTTCTCTTTTTTCTTTGTACTAGTGGGAATAAATAAACTACTTTGGATTTTATACAATTTCATGGTTTTGGTGCAGCTTTTGTTCTTTTATCCCTTACCTTATGAGATGAGCCAAGTAAAAGGCTTTTCTGACCATTGCCACTACATGATGGTCAAATGTGAGATTGTTATCAACCTGAGTACCCAGGTATCTCACTACAGGTTGCGTGCTTAGGGGCTTGCCATTGATATGGTAATCAGTAGGGGCCATGCTTTTGCTGAATGGTATGATAATACATTTTTTTGCATTTAACTTAAGGCCATGATTTTGGCAGCAGTCATTTGTTGCTGTGAAACCCTCTTGCAGTATGGTAGCATCATTTGGAGAATGAATGAATGACAGCACCCGAATTACAGTTATCCGCAAACTTGGACGTTCATAGGCCTTTTGTCTTTCCTGGACCTCTGAGAAGTAGATGCCAAACAGTAGGGGCCCCAAAACAGATCCATGGGCAACAGCACTAGTGAGAGGTCTGCTGTCAGAGATGGAGGCACCTATTTTGACATTATAGGTCCTACCAGTGAGCCAGTTGATAGCCCACCTGATGAGACAGAGATTTACGCCAAATTGTGTTAGCATTTCAATGATGGCCGAGTGGGGAATTGTGTCAAAGGCCTTGGCCAAGTCTAGGTAAGCTGTATGTTCTGACTTTCCCTCATCCAGGGCCTTGGTGACAGTCTCAGAGAAGTCAACCAGGTTCATCAGGAAAGATCTGTCCTTGATGAATCCAGAATGGGTGGGGCTAAGTGCTTGGAGATTGCCTATGTCCATGATCTATAATAATGCGCTCCATGGCTTTACATATCAAACTTGTCAAGCTAATGGGGTGATAGTTTCCTGGGTCAGTAGTGCCACCACCTTTGTACAAGGGGATGACAATGGCAGTTCTCCTATCTGCTGAAATGAAGCCTGTACTTAAGTTGTGGTTGAATTGGGTGCTCAATGACAAAGCTAGTTCTTGCTGGAGATGGTGCAGAATACAGCCTGGGATACTATCAGGTCCAATGAAAGCTGTGGTCTTTGCCTTGGATAGAGCTTTTAACACTTGATTTACAGAGATGTAAGTTGCAGGACAAGAATCAGGGCTGTTGAATGGGCCTTTGGGGGGTAGGGGGGTGAAGTTTGCACTAAACCTATCTGCTAGCAAGTTGGCTGTGTCAACAGGATCAGTGTAAGTGTTACCATTAAGTACTAATTTGGAATAAACCTGGGCTTTTCCATGGAGGTTACTGACATAACTGAAGAGGGCTGTGTAGCTTCCCTTTGTTTCAGAGGCTAGTTTCAATTCATAACTGGCTTTGGAGGCTTTCACTGGTGATCTAATTTGCTTGTTTAGGCTGAAGAGGTTGATTTTCCAATTTGGAATTAGTTCCTTTTTACCCTTGGACAAAAGTTTCTTTTGTTGTAAATCCTGATGATACAGGATGTGCACTAGATGGGTTTGTGTTTCCTTGAGGAGTAGGATTTAGTTCTGTTGAGTATGGCTGAGTCCATGCAGTTGTACAGGTGCTTGTGTACTGCATGTGTGTACTGTTCAGCATAGTTCTCTGCATCCTCTGAGGGAGGTGGTGGTGTGAAGCTAGTGATACCCTCCCTTAGGAGATTGTAGTCAGCTTTTGAGAATTTTTTTAGCCTGGTTACAGCTAGGGTGGGTTGAGTGGGATAGAAACTTCGAATGAGACAGACCAATAATCTGATCTCACCAGGGAAGCACATACTATGTGAGTGGTGCAGAGGTTACTCATGTTGGTGAGAACCAAGTCCAGAATATTATCTCCCCTTTTGGGGGATATAATGAGCTGGTCTAGTGCGTTAGAACTGATGAAGCCAAGGAATTGTTGGGTGAGCGCATTACTGCAGGAATAGTTAACCTAGTCTATGGTGAGTAGTTGAAATTACCAAGGATCAGGGTGTTAGGGGAGGGGGTAATGAGGAGGGTGCTGCACTGTATGGGTTTTGTGAGTGAGAGGTTTTCCACTCATTTATTTCGTATGAGTAGAGCTTGGGATTTAGCGAAGGAAGGTAGTTTGGTTAAAGGCATTAAGGGGGTGGGGCACTGGTCTTCAAATGCCTTTTTATGTTATATTAGATTGTGAATAATGTTTTTTTTTTTTAAGGTAACGAGATTGTCATCTTAGGCTATCTGTATGTTTAGTGGGTGGCAAAGAGAGCTGCAGTTATTATTAAAGGTTCGGATTTCGGTTTGCATTGGTTTGGGTGGAGACTCAGACAACATGGCATTAGAAGCCTCAGGTGGAATTCGCTTATGCGAGAGTTTGCAGGTATACAATTGTGGATGGGGCTTCGTCAAGTCTTGGTGGTACATTTGGCAGGTAACAAGTTGGGTTTAATTCCAAAGTGGCAATTGGTGTAGCAGATAAGAGAGGATTTCATTGCTTTAAAGAAGTTGTGTCTGAGTATGTGTATTGTGTGGTCTGCGATAATACCCCGTCTGTTTTAGAGGTATGCTGATAGTTTTATGGCAGTAGAGCAGGCATGGTGATTTGTTAACTTTGGGTTGGTGAGGCCGCTGGTGACTGTTGGAATACAGATGATAGAGCATGAGAAGTTTGCTGGCAGGGACCCAATGTGGTTCAGAGACGATGGGGTACACCTGAATGAATTTGGATTAGATCTGTTTAATTTGAATTTGAGTTTATTTTTGGAGGATTTGGTGAAAAGTTGGTATTAGGTGAGGGGTAACAGCCTGGGTCAGGCTGGTGGGTGGAGAAGAGGGGCAGGCTTGTCCCTCATGTGTTCCCTCTCTGGTGTTTGGGTTGGTGTAAGGAATTTTGGGGGTGAAAGTAAGTGGTTGGACACTTCTTTCCCATGTGGTGTTTGACAGATGTAAGGAATTTAGTTTGAAAGTTAGCATTTGGATGCTGCTTGATTTTTAAGAATAAGTGAGCAGAGGTGAAGACACTGCTTATTTAGGCAAGGTGAATGGAGATATGCTGCCCTGAAGAAAGGTTAAAGGATGTTTTCTTGTGATTAATAAATACATTGAAATGATGCAATAACGTTATGATGCAATGAGTTATGATGTTTATGAATGTAATAAAGGGTAGTCAAAGGTCGATTTTAGTCTGTTGTCTTTTTATTGAAGTGGAGTGTGACATGTGAGGTTTGGGAACAAACTAATTTATCATGGGACACCTTCGATGTCTGAGAGTAAGTCAGAAAGTTGTGGGGGTTGTGGGGCATAGGTTGAGGTTGGGAAGGGGATTAGGCAGGGATTGTAAATTTAGTATGAGATAAGTATGGTTAAGGAAAGGTTAATTCATCGAAGGAAGGAGGGTGGAAGTGAGGTTGCATAGGGTGGGGCTTAGAGTAGTTTTATGTGTGGGTAGATGGTTTTAGGAGCACATTTTGGCATGATCTTGTTATCCCCCCAACCCTCCCTCTTTTCTCTGGGGTAGGTATGGTTGGCTTTCCAGTTGAGGGATGCATAGGTGGAGAAGAGAGGCAGGCTTGTCCCTCTTCTGTTCCCCTTCTGGTGTTTGGGTTGATGTAAGGAATTTTTGGGGTGAAAATGAGTGGTTGGACATTGCTTCCCTTTCTGGTATTTAGACTGTTTATAAGGATTTTGGATTGAAACTAACCGGTTTGACACTGCTTGATTTTTAAGAATAAGTGAGCAGAGGTGAGGATGCATATTCAGGCAGGGTGAGTGGAGATATTCTGCCCTGATGAATGGCTAAAAGATGTTTTCATGTGATTAATAAATAAATTGAAACAATGCAAAAATATTATGATGCAATAAGTTATGATGTTTATGAATTTAATAAATGTCATCATTGGTTGATTTGGTGTGTTTTCTTTTTATTGAAGTGGAGCATGACAAATATATTTTCTGCTGTGACTAAAAAACAAGGGAAGGCAGAGAGATACTTTTTTTGGACACAAGTAATTGTGCTGATAATCAGTATGAATAAGGCTTTATTAATAGTATAGCAATGGTTTACAGTCTGAATGGCATAAACATACAAAGTGGAAATGATATTAGATGCGGTTAAGAATATGATTGTTAGTAACTGCTTAACTTGGTAGAACTACTAGGCTATTACATTTCTTTTCATGTATAAGGTCAAACTTGCCTGTCATACCAACTGTTTCTGACTACCAACTCTAATGTCTCAACTACCTATGATGAATGTAATATATTTTTAGTGTTACATCTAAAAAGTGCTTCACATCCTCATACAACTATTCAGCTTCTTCCACTTCAGCACATTTACTTTTAGCACAGACTTGCACTGCCCTATTGTTCAAAGTTTTGCTGTGGAGTCCGATTAAAATGATTCTGTAATTTTATGGGTTGTAACTGACCATTGATTTTGACCTTATCTGTTCACTATAAGGACTACTTCATTTTTCTCATTGTTGGGGAGGGGGTTGTTGGTTGGTATAATGGTTAAGATGGTTATCTGACAGTCGCAAAGCACAAGGTTTGACTCTCAACTTTGAAAGAGAAATTGGTTAGGCATAAAATGGCCTTCATGGGTAGGTACCCTATTACTTACCTATGAACCTATTGTTGTCCACAATAGAAGAACTGATAATTATCTGTTTTAAAATGACAAATTCCAGTTCAATTTAGTCAGTAATTTCAAAGACAGCACTTTTTCTTGTCCCTTCATCTATAACTACATGTTTGACTTAATTCACATTTTTTACAATCCAAGTTCCACTGGTGTACAATTCTTAGTAGCAGCAGACTTTCATTACATCCTCAAGCACCTCTGCAGATGTAGTTATTCTTTGTTTTAAACTATCAAAGTCATAACCTCCAGGATTCTCATAGTTTACCTCAACCAACAGCAGTGAAGGTGCGTTCACACCTCAGAGTCCCAAGGGTTTCATCTTTTCTAGTTGTGTGTTTCCAGATCCATTTCTTAGCAAAAAAAAAAAAAAATATATATATATATATATATATATATATATATATACATATATATGTATACTTACACACACACACACACACACACACACACACACACACACACACACACACACACACACACACACACTGAAGTGGATTACGTCTCTGCAATACAATGGACTGCATTCAGTCTGATCTTTCCTCCGTATTGACTATAGCTTACCTGAAGAGAACACGTCCCCTCTGTGTAATAAAGTAATTTTCCAGAAGATATTCAAACCATTCCCCACTAGCATTCCTACAAAAAAATAAGGAAAAAGAGAGAGATGGAAAGTACATTCTGGCTTAGTACTGTTATATATCATCAATGCCTTCAGTAAACATGATCAAAGTTTAACCAAACAGATTTTGCATATAACACAATAATTCATTCTGTAAATGTGTAGAAGTAGAAATTAGCTTGGACTTGATTGAAATACTTAACATTAAACAAAGTCACAGAGGTCCTCCAAACCATTGAGGGAGAAGCATGTTTTTGTTGTTGTTTTAATCATCTGCTTATTTACACTGGACAAAACGACAGTTGCCAGGAATGCAATGTTTTTGATAACTGATTTGCTGTAATCATCCTGAAGTACAGTGTATTATCTATTAGTTGACAGCATTTTATAAGGGATCTTTGTTTAGAAAATTCTCTGCTAGTGCATTACTATCCTTTTCATTGTTATAACTTTGCAGATGTTCTGCTTTCACAGTCTGCAGCTTTTGAAGCCAGTATTCACTAACAGCTCTATGGTATACTTGAGTATCTTGGATTTTGCAGGCATCTGCACCACTACAAAATGGCTGCCTAAAGATAGCAGTTTTGCTTTAAGGATGGATTATCATTGTGTATCATAAGAATCAGTTTAGTGTAAGTAGTTAGGTATAGTTAGATACAATATCTACTTAACAGGATATTTTACTATTATTTCTTAAAATTTCTCATGATTCGCAACCAAAAATAAGCCATTTTATAAATTCTCATGAAATGTATTAACTATTCCAAGTAAATTATATACCATATAAACTCCCTCTAAGGTAAAACTTTCCTCACAGGCATTCATACAAAAATCAATTTTACAAATAAGCAAACTTTTGATGATACTGTTGTTTGTCTATCAGCTGTTCATTATTACCTCATAACATTGGTAACCATTTATAAGATAGATGCAGTTTTAACCTTTACACAAGTTAAAAGGAATGTACTCAAATTTCTTTACAAAATCAATTATTTTTTCAATTCTCCAATAACTAAAGATTTACAAAGATGCAACCAGGTGTTTTTTCATGTCCATCAAAACCCAAGTCCCCAAATAAATAGACATAAATGCCTACTTCACTTGGAAGCTGTAGGCTTTCCTGAACTTAAGTTATAGTGTACAGCATCTGCTACAACTTATTATAATAGAAAGAAGTGGCACTCTTTTTTTCTTCCTGCTGACCATCAAGATTTATTATTTATCAGTCCTCCTTCATCCCTGGTTTAGAGCCAGTTATAGAGTCATAATGCACATAGCCTTTGAGGTTTTCACTTTCTTTGATTATAAACCTTTTTGCCTCTTGGCATTTTCAGAGAGTAAAAAATAGAAGTCCGGTCACAAGAAATTAAACAATCTTACAAGACATGATCCATGTACATAGAACTTCATGCTAGATCCCTGAAAGTATTCAAAGAACTCCCTGTTAACAAGAAACACATTATTTTCCTGGTTCGAATTTTCTGAACCTTTCATGCCTTCAACACATGCTATGCCCAGAATTCTTGGAATTATCTAAAATTCTCTGGAATAGATAATTAATACATTTATAAATTAATTTAGAGTACATAATATTCAACATCTGATCCTCACAAATATAGCTGTTATATGTGCTATTCCCTTGGTCTCTCCTTTCCCATTTAAGTCAGACCATAAACTTGTGATATTTGCATCCAAAATAACCAAAGCCCATGAAACTAACATTTCTGAATTGACTTCAGACAAGCAAACCCGATACAACTGCACAAATAAAAATCTCATAATTTCTATATCAGCACCTTCTTAGATGCTAATACAGCTGTAATATTTATGAGGCAGCTCTATGCCTACTGAAACCGATCTATAGAAATAGCAGTCTGAACCAGAGCAAAATTTAATGGGAAAATTTAAAAACAGGTCACATTGATGGCCACCAACATAAATTAACTTTGTAACAAGAAAAAAACAAAATTTTGTTTAACCGGGAAAGTCCAACTTGGAACAAAGCCAATTTTTAGAGGATGCCCAGGGATAAATGCTCCAGACACTTGTCTTTGTAACATAGGAGGAAAATGAAGCATCTGGAGGAAACTCACATGAACACAGGGAATACATACAAAAGGCATCCCAGCCAAGAATCGAACCAGGAAACCTCTTACTGACTGCTGCACCACAGCACCATCTAACAGTCCAAAATTTAAAGTATACAGCTGATCCCAAACTCCTCAAGACAGGATAATGTAAAAATATTTCCAAAGCAATGGAAACCACTATTAGGACTAGTAAAGTAACTAATGAATTTAGTATAAAGTCTGAAGCTAAGGATAAGTACAAGACCCTCTTTAGCTACATTAGAAAATTAAGGAAGAATACCCAACAATGTTCAACATTTATCCTGAATGTGACTACCCACTCCAACCAAAAGACATCACTAGTACACTGGCAAAAAAGTTTAGTTTAAACTTTACACTCAAAGCATTCTGTCCCACCTCTGCATATTCCAGAATTCCTCAGATACCTTATTCTCATCTTATTCTCATCTTGCATCATTTTCAGAAGGTGCTGTCAAATGCCAGAAATACTTCCTTTTTTGGTCCTAACACCATACATGGATGTTTATACGATCATCAATTCATTGGAAATACAAGGCACCTGAGCCACAAGACCATTTACATCTTGTTAGTACCCACCATCATGCTGCACCTTCTCAAAAAGGGCCAATTAGGACGGATCCAGAGAAAAGGATGTAATTTTGTTTAACTTGTAAGGCAGATTATATATGTGGTATAACTGGAAAATTAAAGTTATCTTCCAGTGTGTTGTATATATGTGTAGGTTTATACTTAAACTCCCTAATTCTGTTATTAGTTAATTTATTTGATATGTGATATCAAGGAGGTCAGGGTATCTAATGGCAAAAATTGTGAGGCATAAATCAGTAAACAAGAGCATATAAGAAATAGTTACCTGTCCCATTTTGTGAGGGATGGTCCCTCTTTCAACAGTTGTATATCTGTGAAAAAAAAATTAAAAAATGGCAAATGTCCTGACATTTTAGGACAAAACTATTTCCTAAGTTTTCTAATACTTGCACAAACAGTTATTTTTATCTGAAACATGTAACTGTTATATGAAATAGCATAAACAACTCAAATGCTACAAGAATAACCATTTATTTCGGCAAAAAAACAAAGTTCTATTTTTAGTACTTGTGAGAGGTATGTTTTTTCCTGCAAAATCTGACATTTCTACAAAAAATGTCCCACTCTGGACATTTGAAAAGGTGGTAACCCTAATAAGAAATAAGTAAAGGGATGCAATTCAAGCCTTTTCTGGAAATGCAGAAATGTTAGGTTTGTAGTTTTCTTGTTTAGGGACCTCTGTTTTGCATAATATATTAAGAAAGATAAATCTCAGAAGGGGTATTGTACTTAATATTTGTTCTAATCTTATACCAGATTTCCCAAAATTTAAACCAACTAAGATCAGAGAAACTAAAAGAACAAACTGTCCAACAGTAATTATCAAAGGAACTTGAGTGATCAGCTGGGCGGGACAAGGCTCAGATTGAAGCTCTGTTGATAAAAGAATGGTCCAAGAGCCAAATGACCTCCTTCACTACAACATAAATAAAAATTAATGCCTGATGTATGACAAAATGGCATCAAAGACTCACCTTTCCATTCTTTGAATGACTTGCAGAGTGCCCCTCCATGGCCAAGTCTGGAAGAAATGCAAGGAGTAACCTTTTAGGCGAATTCCTCTACCTACCAAGGCATGCCTAAGAAATGAGTTAATCCCTGATGTGGTTAAAAGGCCTGCCCAAGACCTGAATGAAAATCAAGCATAACCTTTTCTCTGTGGGAGAAATATTATGTAGCAAATTGACCTAATGGACTGGATAAATGACACCCACTGGCCTTGACTAAATGCACCTGCTGACCTTTACCACCTTGATCAGTCTTTTATTTTTTTAGCCAAATCATAATAAACTCCCTGTGGAAGACAAGGTCCTCCCCACAAAGGTAAGGGCAAAGTTCAGTGGCAATGAAGCCACTCAAATACAAAATTTTGAACAAAGCTACTGTAGAGACAAGCAAATGAAGTTCATCCATGGTCTTATAAAGCCCTTGAATAACAAGGGGAAGGAACTGCCTCCCAGTAAGTCTTCTGACATTCTGTGAAGGTCCTTGATTATTCTCAAGACCCTTGAGTATTCTCCCCATAACCCAATGTCCTGACACATGAAAGCCCAAATAATGGTCTAACCATCCCAAAGCTGCTTGATGCCCTCTGAAAGTTTTAGGTGAATCCCCTGCAGTGGACCCGACCACTAAAAATTGAAGCGATAACTGTACTTTCCATGTCCTAGAACCAGAGATCAAAGACCTATAGAATACCTTGAAAAACAGGAGGAATGATGAATATGTGTTCTTAGTATTGTTGGCCCAAGAATTTGCCAAGACCAATAATGCTAATCTTCTCCAATTAGCCAGAATGCTGCAGGCACTGGGGCGTCCTTTGGATCTGAATGCTTGGACAAGATGCAAAACCTTGAAAACTGGAAATGGGAGAGACTGTCAGCTATAGGATTAAGATCACCAGGGACATGAACACATGAAAATGACAAATTAATCTCTAGACTCGGCAAAACTACAAACCTAATTATGGAGTGGACCCACCTGCATCAGGAAGAATGTTTTTTTCAGCGCGTGCATCACTTCTACATTATCTGAATGGAAAGTGATCCTCTGATCATGTAATCTATCCTTCCATAATAAAACTGCTACCCAAATGGGAAATATTTCTAAAAATGCAATGTTGTGGGATCATAGGATTGTAGGAGATTACTAGGCTATCAACCCAGAGGTAATTTTAAGCCTAGCTGTTTCATCCCAATGTAATACCATAGAAATGCTAGTCAATACCCAAGATTACATTTATTGATGATTGTTCATATCCAGGAGGGTTGTGGGCTCTATCCCCAATAAGAATTTACAATTTATGGTACCCCACCCACTCATCCAGGTTCCTCTTGAACAGTGTCTCAGAGGTGCTGTTTTTCATATGAATTGGTAGCCTGTTCCAAAAATGTGGCAGTCACTCTGAGACAAATCTGTCCCTCTAGCATGTCCAGGTTAAATCACAGGCCATATTTAGGTCCCTGGAATGGGTATCCCTAGTCCTGTTTGATTTACAGATATGCAGCAAGTTCATTAAGTTTGGGTCTTGGATTTCTCTGTAGCCCAGGAATAAGTCTTCCCTAAGATGTCTATATGATATGGAGTATAGCAACTAGTGACAGGGACTTTAGTCAGTCTGTGAAGGCACATACTGTAGCCTCTTGATATTCTTTTTTAGAAACCTCTGAGGTTTCTCTAATTGCTGCAAGTGTTTTTGTATGGCTCATGCCAAATGGGGCATTATAATCAACTATGGGCCAGATAAGAGGTGAGTATGGGGGGGGGGTATAACTTATTTTGCTCTCAAGGTGATGTCTTTACTAATCAAATGTCCTACATAGAAAGAATTCCTTACTACAGAAGACACATGATGGTCAAAGATAAGGTCGTAGTCAATGTTTGATCCCAGTTCCCATACCACTTCATAGTTATTAAGGGTATTGTTGATTTGATAGTGTGAGGGGATATTGTTTGTGCTGAAGGGAATGATGATGCATCTTTTTGGATTGAGTTTGAGATCATGACTAATACACCAGTTGTTGGTCTGTGTGAGAGCCTCCTTAAGTATACTGACATCATTTGAGGATTCAATGATTGCATCTAGTTTTCAGTCATCTGCAAACTTAGTCAGCCACAACCCCTTAGTTTTGACTTGAACTTCTGAGAAGTATGTACCAAACAGTAGGGGGCCCATTACTGACCCCTGTGGAACACTACTGGTAACAGGTCTGCTGGTTGATGTGGAGTCACCCATTTTGATAGTGTGTATCTGGTTTGTGAGCCAGTTGGCAACCCATCTTACAATGAAGGGGTTTACACTCAGTTTATTGATAATGCCTGAATGCAAGATTATGTTGAAAGCCTTTGCTATGTTGAGGTATGCTCTGTGCACAGATTTGCCCTCATCAATAGCCGTGGTCACATTTTCGAAGAAATCCATGAGATTTAACAGGTAGGAGCTGCCCTTTGTGAAGCCAAATTGGGTAGGATCCAGGGTTGTTAGGTCACCTATGTCTTTATGAGGTCCATATTGATACGTTCCATGGCCTTCCAGATGAGTTTGGTCAGGCTTATGGGTCTGTAATTCCCTGGTTCTGTTGCTAGGTCACCATTGTGGAGGGAAATAACTGTTGTTGTTCTCCATTCTGCAGGAACAAAGCCTGCAGTTACCTTATGATTGAATAGGGTACTTAGTGATGATGCTACTTCATATTTTAGCCTGTTAAGAAGAGAGCGTGGGATGTTGTGCGGTCCCATAAAGCTGTGTTTTTGCCTTGGACAAGACTTTGAGGACCTGATCTTCAGAAATGTAGGATGGGAGGGAAGTTTGTTGTAAGTTAGAACGGGATAAGGGAATAACATTTTCACCAAACTTATCCACTGGAAGATTTGCTATCTCTGTGGGGTCAGTGTGTGTAATACCATTGTCCACTAGTTCTGCACATGCTTGGGTCCTACCCTTTAGGTTATGTATGTAGCTATAAAATGTCTTATGGTTATCCTTGGCTGTATTTGCTAAGTTTCTCTTAAAGCAGCCCTTGGAGGATTTGACAAGTTGTCTGATTTGCCTGTTGAGACTGAGGAGGGTGCTTTTCCATTGTTGGAGCCTTGCCTTTTTTTTTTTTTTTTTGAACAGCAACTTTTTGCATTTAATGTAAAGTTTGTTGATGCTGGATGCCCACCATGCTAGCTTGTTTTTACTTGGGGCTCTAGCTTTTATTCTTTCTGGTACAGCCGAGTAATTGTACAGGACTTAGTGTAAGTTTCTTCATAGTTACCACTTTCAGCTTGGGGTGGGGTTTGGAATGCATTTATACCTTCACCTAGGAAGCTATAGTTTGTCTTGGTGAAGTTTTTTGTCTGCTTTCATCCTTTGTGAGTTCTGTTGTTAGTGCCAGCTTGAAGGTGACTGATTTGTGGTCAGTTTTAACTAATAAGGATCTGACAGTTTTGGCAGTGCATCTGTTTGACATGTTGGTGAGGACCAGATCCAGAATGTTTATTCCCCTTGTTGGGGTATGGACAATTTGTTCCAGAGCATCTGAATTAGCAAAGGAAAGGAACTTTTGCACAAGTAAGTTAGGGCTAGCATAAGTTTCCCTGTCAATTGTGGGATAATTGAAATCACACATAACCAGTGTGTTCGGTAGAATATTGATTGTCTCCAGTTTGGTAAAGTAGGCTTCATGGGCATTGTGAGCCATAGAGGGGGATCTATAACTGGTTATGACTTGAATGGGGGTCTTACCCACCATAACCTGGACCTGGAGTAACTCCATGGAGTTCTCCAGTCTAACTAGATGGGACGTGAATTTATCTGTAATATAGATTGAAACACCACTTCCTTTGGTTTTCACATGTTCATTTTGCAGTATAAAAGCGAGGAAGCTATTGTAGCCTTGTAAGACCAGGGTAGTCTCTGAGTCCTTGAACCAGGTTTCTGTGACTGCACAGACATCTACATCATCTAGTGATAGAAATGCTTCCAGCATACCTCTCAACTGTCCAAAGTTTCGCAGAATGGCCAGATTTTTGCCTCATATTTGTGGCCTGTTTCTCATAAAATTATGTTTTTCTGTCAAATAACTGGTGAATCATTAAGGACTGAATTCAGAAAATAATAGCAGACATCTAAGTTTCAGAATTCATATCTTTCAGAAAATTCATGCTAATGCAAATCCTGTTAGTCTATCAACTTTCTATGTTTGTAAGTACAATATTTAAAATGTGTCCCTATTCTGGAGACTTTGTCCCCCCATTATTTGTGACTTTGTCCAGATTTCTTGCTCTAAGAGGTTGAGAGGTATGGCTTCCAGGAAGTGCAGTTTTTGGTTTAAGCTCCTAGCATTTAGCAGCATGACCCTTATTTTATTCCAATTGGTTAATTTTATGTTGGTAATGTTGTTTTCGAGACCTTGCCTAAAAAGGCAGTATGGGGGAGGCAAGAGCCTTTTACAGCAGCCAAAGCCTGGAAGTGCCAGGTGCAAACCGTTTCTGGCAAAGCAGCAAGGTTTGTCTATCATGTCTTCCCAAGCTGACAGGAACTGGATTCCCTCTGAATGGCACCAAAAACTGAACCAATTATTGAAATCAATCATTTTTGTTTATACTGTGACATCATTCTGGGTGAGGGCCGTATGCTGCTCAAGGCTAGGTACATACCCCCCTGGGACACATACTCAGAGAGCTCAACCATGTCTCTCTTCACATAGTCCAGTGAGGTACGTCTCAGGTCATTCACACCAACATGAACTATAACGGTACTTGTTGCTGAGAGACCTGAGTGCATGTGTGATCTGATGAATCCTGGCACAGACAGGCAGCTGACCATGACCTTTTTCCTTGTCCAACCTGGTGAGTGGGACAGCTGTGTGAATTGTGAATCACTACTGAGGCTCTGATGCAAGAAACTGGATGTCATTCCTCCTCTCCTCACACCAGCTTTCTGGACATCTTTCAGCAAACCAGCTACTCATGAAATAAACCCCCCATATCAGACTTCTCAGCCACATCAGTGAAAAGCTCAAGGTCGGTGGCAGTGGTCCAAGGGGACTGCCAAAAAAATCTCCATTGAACTGGCTCAGAAATGTGGACCACAACAGAAAGTCATCCTTGACCTTTCTGGTTAGCCGCACCAGGTGGTGTTTGAGCTTGTTAAACTTTCAACAAGTCAGATATGGACCATAAGAAAGTCCTGCCTGGAGAATCCACCCTACAGGCAAAGTTCAGCAAACCATGTAACTGCATGATGTCTCCTACTCGAACTTTGCAGGAAACCAAGAACCTCCAAAGTAACTGCTGGACTTGTTGAAGTTTGAATGTAGAAAGCTTGAAGTGATATTGACTTCTAAACCCAAGAAAGTCAGGACTCATCTTGATCCATTTGACTTGTATTCAGCCAAGGGCACCTCCAACTCAGATGAAAGCTGCTTAAATATGGACATGCCTTCCAAAACACCATCTTGACCCTCCCCAACTATTAAAAATCATCTAGGTAGTGCACTGCTGACTGGCAGGGGCTTGTTTTTTTCCAGCACCAATGTAAAGCTGTGCTAAATAGTTTGAATATCACACAAGCTACAGCACACCACATTGGCACTGCAGTGTTAAAAAAATATTTTGACACTGAACTAAAATCCTAAATAAGGCAAATCTTACCTCACTGATAGAAAGCAGATTGTATATCCATCTTACATAGCCAAGGCTCATTATAGCCCATGATGACCTCCACCACCTTGTCCAAAGAAGAGTAGTAGAAGAGTAGTAGTAGAAGAGTAGTGCACTTTGGTCAACTTGGTGCCAATAAAATCATTGACTTAACACCCCCCCCCCCCCGGCTGGGTGAGACAAGTGATGAATCAACCTGAAGTTGCCCTCCTGGTTCTTAGAAATCAGGTCAATAGGGGAAGTTTTAAACAAAAAACCACGGAGTGGAAGAAAAGTGGCCAATTATCATGCCAGCTCATCACTCTTTATCTAGCAACCTAGCAGAAATGTATTCATGTCCTTTGATGGATTACAAATTGTTAATTAACTTAGAATCTAACAAGGCTGTGGTGTGAATAAGAAACCTTTGGATAAGCCTTTAGGAAGAGTGGCTGCTGCCCTATAATCTGGGTAATCTGACAGTAGCCAGGATAATCTATCTAGACAAATGCAGGAATAAGTCTGCTGTGGTACATTCAGGACTGCTACCAAGTCCCCCTTTGTGTCCATGAAAAGGTTTCTTGGCCAGAAAGGATGTGGTGAGCCCCATACCAATCTCTCCATCTGTCTGAAAAGTAGAAAAGGGCAAATTGTCCCTAGCCAGCAAACCACAATACCTGGAAGCATGATGACTTTTCCCACATCCCAAACACAAGTGGCCATATTTGCAAGTGAGTCAGACACACTTGCCATGATTTAATGCCCAGCAAAACCTAGTATCCTTTGGATTAACAACCCCTCCATCAATACCCATAACCACCCCCTTGTCCATCTTGGCATGGAGCCATATGTCAGGATGCCTCGACTCCTATCTGAGGGAACTCTTGAGATCTTTCAGCTTCCTGAAGCACTGATCATAATTCAACCAAAGAAAGCCCCCTTTCACATGGCGGGCTTCCCTTATGGCAACAAAATAAGCTAATAAAGGAAATGCCTAGGTGGGTCCTTCTTGATGATCATGCTTATAAATACCACAAAACCCAGAGACCAACTATCCCAGTTCCTGAGTGGTGTCCCGCCTGATGCCTTCTTCCTTATGGTAGCTAAGGCTGCCATTGAGTCCTTGTTAGATGTGTTATTGACATCCAATATGCATTTAATTCCCTAATTGTCCACTAGATCAATGATATCTACAAACTCACCTTTTATAATCTTGTCTTTGACCTTGCTGGGAACATGTGCCGTTATGTGAGAACCAGGTGAATTGGAACCTGCAAGACTGAAGATAGCCATAGGGAGAAATAATTACAGGTTCATAGGTGTTTACTAGGCCAATGACCACAGGGGCCTTTTTAAGTTTAGTCATACAGCCCAAATCTCTGACAAGTTCTGATACCCTTGATAAGTGTAAGCATGGGTCTGGGAGATGAATCATTTACAGGTTATCTGTGTCCATTAGAGACATAGGTGTCAAACCAGGGATGAATTTCTGGTTTCCCATCCAATTGTCCAAGTTGCACTTGAATTAGGTTAGGGAGGAACTCTGCTTCACATGGAAGGGGAACCTGTTCCATAGACTGGGTAGTCTCTGGGATACATACCTATCTCTGCATCAGGTCCTATTTATACTACAGGTGAGGTTTAAGTCTTTACAACAGGTAATTCTGGTGCTGTTTGTTTTGTGGGTATGCAAGAGGTCCATCAGAGTGGGGTCTGACAATGCCCTGTATGCCAGACATAAATCTCACCTCAAAAGCCTGTAGGAGACAGAATACAGGGATAAGGCCTTGAGGCAATGTACATAGGACATATTTTAGTGAGGAACCTCTGTGGACATTCCAGTTATTGTATATGCTTGGTTATGTACATACCAAAGGGGGCATTGTACTCAATGATAGGTCTGATGAATGCTGAATACAGTGGAACAATGACGTCCTTGGACTTAGATGCCATACCTTTGTTTATAAGTTGTGCAGCATAGAATGATTTTCTCCTCACTGCAGACACATGATGATCAAAAGTGAGATTACTATCTACGTGTTTCTCTAAGTCCCTGACTGCTGGGTGAACTCTAAGGGGTGTGTTGTCAATATGATAGTTACCAGGGATGGATGACTTCCTATAGGATACTATTATTCTTGGCATTTAGTTTTAGTCCATGGCTCTGACACCAGTTGTGTGTCTGTGTCAGCCCCTCCTGGAGAACATTTGTGTCAGTGTGAGATTCAATGGCAGCTCCTAATTTGCAATCATCTGCAAATTTAGTCAGCCAGAAACAACTGATATTAGCCTTGACTTTTGAGAAGTAAATGCCAAAAAGGAGCGATCCAAGGCCTGATTCCTGAGGGACTCCACTTGTGACTGGCCACTTGGTAGAGGTGGACTTCCCAATTCTAACTTACTGGGTCCTGTCTGTGAGCCAGCTGGCTATCCACCTAGTGACATAAAGGTTTGTACATAACCTCTTAAGTTTGTCAACAATGCCCAAGTGGGGTATTGGGTCAAATGCCTTGGCCAGGTCAAGGGAGACAGTGTGAATGATTTTGCCCTCATCCATTGCTCTGGTGACCTTCTCAAAGAAGTCCACCTGGTTGAATAGGCATGATCTGTTCTTGACGAAACCAAATTGGATTGGGTCCAGTGTGAGGCAATTTACTGTATCTCCATTGATCATCTCCATGATAATTCTTTCCATTACATATAAGACTAGTGAGTCTTATGTGTCTGCAGTTTCCAGGGTCTGTAGATGGCCCACCTTTGTGCAGAGGGATGACTGTTGCCTTTCTCCATTCATGAGGCACAAAGCCTGTTTGGAGACTACAGTTAAATAGTAATTCCAGAGGCCCTGCTAGGTCATGTTTCATGCTATTTAGAAGGCATCCTGGGATATTGTCTGGGCCCACTGATACAGTGTTCTTGGTCTTAGAGAGAGCAGTAAGAACCTGTTCCCTATTGATATTAGGGGGAGTTATATTTGATGATATTTCCTGAGAGAGGGTTGAGGGGGAGAGAGGAGCAAAGTTAGAGCTGAATCTATCAGCCAGGAGATTTGCTATGTCTTCTGGCTTGGTATAGGTGGCTCCATTTACAATGAGCTCTGCACACAATTGTGTATTGTCTTTGAGGTTGTGGACATAGCTAAAGAATGCTTTGCGGTTGTCTTTGGCCTGAGAGGTCAAACTTAACTCACATTTGGCTTTGGTAGACTTTATTTGTCCTATAAGTTGTTTGTTTAATTTGATGAGAGTGATTTATCCTGCTGGGTGCTGCACCTCCTAATTTTTCCCATGATTTTCTTCCTCCTGTTATATGCTGATTGAGATTGTGATTCCACTAGAGTGGCTTGTTTTTTGAGTTAGTTCTGTACTTCTTCCTGCTGAGTGAAGCTGCCTCTATGTAGCTATTAACATGCTTGTACAGAGTTTCTGTGAAGAGTTCTGCATAGGCAGCAGTGTTCTCAGGGTTTATGGGGGCTTCAAAGTTTGCCAGGTTCTCACTTAATAGCAGAAGGTTAGCCTTAGAATAGTTCCTGAATATTCCAGGTTTAACTGGGGGTCCAGGTTTTACTTTTAATTCAAAGTAGAACATTTTTAGTCTGACCTTACGAGGGAAGGCATTACAATAGGGGGTGTGCAGCAGTCTCCCATATTAGTGAGGGCCAGGTCCATCATGGCTGCACCCCTGGTTGGTGTATTGACTATCTGGTCCAGGGAGTTTGTGTTTACAAAATCCAGGAATCTCTGTGCCTGTGCTTTTGGTGTTGTATAGGATTCCCATTTAACAGTGGGGTAATTAAAGTCACCTATGAATATGGTATTGGGTTGGATGGTTAGTGCTTCAAATAAGTTTAAATACATGGTATGGGTTTCCTGGGTCTTAGAGTGGGAGCTATAACTTGCAAGGAATTGGTATTGGATTTTGCTTATAGTGATTTGAACATGGAGTAGCTCAAGTACATTGTCCTGTTTGACAAGCCTTGAAGTACATTTATTTTTGATGAAAACACAGACACCTCCACCTTTAGTCCCTGTCTGTGAAGTAGCTGACCTAAATGTGTGGAAAGTATTATAACCTTACACTGTTGGTGTGCTCTCCGCAGCTTTAAACCATGTCTCAGTGACCACACAGACATCAGCATTTTCTAGGGTAAAGAGAGCTTATAGAGAGTGGAGTTTTTTGTTTAGACTCCTAGCATTGAGCAGTAATACCTTTAGCTTTTCTTGGTTTTGATTTGCTATGTCAGAAGTAGTTTTAGTTTGGCATTGCCTAAATAAGGCACTATGGGGGAAGACAATGTTTTAGCTAATATTCAAAACCTAGAGGGGAGAGGTGCAAACCATCCCTGGCAAAGCAGCGTGGTCTGTTGATCATCTCCTTCCATGCTGGCAAATATTGAACCTCCTTAGAGTGACACCAGAAACTAAGCCAATTATTAAAGTCAATCATCTTTTGTTCGTATTGTGGCATCATCCTTGGAAAAGGTAAAATGCTGCTCAATGCTAGGCTCATACTAGACTGAGGCACATATTCTGAGAGCACCATGATATCTCTCTTCTTACAGTCCAGGAGGGTACGTCTCAGGTCATTTACTCCCACATAGACTATGAATGAGTCATATTGGTAATTGTGGTCCAATGACTTGAGTGTGTGCATAATGTGGCAGGTCCTAGCCCCTGATAAGCAACTGACCGTAACTTTTTCCTTACTCAGCCTGGTGAGAGGGGCATTAGTGTGTCTCACAATGGAGTCTCCAATGACTAAAATGTTGGATTGTGTGGTGACTTGCCTTATGGGCTTAGAGGTAGAGGCTCCATGAGATGTAGCTCTATGTGTTGATATGAGTGTTGTTTTGAAAAAGCTCATTTAGGACTGCTGAGGGTATTTGTTATGTGTACTATGTCCAGGAGATTTTTGTGGTATAGGAAGTTTACATGTAAGTGCCTCAGCATATGTGGGTGTATATGTATGCTTTGAATTGTGCTTGATGCATGCAGCGTGTGTACTACTGATAACCTTATAGACATTAGGAGTACTTTTATGTGAGGGCTTTGCCTTCAGTGACATTGTATAAATACATCTCTCACATACCATATCAGTTTGTTTGAGAAGTAACTAGTTGTCAGTAAACATGAGTCAAGTTCTACATTGCCTCAGGATGGCCCTATCCACCAAGCCGGTAAAAGAGACAGTAGGAAAGTTCATATCCATGGCAACAGACCCTTTTTTATTAATTAGATAGTTGGGATGAGAATATCAGTCATTGTCAGGAGTATCCAGTTTGCAACTATGTGGACAGTGATTGTCACTGCAAACTAGTTGCCCTGTGTGCAGCTAGGTACTGGAAAATTTTCAATTGTATTTCTACAAGAAAAATGTCAGTCAAGGTGTCTGAGTCTGTACAGAGCACTGCCAAGCATTTGACTGGAAACTAATATGTAGACTCTGAAAATTGAGGGATACACTCATCTGAATGAGGTAGGACCTGCCTCTCAGAACTTCTGACCTCCTTGGACCCCACATGCAAGTTGGGTAAAGCTAATTGTGCAACCTGGTCAACATCAGTACCTACTCACTCGCCAGAATTCAAAGCTGTAGAGTCAGCAAAGCTTATTTCTAAGGCTAAGTCAGACAGCCTAACCCTCCCTTCTTCTGGCAAAGAAATTATAAACTCATCTAAACAATATTCAACAGATTGAACCCTACCAATAATATTAAACCCTGTAGACTCAAAAGCAATGTTGCCTTGCACTTCCATTGATATTTCAGATGAGCAGGGAGGGGTGACCCTTTGGCTGCAGGAATCTCTGATGGTCTTTTTCCAAGCTGGGGCTGGTTCTTCAACTGCTTCCTCTTCCAAATTCAGTGAAGGTCTCCTCTTGGCATTCAGTATCTGCTGAGCTGACTCCAGCTATCTCTCTTTAATGGAGTGTACCATATCTGAACCTGAAAAATAGAAAAAATTATAATAGGGAACAATAAACAAAAATACATGAAGTTCCAGTTAGTACCAGTTAGTATTGAAAAGCAGTGGATGCCAAGATGCTGTACTCTTGCAAGGTTCTAAAATGTATAGTCCCTAGGATGTTTTTCTGCTCATCCCTTCCTTGACAAATGCCAGTGTGACTAAAACGAGCTGAGCTGCTGCAGGGGTTCTGGACTGCCCTGTCATATCCTACACAAACCATTTTGCCAGAACAGAATGTGTACATCCTTACAATCAATTGCTGAGATAATCATTATCTACTACAGGTTATCCAAAATGCCATGCCCAAAATGTAACAAAAATGAACACAGCATTCCAACTTTGATGTAAAATCTTGTACCCAAAACACCATCATACACATATTTATCTAATACCACTTAACCTACACACAAGCCCCACTAGAACATAATAACAAAATTTGACTGGATTCCCTGTAGTTAGACTCCAATCTTATCTTCATAATAATTCTACATTTCCACAAAAGCGAGATGCAGTTACTAATCCAGATGAGCACCCAATTACAACTGGTACTTAAATCCAAAATGTTAAAGCAAATATGATAGGCTATATGCCCCACACTACTCAGGCCCCCACATCCAGTGTGTCCTAATTAAAGAAAGCATATTTAAAACTGCATAATATGCTGCACTAAGAATCTCCACAGAAATAAAGGAACAAACCATATGCAGCAAAATCCTGCAGATTCCAGCAATCATAAAGTGTGATTTAACACAATGTTTTAAATGTGCCACCTCTGTTTTGTTAATTCATCATGCTGTTACCAGGTATTTGTTAATGTAAATAATAACATTCTTCATATGAGCAATCCCCCAGATTCACTATCCTTCTCTGCAGGACTAGCTTAGTCCTGCACGGAAGCGGCCGTTTAGGAGCAGGACGGCAGCGCGCCATGCATATTAATGAAGGCGCGCTGCCTGAGTTTCTAAAAGGACACGGAGCATGTATGATGAGTGCAGGTGGTGTGTCTGAGAGCAGAGATCTCATAATATACATGCCCCTGCAATGAAGAACAGCAGAGTATGAATAAGAATGAGTGAGACCGCACATAGGTGTTCGCATACCCCCAGCAACATCCCCCCACATTTACAAGAGCAATAGTTAAAACATTAAATATAAAGAAGTTTTTTTTTTTTTATGAAATAGATTAAATTTTACTGTAGGTGCATGGCTTTGCCCATCACTTAGCTATAGTTCATGTAGCTTAAATGGCACAAGAGTATAAAAAGGAAGATATATGCAAATGAAGCAGTATAGCAATAGTGTAGAGGGCAGAGCATTCACCTTACGAGCAGTCATTCCCGATTCGAGTCCCACTCCAGTACAATCCATTTTCCATGTCAAATCACTGTATGATCAGTTTATTTTGTTGCATAACATACGATAACATATATTTATAACATATATATATTTATAACATATATGTGTGAACTGGAGTACTGCATTAAATGCATATGTGAGGTGTCATTGTCATAATGTTGCAAAGTCCACAGATAATCACAAGTGCCCCATACAGTATATGTACACAGGAATTAGGGATACAAATGGAAGGTAAAATGTGTAATGAATGATAACTCCATACAGTTTCCAAATCCACCACCTTCCCAAGAACCGTTAGACATTACTGTCTAAATTTTGTGGTGGTAAGCGGGAGTAAACACTAGTAAGCAAGTGTAAGCACTATTAAGCAGTAGTAAGTGGGAGTAAGCATATTTAAGCAGTAGTAAGCGAGTTTAAGCCCATTTGCGCAGGGGTAAGCAATGCGCACACAGGTTAAGCAATATTGAAGCTAACTCTCTGTAAGCATATTTAACCAGAGGTTAGCATTGGTTACCTTCATGCAAACCCACTTACAATTGCTTAAACATGCCTTAAGCACTCAGTATGCATCAGTCGCTGTTCTGGCCAGAAGCAAAATAAACAACCTTTGCAGGTTTTGAACACATGACCTTGTACACTATAGTCACAGCAGTTAACCACTAAGCCATCACAGCAGTACATAAGATTGAGGTATCACCAAACAGATCCTCACTATAGGAAATTCAAACTGAACATGTGAAAGGACTCTATATACAGTCTTATGTTGTATAACCTACTGCATAACATAAATATGTGAAGAGGAGTACTGCATTAATCCCAGATGTGAGGTGTCATTGTAATAAAGTGTTGAAATCCCTAATAAACACAAGGACCCCATACAGTGTACGCGCACATGAATCATGGATACCAAACACATATATAACATGTAATCAATAATAAATCAATTCCATAAATGCAAATATAATGCAACTAAAATATTAAGCAATGCTAAGCATTGCACAGCCCGGCTTAGTAGGTTTAAGCAATGTGTAGGCCAGTAAACTCAGTGTGCCCTTTGATATACCCCTTTGAGCAATGCCAACCTTAGGTAAGCAGGTTTGCCCATAGCTTAGCCTTTTCAAAATTGTCCAATCACGGAAAGTGTGGGAAACTGACCCTATTAAAACCCAACAGGCAGGAATACATCTCATAACTGGTTGTAGCTTCCCCTTGTAGGCACTATGTCTGAAATGGAAGAGGGTGTGCACTTTTGGGTGCAGTGCTGGTGCATCCAGGAGTCCAGAGTCATGGCAGGACTCCTTGTGAAAGACCATGACATGAGACTGCTGCAGGGCCACTACTAGTGTTCCCAATACAAAGCAGAAGCCTGGAACCATCTCGCCCATGACCTCACCAGTGCCACTGGCATAACCCAAACTGGTGAGCAGGTCAGGCATCACTATGCCGACCTGAAGCAGTGATAGGGGGATCTCTTGGATCAGTGGATCCAAGAGGCTAGCAGGACAGGGGAAGTGCCAACCATGTGTATCAGTCCAGTACCTGTTTAATAATTGCCAGTTTATGTATATTATAGATAGGTATGGCTAAATATTCCTCTTATGTCTTTCACAGCGGCAAGTGAGCGAGCTATGAACCAGGAAACCCATGGGTGTCGATTGGAGCAGTTGCGACGCGAGGCGGGTTAGTAATAATCTTGCATGTACTGTCATAGGAAATAAATCTAAAAGTACTAGTAAGTTAATCGCCTGTATAAAACCTGTATTGTTTAAGGCATGTACTGCATACACCAGAGAATATGGCAGGAAGAGTCTCATGTAGGTTGTATGTAAATAAAAGCATAATGGCCAGACAATAAAGGTCTAACTGCTGGACTACATGTGTTTACTCTGGTATCATATGGTAATGTAGTTTTGCAGTCACTTAATAGTACTGTTGTATTAAGCACTGTTACCCACATTGTGCTACATAAATAAAATGTGTAGGAATGTCTGTATATGACTGGTGTAATCCCAAGAGGTCATATAGTACAACTGAGAGAGACATAGACAGAAAACAGTGAAAAGACAGACAACAAAATCCAAATAGCACACTCAACTGAGATGTGAACTGTTGTATTTTTAACACACACAGCCATGGTCCAAATCCTGGGAGTGGTAGTAGGCTGCATACAGAATAATACCCCACAACTGTAAAGATATGTCCAGAATGTCCAGTAAATCGGCCATATCTGCTGCCTGTCACCCTGTCCCCCTGGGAAATCAGTGGGATGATCCCAGATGTTTAGGCAGCAAACAAGAAATACAACTGATTGTCAGATATCTATGAGAAAAACCTGTCACTCTAGAAACTCACCAAAATGTTATGAGAGTAATAAGCCAAGTATGTCCCATCTACACCACCATGTTGTCATGCTGTGACCAGAATGTGTACAGTAAAAGAGTGAGATGTATGCGCATAATACTAATGTGGAATCTGGTAATTTGTGTGGCAACATTCAGGTAGTGCTAACAAACATTGCTCCCACAGGTCTGTCAGATACGAACACTGTGCCTAGAAATAAAAGATTGATATCCTGTACTGGTACTGTGTACTCTGGTATTGTATGGCATTGTTAGTATTGCAGTTGCTCTGAATAATATGGTATCACTCATCATTGTCACCCACACTGTGCTACATAATATAACTGTGTACGAAATCCTGTATAAGAGTGTTGTAATACAAGGTCAGAAATTAAAACCACAGGAGAATTTTAGACAGAAATCAGATAAGAGATACACAGCAATATCTATATAGCACACACAAGTGTGATGGACAGTGTTTTATTTTTAGCAGATACAGCTATGGTCTGAATCCTGGGAGTGGTAGTAAGCTGTATGCAGAATCATACTCCACAAATGTACAGAAATGTCCAGAATGTCCAGTTAATTGGCCCATATCTGCCGGCTGTCATCTTGTCCCCCTGGCATATCAGTGTGCTAATCTTTGACATGTAATCAGCATTTCATGTCATATAACTGACTGTCAGGCCTGTACATATTTGGAAAATATCAGTGAAAACAAACCTGTCATTGTACAATTCACTAAAGGTTTAAGAGGGCAATAGTCGAAATTTGTCCAGGTTCACCTCATGTGGTCAAGACATGCCCAGAGTCAGTGCAAAAAGAGATGGACAGGTATGTGCATAACATCAACCTGGAATCTGGGAGTATGAGTATAAACAGTTAGTTAGTGTTAACAAACAATTCCTTCACAGATATACCAGGTAAGAGGTATATACTGCAGGTAAAACCAGTTCATGTATATAGTTGTCGACATCCATACCACTGTCTAAACTAAGGCAATAGGGTAGTGTACTAATATTTGTAAGGTGCAGATAACACTGACTAGGAAAGTAATGCGAACTAAAGGAATATACTAGTTAATTGACATCTTTCTCTCCCCCCACCATATCTGCAACAATAAACTAAATGCCCAACTCAATTGGTATATCCTGACTTAACTCTAATGTTGGGACATATGTCCTATTGTTCGATAATTATTTAAATCCGTTTTTATGCATGTGCTATGTTGAAATAGTCCCACATTGGTGGCATGGTGCCACCAATGTACCTGCATGCTGTTGTAATTACCACTGTGGTCCCATATATGCATTTGTTCTGTTTGCTATGCAACTGTTCCATATCTGGTGTTTGGGTTAATAGGAGTGTCTATGCATACTGTTATACCTAACCCACATATGTTGATAAAACTTAAACACCATAGCACATATGGGAAAGCGGGTCCCAACGGACCCACCAGTCCTACCTCAGCTGCATGTGGCACCGAGCACCAGCATGTCTGGGGCCCAACTCGGGACCTCCTCGTCCATTGGTCCTGCACCACCTCTGGGTGGAACTGCCTCAGGGGATGGGGCTTGCCCCCCTGGGAGCAGATGCGGACAGGAACCTGTCACCCATTGCCAGGTCTGGGTCCACAGGGAGTTTGAAGAACTGCTATGCCAGCTTGAAGGCCATGTGTCATGACTAGAGGGTCAGCCTGGCTCTCTGACTCAGCCCCCAGCACAGCCACCTTCGGGGCTGTGAAGTTTCAGTTGTGACTGCCATGGGTGGGAATCTCAGTCCCACTGTTTCCACTAGCGGGCTCATGGGCTTCTGATTTCCCAACACCTCTCCCCATCAAAATGTTTACCCCATGTGTCATATACCACCCTTGAATGCATCTTGTTTGTCTTGTCTTTTAACCTACCCAACCTACCTCCCCAAATATACCTACTATCTCTCCCCAACATCTCACTCTCACCTGAAAAACAAAAAAGGGCAATCTGTTCCCAAAAAAAAAAATCTCACCCCATACATAGCTGTTCATTTTGCACACGTGTCCACTGGACACATGTAATCTGGTCTAATTGGCTTAGTAACATATTACTGTTGTCCTCACCCTTCTCTCAGAGGTATGAGTGTACAAATCTATCTCCAAATTTAGTGTATATGCACAGCTGTTGCTGTAGAAAAAATGGGCTGTTATAGACCTTCCCTACACCCTTCCTGCACATCCCTAGCTATTTTCCCTACTGTCTTTCCCTCTTTGTACCCCTTTTCACCACTTTCCTATCAACACTTTTCATTTCTTTTAAAGAAATTAGCTCGGGGGTAAGTAGGAGTAAACACCTTTAAGGAGCAGTAAGTGGGATTAAGCCTGTTTGCATGGGGGTAAGCAATGCCTACACAGGTTAAGCAATTTAGAAGCTAACTGAGTATAAGAAACTGTAACTGGAAGTTAACAGTGTTTACCTCCGCGCAAACCCACTTAAAAGTGCCTTAATCACTCGGTATCCAACGACCCTTGTTCTGCTGAGCAACAAAATAAACAGCCTTTGCAAGGCTCAGAACCAGGACACTGCACACCATAGCCAAAGTGATTTACCTCTAAGCCATGTCAGATATACCAAACCCTGATGTTTTCACGATCATACCATCCAGCACAGTCATTCAACAGTACAGGAAATGTATTTATACATGTAGATGTATGTGTGTGTGTGTGTGTGTGTGTGTGTGTGTGTGTGTGTGTGTGTGTGTGTGTGTGTGTATATATATATATATATATATATATATATATATATATATATATATATATATATATATATACATTTGCATATATCTATAGATATATATGTCTGCATATATATATATATATATATATATATATATATATATACAGACATATACAACAATACAAACATATATATATATAAATAATCATATATATATATATATATATATATACATATATATATATATATATATATATATATATATATATATATATATATATATATATATATATATATATATACAGATATATATCTATAGATATAAAAGAGAACATAACAAATACATATATGACCACAGGCACCATTAATGAGGGTGAGGGGGCCCAAGCAACATACGTCTTGTACGTATTGATATCCCCCCACATCCAAACAACCAACTGTTGCTAATTGCATAACCAGGACCTGACACAACATGGGCACAAGATGTTAACAGTAATCCATCCCACCTGTATGATGTCAGGCTGGTATCAATAACATATCATGAAGTACAGTCTGGCTACCAAAGGGAATGTACAATGTTGAAGCAATAAACATTCCCAAGATACATATACACAGACACATATATGCAGATATATATATATATATATATATATATATATATATATATATATATATATATATATATATATATATATATATATATATATATATATATATATATATATATATATATATATATATACATATATATATATATATATATATATATATATATATATATATATATATATCTATATATATACACACACACACACACACACACACATATATATATATATATATATATATATATATATATATATATATATATATATACATATTTATGTAACTACACATACACACACACAGATATGTATATGAAGATGCATATTTAGAGGCTGCACACCATATGGAACAGCCAGTATGCCTACAGTTGCCACCTTACCAACTGGACATGTATGAGTCACCCATACAAAAGATAATTGCTGCCTGCAACATATACTCATAGAGAGGTCAAAGGATATAACATCACACATAGGTTTGCATACATGAGAAAGCTTTATTTGTGTACTATTACAGTTGTATATACCATGTCATATAGCTGTTTAGACTCAGAAATACATATAAGCAGACTAATGCAACTGTCAAACAGATAAATGAATACAGCATTCCGGAAAGCATTACATATGTTGCTATCCAGGCTTAGGCCTTCAAGTAGTATAACAGTAAAGACAGACTGGGCCACAGGATAACAATCAATCAACAGTAAGTAATGCAGATATATAGTCCAGCAGCCTCTATCTACACTCTGTACACAATCCCTAGGGGCTTAAAGACCTCAGTTGACACAACGGGATGTATGTGTTACATAACAAGGCATAACTGAAACTATCACAATCACACTGACAAACAGAACAGTCTGTATGACAGGAAGCAGTAGGCTTGCATTTACTCAAGGTGAATTGTATGGTAATGTACATCCAGATACCTGAAGGCAGCTTACCCCGATACCCCTCACGTGTTGTAACAGCCTAGTTTAGTTATGATGCATCCCCCCATAGACTGATATATAGGGCCATATACCACTGTTGCATACAATGGCCTCTGGACTGCATAAGGGTACACATGTATTGGGTAGGGAAAGCCCACACATATATGGACCCAACCCCACAATATGTGTGGAGGACACAACAACAGTGGAATGATGGCAGGAATGGCACCATGACATACTCACAAGCCACTACATAACAACCCCTGACAGCATGCCATATGTACAAAGCCTGGTATGTAGGTGGAGGACAGAGGCTGGAACACAGGCTCATATGTTGTCATACACTACGCAAGTCACTGGTGTTACAGGATAGTCTGCAACATACCCTTAGTCAGGAATATGAAGTCAGAAACACAAATGGATGTAGCCATGTACTGATAGCACTCATCACACACACACAGCCAGTGGTATATCTGACACAAGACCTGTGTGGTAGACAGGCAAAACATAACATGCACACCTTTGGCCATCAAGGGGATAGGCACACAGTTGAGAGCTATGCAGACTAACTGATGTCCATGTTAAACTAGTATGTGCATACAAACCCTGTAACACTGGTGCTATACAATGCATACAACAACAGTACTCACACTCTGTTTGTAGTTCTGGAACCTCATACAAATATGTAGCTGGCCTGAGTGTGCAAGTTCTCTTGTAAGAGGTATTGCTACCTACTGTCTGTAATGCTGCTGCCCACACACAGGAAGGATGTCCACCACACAGGAAAGGTAAAGGGATCATGCCCACATGATGTAGGGATTTATAGTAGTGGTTTGCCATGACAATGGTAATAGGAAGTACTACATGGAAGTACTACATGCTGCATGCAGGTGGCAAGTGGAGGACACTGATTTGTGCAGAGGCCATCATGTGCATCACTCACAAAAAGCCATGCTGCACTCTATTCCAAGCAGCTCGATCCATTTACTGGGGAGAGAGAGAGAGAGACAGAGAGAAATGGAGAGAGAAAAAGAGAAAACAGAAAACAGAAAACAGATCCAAAACCACAACCACACCAAAAAAGAAAATAAATGAAGCAGGTTAAGGCCATAGCTAACGATAGAAAATAAATCCTACAAGGACACTATCCACAGCAGACCTCATCCCCATAAGAGGTATGTGAAATATATATGCATGTAATTGACTGTAGAACTTGGTCCATAATACTGGGGTAGATGATGTGGAATGATATACATGTACCATCAGGTGTTGCTGCTTGTAATGATCATCAGCTGAACAACTGCTATGGACATTAGAGTCTGTCCCTGTGGGTAGTGGACCATACCTGTCAACTGTGTAGAGCAGCACCGAATGACAGGATGTAAACCAATATAACATGTGTTGTGTAATGGAAGGGATATATATTACTGTGGCCAATAGCTGGTGGTGGAAGTAATGCCATAATGATGGACATGTGGGTTCCAGAGCGCACCACTTGCAGGACACTCAGGTTAACATGTATTGTAGCATGCTGAAATGCCATAGGTGTGTAATAGGGTTGCCTGCAATCGGGCCATAAATATACCCCCTAATGTTATGCTGTGTCCATATGTGGCACCTGTCTGTGTTATAGTAAGGCAGAACAGTGCAGCTGTGCAGGAAGGAGAGTTAGACATTGTGGACCTGATGTCTGCATGTACCCCATATATAGGTATGTATATGTGTACAGACACACACACACACACACACACACACACACACACACACACACACACACACACACACACACACACATATATTTATATATATATATATATATATATATATATATATATATATATATATATATATATATATATATATATATATATATATACATATATATATATATATATATATACACATATATATCTACACACACACACACACACACACACACACACCCACATATATATATATATATATATATATATATATATATATTACAACATAATATATATCTACACACACACACTATATATATATATATATACACACACATATATATATATATATATATATATATATATATATCTATATATATATATATATATGTATGTCTACATATATACAAACACAAACACACATATATGTATGTAAATACATGTCCCCTATATTAATACCGCAGTGCTGCATGCTATGTGTGAGGGAACAGCACACATAGTAATACACATAGATATATACAGCTGTAAGTGTGTGCGACATGGACGGGTATATCACATGTGAACCCCTTGTTGGGACCACATCGCCCTTGTCTGTGAAGTAGAGAATGGGAATATGGGGAAGTATGGCAGGCATATTTGTGAAGGTGGTCCGGGTTGGTTGATATAGAGGACAGCAAAAGTAAATGAAGGCACCAAAGTTACACACTGGAAATCAGTCACAGTACTTTATTGCAGAAAACAAACGGTAAGCGCTTTCACAACTTGATGTTGCTTCATCAGACCACATCACTACAACTGATGCTTGGTTAAATACTAAGACAATTAGTATGACATCACAATTTAAAAAAATATTTCCCCACAGACATAAAAACATATACCAATATCTATAAGAAAAATTACATAAAAATATAGAAAAAGTATATATATATATATATATATATATATATATATATATATATATATATACATACACAATAAAAAGGATATTTTAAATATTTAAAAAAGGGGAGATGTCATCCCTAATGGTTATTGGTAATAATCATTAATATATATATATATATATATATATATATATATATATATATATATATATATATATATATATATATATATATATATACATATACACACACATTTTGTGCACATATAACCATAATAATACAATAAGAAACTCATACTTAGTGTTTAAGGCACCTTGCCTTAAGGTAAGGAACTAATGAGGTACAGCCATTCAAACCAGGATATCTATCTGCTTGTAACTTGGTGATCCATTGTTGTTCTAATTCTTCAGTGTGGTTATCTATATAGCCACCTCTATTTGTCCTTACTATCTGTTGTAAGATTAAAAATTTAAAACAATGACTACTGTCCGTATTCAGGACATGATTAGCTAGAGCATTTGATTGTTTCTGGTTCCATATATCCCTTATATGTTCTAACATTCTTTCTTTAAAGCTCCTATTTGTTTTGCCTACATAATAGGAATGGCATACTTGGCAAAAACAAAAATAAACAACATCGGCACTTTTACAATCATAATAATTCTTCATATAAAGTTTAAAACATTTCACAGGATGAATGTACTCATTTTTAGTGTAGACATGCTGACAAGCAGCACAATTCCTGCACGGAAAAGTGCCCTGTCTGTTTGAGAAATTCTTTCTAAACGACTGATGTTCTCTATTACATAGCTGCTGCTTTAAAGACACATTATTTCTAAAACTAAAGTTTGGGATGTCACCAACTGTGGAAAACAGACCTGGTATTTCATGTAGTAAGTGCCAATTCTTTTTAATAATTTCCATATACTTATTGATGTCACTTGCAAATCTAAAAACTACTCTAAACTTATTTCTATCAATACTTGTATCATAAGATATACTTGTATCAGCACCATAAGAGCATATGTATGGTTTAGATCTTGTAGATCTCAATTTCCATGCATCTGCTATCACTCTAGTAATTTCTGAGCTGGAATAGCATCTTGTTTGAAATTCGTCTTGCAATTTATTTAAAGCAACTACTGCCTCTTCATCATTATTATGTAGGCGTAGAGTTCTATAGACTTGTCCGTTAAGGACATTTCTAGGTATGTGTCTCGGGTGCATGCTTGACCTGTGAAGACAGGCATTGGTTCTTGTAGGTTTGTGATAAATACTAGTTCTTATCTGCTTTAAGTCAGTATGGGTGACACTCACATCCAAAAAGTCAACACATGTATCAGAAAAAGTAAAGGTAAACTTCAAAAAGTCTGTAGTACTGTGCAAGTAATCAATGAAATTACTGATATTTCCACCATGCCCTTTCCACAAGACAAAACCATCATCCACGAAATGTATGTACCAGAGAATATAGCCAAAAAATGGATTAACATCTGACAAAACATATTGTTCTTCCCATCGTACTAATGACAGGTTGGCGTAGCTGTTAGCACACAAAGTGCCCATAGCTACGCCAATCTTCTGTAGAAAAAATTGATCCTGAAAGGTTACAATGTTATTTTCAAGTATAATCTCCAATAGTGCACAGACTAGCATAATCTTATTAGTAGTCAGCTTCTTATTCATATTGAGGAATTCTCTTATTTTTTCAATTCCCCAAACATTTGGAATACTAGTAAAAAGAGATTCAATGTCCATGGTAAGGAATACAAATTCTTCATCATTATCAATGGTTTCCATTCTATTTTGCAACTGCTGTAAAAACATTTTTGTATCTCTAAGAACTGTATAACAGCTATCCAAGAACTCATGCAAAATACCTTCTACATAAATAGATAGGGGTTCAGTGCACCATCCTGCTCCTGATACGATGGGGCATAAAGGAGGAACCGTGGGATGTTTATGGATTTTAGGGAGTCCATAAATCCTAGGAACTAGAGGTTTTTGTACTGAAAAATAATTGAATAAGGATTCATCAATTAGTCCTGTAATCAATAAATAAAACACTAAAAAGGACACTTTATCAATGATAGCAATTACAGCTGTTTTTGTCAGCATTTGATAGGTACAAGTATCTAATAGCAAAACCTTCATCTGATTAACATATAAATCTTTGCCCATTAATACAATTTTACCACCTTTATCTGCTTGTTTAATAATAAGAGAATGTAAATCCTGCAATTCATGTAGAGCCCTATATTCTTCTGTATTTAAATTATGAAAGGTGCAGCCTTGTGTACCAGGAGTATAAGCTTCATTAAAAGCATTTTCACAGATATCTAAAAATCTTTGTATGCCTGGAGGGGTAGGAGATACAAAAGTGCTAGGTTTCTTGTATATATTTACATTGACATTTTCATTATTACGAAACATGCATTTTAATGATAAATTCCTACCAAGCAATTTCAAGTCTGTTAACATTTCAGTTAAATCTGCCTTCCTGGCAGGTATAAAAGACAAGCCCTTATTAAGCAAACTATTCTGTTCATTAGTTAGAGTAAAGGAAGAAATGTTAACAATAAAATCAGTTCTTACATCCTCCTTTTCTTTGAAAAGTGTGCAGTTCTGTCCATTTGATGTTCCCTTGCTATCTTTCCCATATTGGGATTGCTTTTGGCTCGAGCTCTGAATGGGAGAGCTGCTTTCAAAGTGAATTCTCCCACTTTCAAATTCTCTAAAAAAACGCTAGTATCTGTGGCATTTGCTTGTAAAGTGTCTATTGGAGTCTTACCTATAGTGTTTGCATTCCTTCGTTCTTCTGACTTCGAATTTTTGTCCATATTCAAAGTAGATGTATTCCCATTCACTATAGAAGCAAATGATGCAACTTGGAGAGTAGGAACACTAGATATAACATGTTCTTGATCAGTTTGTTGTATTGCCATGCTTTCGCTTGTCTCGTTAGCGCGAAAACCAGAAGTGGAAGCCTGTGTCACAGTATTTAGTGTCCTACTAGTCTCTCTATTCACTGTAACAGGATTAGACGAAGGGGTTCTATTTATAGGGTCTCTCGGCCATGAGAAGACATTATTATTTCTAAAATCAGTTTTATCTCTATTTAATTTATTTAATTTAACATTTTGAAGCTTTTTCTCATAGGCACTAATGCTTTCATGCAACTGGCCCATTTTATTAAGGGTAATGGTAGCAGGAAAGGTTACAGATATCTGGTTTTCTAGTCTCACAATTTCAGTTTTCAGCTCAGTTTCAAGAGGTGTAAAAAACTCTATAAGGAGCTCCATATACTTGGAGCTAAAAGATAAATTCAATTCTTGCCACTTACGTAAGAGTTCAGGATATGTATTCCCATAAGTTGGCATATTTAAGATACGTAGACCTCGAGGTATTACTTTAGCTTCCAATGAAGCTTGTAGGTGTAGTGTTTGCCATTGTAGTCATTTGTACTTATATAGGAGGTTTTCTAGCCCTCTATATTGTACCTGGAACTCAAGCATTGTTTCCATCTCCGAACCAATATCCACTGTACTTGCCTGTACATCAGTATTTAGTAATGGATTCACTGGTACTTCAAGAAGCATTAAAAATCGACAATGTTCATTAGATGATTCTTGGTTGGTATCCATGTCCATATTATATCCACGTACAGTGTGTCCTTAGCCGAATAAAAATAGGAACTGAAAATACAAACTCAAACGGCTTCAGGTACACTGAGGTGCCCAAAAACACACAACAGCAAAAGTAAATGAAGGCACCAAAGTTACACACTGGAAATCAGTCACAGTACTTTATTGCAGAAAACAAACGGTAAGTGCTTTCACAACTTGATGTTGCTTCATCAGACCACATCACTACAACTGATGCTTGGTTAAACACTAAGATAATTAGTATGACATCACAATTTAAAGAAATATTTTCCCAAAGACATAAAAACATATACCAATATCTATAAGAAAAATTACATAAAAATATAGAAAAAGTATATATATATATATATATATATATATATATATATATATATATATATATATATATACACACAATAAAAGGGATATTTTAAATATTTAAAAAAGGGAGATGTCATCCCTGATGGTTATCGGTAATAATCATTAAAATATATATATATATATATATATATATATATATATATATATATATATATATATATATATATATATATATACACATATACACACACATTTTGTGCACATATAACCATAATAATACAATAAGAAACTCATACTTAGTGTTTAAGGCGCCTTGCCTTAAGGTAAGGAACTAATGAGGTACAGCCATTCAAACCAGGATATCTATCTGCTTGTAACTTGGTGATCCATTGTTGTTCTAATTCTTCAGTGTGGTTATCTATATCACCACCTCTATTTGTCCTTACTATCTGTTGTAAGATTAAAAATTTAAAACAATGACTACTGTCCGTATTCAGGACATGATTAGCTAGAACATTTGATTGCTTCTGGTTCTGTATATCTCTTATATGTTCTAACATTCTTTCTTTAAAGCTCCTATTTGTTTTGCCTACATAATAGGCATGGCATACTTGGCAAAAACAAAAATAAACAACATCGGCACTTTTACAATCATAAAAATTCTTCGTATAAAGTTTAAAACATTTCACAGAATGAATGTACTCATTTTTAGTGTAGACATGCTGACAAGCAGCACAATTCCTGCACGGAAAAGTGCCCTGTCTGTTTGAGAAATTCTTTCTAAACGACTGATGTTCTCTGTTACATAGCTGCTGCTTTAAAGACACATTATTTCTAAAACTAAAGTTTGGGATGTCACCAACTGTAGAAACCAGACCTGGTATTTCATGTAGTAAGTGCCAATTCTTTTTAATAATTTCCGTATACTTATTGATGTCACTTGCAAATCTAAAAACTACTCTAAACTTATTTCTATCAATACTTGTATCATAAGATATACTTGTATCAGCACCATAAGAGCTCATGTATGGTTTACATCTTGTAGATCTCAATTTCCATGCATCTGCTATCACTCTAGTAATTTCTGAGCTAGAATAGCCTTTTGTTTGAAATTCATCTTGCAATTTATTTAAAGCAACTACTGCCTCTTCATCATTATTATGTAGGCGTAGAGTTCTATAGACTTGTCCTTTAAGGACATTTCTAGGTATGTGTCTCGGGTATATGCTTGACCTGTGAAGACAGGCATTGGTTCTTGTAGGTTTGTGATAAATACTAGTTCTTATCTGCTTTAAGTCAGTATGGGTGACACTCACATTCAAAAAGTCAACACATGTATCAGAAAAAGTAAAGGTAAACGTCAAAAAGTCTTTAGTACTGTGCAAGTAATCAATGAAATTACTGATATTTCCACCATGCCCTTTCCACAAGACAAAACCATCATCCACAAAACGTATGTACCAGAGAATATAGCCAAAAAAGTGGATTAACATCTGACAAAACATATTGTTCTTCCCATCGTACTAATGACAGGTCGGCGTAGCTGTTAGCACACGAAGTGCCCATAGCTACGCCAATCTTCTGTAGAAAAAATTGATCCTGAAAGGTTACAATGTTATTTTCAAGTATAATCTCCAATAGTGCACAGACTAGCATAATCTTATTAGTAGTCAGCTTCTTATTCATATTGAGGAATTCTCTTATTTTTTCAATTCCCCAAACATTTGGAATACTAGTAAAAAGAGATTCAATGTCCATGGTAAGGAATACAAATTCTTCATCATAATCAATGGTTTGCATTCTATTTTGCAACCGCTGTAAAAACATTTTTGTATCTCTAAGAACTGTATAACAGCTATCCAAGAACTCATGTAAAATACCTTCTACATAAATAGATAGGGGTTCAGTGCACCATCCTGATACGATGGGGTGTAAAGGAGGAACCGTGGGATGTTTATGGATTTTAGGGAGTCCATAAATCCTAGGAACTAGAGGTTTTTGTACTGAAAAATAATTGAATAAGGATTCATCAATTAGTCCTGTAATCAATAAATCAAACACTAAAAAGGACACTTTATCAATGATAGCAATTACAGTTGTTTTTGTCAGCATTTGATAGGTACAAGTATCTAATAGCAAAACCTTCATCTGATTAACATATAAATCTTTGTCCATTAATACATTTTTACCACCTTTATCGGCTTGTTTAATAATAAGAGAATGTAAATCCTGCAATTCATGTAGAGCCCTATATTCTTCTGCGTTTAAATTATGAAAGGTGCAGCCTTGCATACCAGGAGTATAAGCTTCATTAAAAGCATTTTCACAGATATCTAAAAATCTTTGTATGCCTGGAGGGGTAGGAGGTACAAAAGTGCTAGGTTTCTTGTATATATTTACATTGACATTTTCATTATTACGAAACATGCATTTTAATGATAAATATAGAGGACAGCCTACAGGGGTGGTGTATGACACATGTGGTGGGTATACATCCTGGATGATGTGTGTGGACTGTGATGTGGAAGCCCCATGGCCCCCCATATAGAAACAATGGGAACAATCCTCGCACCCATTGATACTAACATTAGTCCACAGCCCTGAAGGTTCCTGGCCTGGAGGCTAAGAAGGAGGAGCATGTAGTCCTTGTGAATGTGTACTGCGTGACTCAACGTGATGTAGCATATCCCAAAAGTGTCTGTGGACCTCCTTATGGAATAGACAATGATGTGTATTAAGAACTATGGTAACCTTGCTGTATGAGTTGCTCAGACCTGTTTCCATCTTTATGTTTTTCAGGCAAGATGTCCCATGGCCGCCTACCTGCATATTCAGTGGCAGAAAACAACATTGTGCTGAACTACCTTATCCAGCACTAACCTGTCCTGTTTGCCCTTGAGCAGCAGGAGTGGACCGCCCTGTGGAACGATCTAGTCCACAGGGTCAGTGTTGTCGGCCTGCATAACCGCAGTTATAAACAGGTCCAGCATCATTGTTCTGACCTGCTTCACAATGCCCATCAGCATGCTACTGCAGTCTAGGGGGATCACTTCACAACGCGGGGGGTCATTCCATCCATCCCCCCTGACGTGTTGAGGAACTCCTCACCAGCCTCGTGGCACCTGCCCATCCACACACCTAACAACTGGCAGACACCATTGTGGAGGTGGGTGCTACCCACACACCGGCTGAGAAGTTTACAGGAAAGGCCACAGGGCACATCAGTAGACCACTGTTGCATATGCACCCACATCTGTACATGTAGATCATGCGTATCTGACATGTCATATATATAGTTTGTTGCTGCATAGTGGTAATAAACAGATGTGCATAAGTGGTGGTAATGTGGACTTGTACTGTTGATGTACTGTAATGTTGCAACCACCCTGTAGCAATGCTATAGCTCTGACCACTGACATTGCATCTCTCACACTCTTATGTAAGTCCCTCTGGCATACCACCAAGGCAGCAGCCTGTAGCTGGTGAGTATGGTTTATGTTGATGCTTGCCAATACACCAGGCATGTAATGGCTATGGTATATTCCATGCACACATCTAACACACCTACCCATAATGCATGGTGTACATGTTCACGTATTGTTGCTGTTAAATGCATTGCATCACAGTGGTGATCATGATGGGGTATCGGAAGGTTATGTCAGACACCTGCAAGATAACTAACATCCTGTCATTGCAAAATGTGTCCACAGGGATTAACATAATGGTGGGACACATGGCCTATAGTAGGGACATGTGTGAAACATCACCCTTATACAGTGCAACACCAATATAGATACCAGTATTACAATGGCAACTGTTACAGATCTACACTATGGCATGACATGTTACTGTGGTCCACATTATTAGCTGAGACTAGGCTGTAACATGTGGTGTTCAGTGCATGGGACACTGCAAACTGACACACATGTGTAGGCCATACTTGGAAAGCATGTGCAAAAAGACTAAAGGTGGGGAGGGTGTGTCAGCATGACATAGCAGTGCACTGCAGCAGTGATCCTAAGGATGCTAAGAATGGCTGTTTCTGCACACAGTCAGGTTCAGAAACTGCGGCAGATGTAACCCTACCCCCACAGCAATAGTGACAGCAATGTGTGAACACCAAGGGATGTGCACATGAGTAGACCCTGCAATCATGCAGAGTTGGGGGACATGTATAGGGAAGACTGACCATACACTGGCAAATGCAGATGGCCCATGCTAGTATACCCCTGCCTGGAATAATGATTCCTGTAGTTCACATAATAGGTGCAACAAACCATCATGATAAGAGAGTGCACACATATGCACACACTGAGTGTATGCATCATGGTCAGCATCCGCACACCTAACACATTTTGAAGACACTGCATGTGAATGTACAGGACATATCTCACACATCAGGCTCATGTATTGTTAATATATGCAGTGATGTGGTCCCATGGCAGATCAAGGAAGGGTGCATCATATCAGTAAGGGTGTGTACACTCCCCATAGCCATGGCATGGTCTGATGGTTGTCAGTGTAATAGTATTGTATTGGTCAAACATGGTCCGCTGATGTTGAGATCTGTAAACCAGACATCAGGCATTCACAAATGACATCTGTCCACATATCATCCCAGGTATGTGTCACTGAAAAACATAAGGGCTGTGAGCATTAGAGCAGACATAACTGACACAGTGCTACACATTCATCAATGGGTTGTACACCTGTGAGGTTTGGTGCACAGTATATAGCAGGGTGCAGAACAGGTGCACAGAAATACTGTGTGCATGGGTGCAGTGTTTTCCAGGGGAAGGGCCATCATCTACTAACACAACCCATGCATCACACATGTATACTGTTGCTAGCATGGATTGACTATAGCTGCACTGCATGCTGTTGTGTACCATATGTTATGCATGTTGACAGATGGGTAATGGAAGGACTGTGTGTACTATCTTTGTGCAACCTCACCTGTGTGTGTGTGTGTGTGTGTGTGTGTGTGTGTGTGTGTGTGTGTGTGTGTGTGTGTGTGTGTGTGTGTGTGTGTGTGTATGTGTGCATGTGTGTGCGTGTGTGTGTGTGTATCCATGTGTGGGCGTGTGTCCGTGTGTGTGTGTGTGTGTGTGTGTGTGTGTGTGTGTGTGTGTGTGTGTGTGTGTGTGTGTGTGTAGGGGCGGTTATTTTGTCTGTAGATTGAATCTGGTGGAGTGGAGGGAGGTGGACACGTAGGATGTGTGTGTGTGTGCATGTGTGTGTGCTTGAGTGGGTGTCCATGTATGCACATGTGTGATTGTGGGGTTGTTCATACGGCAGTACTTCTCTTTTGGATTGTGCAGTACATGGACATGGACTGACACATGACACACCAGGAATACTTGTCTGATATGTAATCACAGGGCATCTGATAGTATAATAAGGTCTGTAGCATGGAACATGCATTGGGAGGAAAAGTAGACACCAGGTATAGCCTTAATATCACATTCAGCAGAGAGGTAAACAACAACCAACATATGCAGCACAACAGATGCATTGGGGGATTACTAAACAACACCAGGGAGTGTATCCATATATTACAGTTGTCACATGATAGGGTTGATTGAGCAGCATATCTGGCTTGTACTAAGCAATACTTATACATGGCACTCCAGTGCATGACATTATGGAGTGAAGGCAGTAGCCCCTCACATATAGCGGCCATGCTCACAATGTCCAGACATACACAGGGTGAACACTGAATGACAGCAATGAGGCCATGTAAAACCTACTCCACTCAGGTCAAGGAGGTAATGGAGTAACAGGTCTTGTGTTGTGATCACTTGTCTAGGCATTTAGAGGAATGATACATTAAATGAGTGGTATTAATGTGTGTATCTTACCAAGTGTGATGCAGGATGGGGAACTTATGGGAATAAACGTGGGACTGTCTGTAAAATCACGGACAGGTAGGTATTAAGGTGGAATGTATGTGTGTTTGTGTGGGTGTGTTTGTGTTTGTGTGTGTGTGTGTGTGTGTGTGTGTGTGTGTGTGTGTGTGTGTGTGTGTGTGTGTGTGTGTGTGTGTGTGTGCTGTTATGCAACCATGTGCAGGTCTTAAAGTGCATTTCTTGTTTTCCCCCACAGGTGGTGAGGTGAGTCAGGGTCCCTCCTGCATGCAATCTGATGTTGGAGTCCATACAGACACCGAAGATGATGATCGTACTGTTGAGGCACAGGTGGGGTTGTCAGGGGCCAAAACTGCTAAATTATTTGACATCCCCCTCTTGCCACCCCAACCCCGCACACAGTTTCAGTGCCTATACATAACCAATCACCAGTGGCCATAGCAGAGGGACAGTTGGCGGTTGGTGGCAGTGCACAGGAGAGTGTGGTATCCATGCCTACTGTGTCTGGTCACAGCAGGCATAGCCAGATGTCTGGCAGGGGACCACATAGGCAGATGTTCCATGGTGCCCCTGGCAGAAGCACCACAACTGGTACCACCAGGCACATGTTTCAGGCTGTCATGGGGGTGCAGGCATGTATGGAACTGTACACCAGAAAGGGCCTGAGTTTGCAGAGGGCTGATCTCACCTCTGCAAGTGACAACTTCCATGAACTGTCTGGTGTGCTCTGTGCTCACACTGAGGTCATGGAAAGATGGTTTGGTGAGATGGTGGGCCTCATCGACCGTGGTTTGTCCGTGCTTGAATATGTGGTGGGAGTGCTGCGATGGCCACGTGGTTGTAGGCCAGCAACACAAAGAGCTGGTGGTCAGCGTGGACATGCTAGGACACCAAGACATTCCCGTAGTGGCAGTACCAGCCCGAGCACTGCAGGGGGGATGCTATCCACACCAGACCACAGCAGACCATGAGCAAGTGGTCCTAGCCAGGCCCAGGAGGGACCTGGTTCCAGCAGACATCTGTCATCATCAGGGAGAGTAGCACATCGAGGTCTGTACCTAGATGTGCCCATGGATCCCCTGGCAGGCACAGTCCACGTGTCCATGACTGGAGGCGGTGAACTGCACACCCTGCCAGGTATGGTCTGCAGCTATCCAAAAAACACCTGTATAGGGCAGCCACATGGCAGAACTGTGTGAATGCATACCCACACACTATACGAACACACCTAGGGTAACATATTCAAATGAACCAAACTAAAACGAAAACAAGCGAAAAGCCACAAACTGCAAATCCACGAATAATTTATTAAAATAACAATCGATATATAAAATACGATAAGGAACTGTAAGCGCTTTCGTTTAATTAGTATTAAACTTCATCAGACAACCTCCATATTACATCACTTCCTTTTATAACTTCCTATACATTTGAAAAAGCCCGCCAAATAGCCATTCTAAAAATTGTGCATGCCTATTTAGTAAAAATGTGGAAATAGAATGAAAAGTAAAGAAAAGAAAAATTAAATCAAATTATGTTTGTTATGCAGAATAGATACTTAATAAATAATTCACATGTTATACAATACATATATAAAATTGAAATAATATTAATATTTAATTTAAAATCCTAATAAATAGTTATTAAGCATATAAATTATAAATATAAATATTTATAAATACATACCTTACTAATATTATAAATTTCATAATATCATAAATATAAAAATATATAAAAGAATTTTTAATCTTTAATTTTCTTCCTATCTAATGCTTTTAATTTTAAAATTGGCATTATTGAGCTACGTTCATTAATTCCTGGCCATGAATCAGCTTGCAATTTAATTTGCCATTGTAATTCTTTCTTCTCTAAAAAGAGTCCCCATGGGCATTTATCATCTATTTCAACATGATCAATAGCCATAAAATAAAATTGATGATTAGTATGCTCATTAATGTGTTTCGCAAGAGCATTATTTAATTTATTTTTTTTTATAGAATATTCATGTTCATAAATCCTTTGTGATAACATTCTCTCTGTTTTTCCTATATAAAATATAAGACAAGAATTATAAGTTGCTAGATAGACTAATGCTTTAGATTTACAATTATATTTACTTTTTAAAAAATATTTTTTGTTTCTCAAAAAGAAACTATTGCCTTCTTTAATTTTATAACACCAATTACAAGCTCCACATTTATTCATCTTCAAATTTAAAATATTACTAGTTGTTATGTTAGATTCACTTCTTAATATATCTTTAAAACATCTTCCTTTTCTATACACTATTTTAGGTAAATCAGGTAAATATTTTTTACACTGTGGATCATCCATAAGAACTGTCCAACTGTCATAAAATATTTCTCTTAATAAATAATGTTCTTGAGAATAAGTAATTATTAGAGATTTAGTAAAATCTTTTTTGGTGTTAATTATTAGGCTATTAGTACTATGATCTTCATTTATACTCGATATATTATTTTGATCTAACGTCTCTAATATAAGTTGTTTACTCAAAATAGGTTTAAAATGCCCACTTTTTCTCTTATTTATTACTTCTAATATTAGTGAATCAACTAATATTTTTGGGTAACATTTATTAATAAACATAGTTTTTAAAAATTCACATTCTATTAGAAATTCATCAAACTTAGTTATCATACGAGCAGCTCTGACCAATTGTCCTTTCACTACAGATTTTTTCTGATGTTTGGGATGAGAACTATTATAATGAAGAAAACTATTCGAATATGATTTTTTTCTATGAATATTTGCAATATATGTTGCATTTTGTAAATCCTTCATTAAGTGTACATCTAAATAATCAATACTTTTCTCATCAATATTCCAAGTAAATTTAAAAAAATCTGTAGTTTGATTTATGTAGATTAAAAATTCATCTAAAAATTCCAAAGTACCATTCCACATCAGACAAATGTCATCTTGGAACCGATGATAAGATTTAATAAATTTAAAATATTGACTATTAAAAATATATTTTTTCTCCCAGAAAGCCATTACAAGATTTGTGTATGTGCCTCCATAGGGAGAGCCCATCGCTATACCTTTTTTCTGCAAATAATATTTTTTATCAAAAGTCAAAAAATTATTGTTTAAGACAATTTCAAGGAGTTCTGTTATCAAATTAATTAATTTTTGGTTTGAACCTCATTGAAATAACAACTCATTGATCTATTCTAGTCCTACTGATTGGGGAATAACAGTATAAAGATCACATACATCTATAGTGACCAAAATATCTTTCTCATCAAATAGAACTTCATTAATGTGCTGTAAAAATGTCCATGAATCTTTGCATATATGTTCTTCATTCTTAATAATCTTTTTTAATTTATAATCAACATATTTAGCACAAGCTGATGTAATAGAATTCCAACCGTCTACTAATGGTCTCATCGGCGGATCGCTCATATCCTTATGAATTTTTGGATTTCCAAAAAATATAGGAACTCTGGGAGAAATAATATTAAGGTAGTTAAGCAAATTAATATCTATCCATTTCTCTAAAAATAAATCATATAATTGAGAATTTATTTTTCTATAAGCTGTATTTAATTCATTGATAGATATCTGTTCATATGTATCAGTTTCCAAGATTGAATTTAACTTTTATTTATAAATTTCATTACTCATTATAACAGCTCCTCCTCCTTTATCTGGCTTCATGACTCTAACTTCTTGTTTTTTTAGATCTGTTAAAATATTTTGTTCTTCAGGAGATAAATTAGATTCACTGGTAGTTACTTTCCTATAATTATCTAAACATTTCAATTGATATTCACACATTTTCTCATACAATAGAAGTTTTGGATGCAAAGGTGGATTAAATATACTACTAATATTAAATTTACTAGACTCATTATAAATTTTATCATGATATATCAAGGAAAAATTAATTTTCCGTAAAAATAATTTGAAATCAATCATAACTATAGTAAAATCGAAGGGCTTCGATGGAACAAAGGTATATCCTTTAGCTAACAAATTAGCTATATCTTGAGTTATTTCTAACTCTGACAAATTAAACACTTTAAAATCACCTCCTTCATTAGTTATAATATGTTGGTAATCTTCGTTATTTCCTACTTCTTCGTAACTACTTTGAAAATCAAATTCATTTCTACATACATTTAACCTATCTAAATTCATGCATAATACATTATCATCCATCTTTGTATTATTAATGTCTATTAATGAATCATGCCCAACACATATTTCCTTTGAGTTTATCGAACATGGAAAACTCAAGTTCTCCAATATTTGTCCTTTGGTTTGGCTCCTTGAAACCCCGCTGATGAATGATTAAAATGTGGATTTTTATTTTTAAGTCTTTCCGATCTTCTTGACTCTGGAAATTCCTCGTCATACGTTAAATCAATTTCTTCCGCAAAATTCCTATGTTGATTGAAGTCTCTGGGTTCATCTGCCATATGGTCTTTATTTAGTTTATTTTCATATACATATGGTTTATTCCTTTTTTGAACCCCTGGGGGTTTGGGATATGCTAAACCATTAGCATATTGGTTACGGTCTCTCTCCAATTTAGTCATTTTACCTATTTTGAGCCTTCCAATGTGTTGTTCAATAGAATTATATATCCGAAGCATTTCATATTGTATGTTATCAAAAGAAATATCAGATCTAATGTCTTTATCCAGTTTATCTAATTCAGCCACAAGTTGATCTATGTCTATTTTATTATATTTTATTCTATTTTATCTTATATATCTTTTTTAAAAAGTAAATATAATTGTAAATCTAAAGCATTAGTCTATCTAGCAACTTGTAATTCTTGTCCTATATTTTATATAGGAAAAACAGAGAGAATGTTATCGCAAAGGATTTATGAACATGAATATTCTATAAAGAAAAATAAATTAAATAATGCTCTTGCGAAACACATTAATGAGCATATAAATCATCAATTTTATTTTATGGCTATTGATCATGTAGAAATAGATGATAAATGCCCATGGGGACTCTTTTTAGAGAAGAAAGAATTACAATGGCAAATTAAATTGCAAGCTGATTCACGGCCAGGAATTAATAAACGTAGCTCAATAATGCCAATTTTAAAACTAAAAGCATTAGATAGGAAGAAAATTAAAGATTAAAAATTCTTTTATATATTTTTATATCTACGATATGAAATTTATAATATTAGTAAGGTATGTATTTATAAATATTTATATTTATAATTTATATGCTTAATAACTATTTATTAGGATTTTAAATTTAATACTAATATTATTTTAATTTTATATATGTATTGTATAATATGTGAAATATTTATTAAGTATCTATTCTGCATAACAAACATAATTTGATTGAATTTTTCTTTTCTTTACTTTTTATTCTATTTCCACATTTTTACTAACTAGGCATGCGCAATTTTTAGAAAGGCTATTTGTCGGGCATTTTCAAATGTATAGGAAGTTATAAAAGGAAGTGATGTAATATGGAGGTTGTCTGATGAAGTTTAATACTAATTAAGCAAAAGCGCTTACAGGTCATTATCGTATTTTATATATCGATTGTTATTTTAATAAATTATTTGTGGATTTGCAGTTGGTGGCTTTTTGCTTGTTTTCATTTTAGTTTGGTTCGTTTGAATATGTTGTCTAGTTACTGCTAGAATGTGTTATACTGGAGACCATTGTTTTTGGCACTGCAGTAGTGAAGACTTGGCCCTGTCACCAGCAGTAGTGGCAATTGCTACCAGGTCAAACCTCAACATGCATAAATACCGACCACTCTCACACAATATGAAACACATACCAACCTAACACATGCATATCTGCATATTGTACAAATGCTACAACCTATTCTGCTACCTTGCCCACCTCAGGTCATCTGTGCTCCACTGGTATTATACCTACACATACATGTTACTACATGTTGACATCGGATGGGGGGCACACCTGACTGTTACTACATTTCTAAATAGGATTGGGAGAGCACACCTAACAATTTCTACATTTCTACATAGGATTGCGGGGGGCACACCTGACTGTTACTACATTTCTACTTAGGATTGGGGGGGCACACTTGACTGTTACAATGTGTCTACATTGGATTGAGGGGGCACACCAGATGGTTACTACATTTCTACATAGGATCGGGGGTGGGGAACACCTGACTATTTCTACATTTCTACATTGGATTGGGGGGCACACCTGATTGTTTCTACATTTCTACACAGGATTGGGGGGCACACCTGACTGTTTCTACACAGGATTGGTGGGGCACACCTGTCTGTTTTGACATTTCTACATAGGATTGGGCGGGCACACCTGACACTTGTACACATTTATTATGACTGTACTGGTATGTCAAGTACTCCATTTAATTCTGTATTGTAACCTATCATGCTGACTAGAAGCATATCAGTGTACTACTGGTCTTTGGTTTTATTGACCTACATATCAGTTTCTGACTACTTACCCTTCAGAACTAACATTCCAGTGCTTGACCTGATATAGTCTGTCTGTGTAGGCCTTGGGGGGGAGGCTACCCATAGCCATCATTCAGAGGCCTTAGCACAGCCTTTGTTTGTGTTTGTCTACACCTGTCCTGCTGGCTGAGACCGTTGTTGGGTATGTAAACCTCCCTGACTGGTATGTGTGTGTCATATGGACACACATGTGGCCAAACACATTTCCTGCAGTGGGTTTTGTCACCATGTGTAGTACTGACTACTATGGTGACAACAGTATTTGTTACAGATCACATGCTGCCACTGTAGGTGTCTACTATCTGCTGGCATCCCATTCAGCCACCCAATTCCCTTGCATGCTCACATCCGTACCGTAGATACCAGTAACAACACATACTACTCCATTCGACAATTGGTAAGAAGAGTGAATTACCTTGTGGGTGTGCCAGTATTGGGGATGGTGCTGGAGTGCTGCCTATGTTGGATGCACATACTACACTCCCTATACATGGCTGAGCACAGGTAGTGTCATGTTTGGCATCCCTTTTACTGTATGTGCAAGTCAGAGAGAGGTGTCATTCCCTAGGTCTCTCCTGTGTCAGTGTATGTGCTATGCATTGCCTCTTTGCCAAGGCCAGGGCATACTGGGCATGCCTCCTTCTACCTACTAGGACAGGCTCAGGTTGTTCCTCCTCCGAGTCACTCTGTGTCTGTGCAGGCCTTGGCTATGGTGGTGGAGCTGTGTGGCCCTGCACCATGCTGTTCCTGCTGCAGCTGTTTCTACAGGATCATATTGTGTAACATGGCACATACGATGACAATTTGAGTACATGTAGCTGGGGAGTACTGCAAGGCTCCACCGAATGTGTCCAGGCACTTGAATCATGACTTGAGCATCCCAAAACACACTCTATTATAATTCTGGTCTGTGCATGTGGCTCATTATGGAGTTCTTGTTTGGGTGTGTCTGCATTTCTGATGGGTGTCATCAGCCACGGCTCCAGTGCATAACCAGCATCCCCCACTAGGTGATTCTGAGTGATGTCCCCATTGGCAAATCTCTGGTACAGCTGCGTCAGATGCCAGATGTGGGAATCGTGATAGCTTCCAGAGCAGCCAGCACACACATTCATTATTATGCCCCGGCATCACACACGACCTTGCAGTTGATGGAGGGTAAGCCCTTGCAGTTGATGTCAGCAAACTCCTAGGCTTGCATCAAGCTATTCCTGCACTTACACTGTTGGGTGCTGACTAGCATTGAGGGAAATCTGGGACTCAGTATCATTCCCCTCATTTGCATACGATTGCCTACTGATGCATAGTTACAGGTCCCACACTGAACCTCTCCCCTTAGCAACCACTGTTCACTGGCCATGTTGTCTTCTGCCTGCCATTGAGTATAATGACAAGATTTTGGTTAGAATGCTTATTTCAGTTTTTTTATTTTTCACCCAATCCTATTTGCATGCCGCTGCCCTATACTTAAATAGCCGAAATTGGCTAAAAAAAATAAAATTTATTTATTTATTTTTTTAACTGTTTTCCATGCCAATGGCCATATGTTTGGCCACTGGCATGCTTTACAAGTTATACACACCCTTTATTTGGAGCTGTCATGGCTCCATTTTGTAGTTCGCAGAAATGTACTCGGTTACTAACCGAGTACATTTCTGCATACTACACTAGTCCTGCACGGCCAGCTGACAGCTTCCTGGATTGCAAATTCACCTCATTTGCATGGTTTTCACCTGCAAATGGAGTAATTTGCATACAGGAGCTGCATCCATTCAGGAATAGTGCAGGAGCGTTCGTGCACACCCCTGCAGCTTACACCTGGATCGCACAGCAGCCATATTGCCTCCTGGAGCTCCTGCATTGTTCCTGCACACCGTGCAGGGCTTGCTGAATCTGGGGGAATGTGTAAGAGTTCGGCCCAAAGCACCCTTAAAATGATTATTAATCTGTGCCCATATTATAAAAAAGTTACTCCTACATTTGATATTTGTTCATTTATTTAATTGTTTGTGTGTGTGTGTGTGTGTGTGTGTGTGTGTGTGTGTGTGTGTGTGTGTGTGTGTGTGTGTGTGTGTGCGTGTGTATGTATATAGCTATACCGATATGTTTTTTGTATTTATGTATTTATTTATTTATTTATTTCCAGTTTGATGACCGGGGAGGTCCACTGGGCTCAGGGAGTCCGATTTCTGTGGAGGCCTGGGGAGAAAAGCTCCACAAATCTAATTAGATACATTTTAAAATCAAAGTAAAACATACATAGTATAAAAAAATACATAGTACATAATAAAAAGATCAAACAAAAGACACAAACAGTTTGATTCAATGTCAATGTGATAAACAAACAGAGAATGAACAAATAGTTCAGAAGAATAGAGTATATAGTATAGAAGTTGGCGGAAGTAATTTGTTATAAGAAACAAATTAATAATTAAGAGTGGGTTAGGAGAGGAGAGGAGAGGTTGAGAAGTAAGGAGAGGTTAGCCAGGGGTAAGGAGAGAGGAGGGTTTGAGAGGCAAAGGAGGAAGAGAGCAGTTGCATTTCCTGTTAAGTAAGTAGTAGGAATGAAGTTGAGATTTGAAGCTATTGAGGTTATTGCAGGTCCGTAGGCTGGAGGGAAGACAGTTCCATTTTTTTACTAGGGTGCAGGATAAAAGTAGCTGGCCAGCTGGGCTATTGGGTTTATGAATGGTCAGCAGGTTTTGGTGAGAGGATCTAAGAGGTCTGGGAGGGGAATATGGTTGCAGTATGTTGGATAGTGCAGGGCAGTTTGAGGGTTGGAATACTAATTTGTGTGCTGTGGTTAGTTGGTGAAAGTCAAGTAGGTTGGGCAGTTCAAGCCAGTTAAGGGAATGAAGGGACTTGCAATGGTGTGAGGAGGATTTGACGCCTGTGGCAAATCTAGAAATGTTGTTGTAACATTGTAACATATCTCTAGTTTGGAGGTAAGTGAGGAGGATAAGTTAGTGAGCTAGGGAGAGCCATACATGAGAGAGGGAAGAAGATAGGTAGTGGCAAGAGTTAGCCTAGAGGAAGGAGAGAGGAAGTAGTGATTCCTGAAAAGTAGGCCAAGGTTTATGTGTGTTTTTTTGATATTCTGCTGAATATGGGAGTTAAATTTTAACTGACTGTCTATGGTGACACCAAGAAGTTTGGCAGAGTGTACGATCTCTATTTGTGAGGTATTACGACTAGTGATGTGAAGGGAGTTTTCATCTAGAAGGGAAGATTTGGAGGGGGAGAATAGAAGGATTTTGGTTTTGTTGGCATTAAAAGAGAGGTGGTTTTGGAGCATCCAATCTTCAGTGGTAGAAAAGGCATTTTGGGTTAGAGATTGGAGCTCAGCTAGGTTGGGGGCACTACAAATCAAAGTGAAATCATCAGCGTATTGAACAATTTGGGAGTTGGGAATGGCTTTATGGAAGTCATTAATAAAGATGTTGAATAGCAGAGGACCAAGTATGGAACCTTGGGGTACACCAGTGGGAGTAGGGAGGAAAGAGGAAGTGGCTTGGCCCCATTTCACGGCTTGGGACCTGTTAGAAAGATAGCTAGAGAACCAAGAAATGGTTGCTTGGGAAAGGTTAAGTTTAGAGAGATGGTTTAGGAGGTGGGTATGGGAGATGGTATCAAAGGCTTTAGAAAGGTCTAGCAGGACAGAAGATACTAAATCTCCAGAGTCACGGGCTGAATTGACGAAATGTAAGAAGGAGAGCAGGGCAGAGTTAGTACTATGTCCAGGGCGGAAACCATGCTGGGTGGGGGAAAGTAGTTGATGTTTGGTAAGGAATGGTAAGAGCTGTAGATGGATGCATTTTTCAAGAATTTTGGAGATAGGGGAGAGGATGGCTATGGGCCGAAAGTTAGATACAATGTTATTTTTGCCACCCTTGTGGAGAGGGAAAATATAAGCAGTACGCCAAAGTTTAGGAACATAGGACTCGAGTATGGATCTATTGATCAGGATGCTGATAGGCAGAGCAATAGCATCTGATGCTATTTTTAGGAAGGAGGAGGGAATGCTATCAGGGGCGTTAGAGCAGGGCTTTAGTTTAAAGAGGAGTTTTTTTATTTGGTTGATGGAGACCGGTTTAAGTTCAAAATTAGGGTAGGGAGGGGAGAGAGGGGAGGATTGGGCAGAGAGGGGAGGAGGATTATTGTTGGTGAGCTCAGCTATTGAAGAGGTAAAGAAGGAATTGAATTGTGTGGCAATTTCTGAGTCAGATTTGCTAGTATCAGGGCAGTTGTTGTAGTTTAAGTTGAGAGCACTCACCCTTTGAATATGTAATGTAATGTAACAGCTTAACTACAGAAAATACCCCATGTCCAGTCATAGCAAGTACTGCATGTGTGTTTTCCTTTATTTTATGTGTTTGTTTATACTGTGTATATATATATATATATATATATATATATATATAATATATATATATATATATATATATATATATATATATATATATATATATATATACACATATATATATATATATATATGTAACTTAATTATTCATATTGTTCATATGTATGTATATATATATATATATATATATATATATATATATATATTTACTTATTGTAATTTAAAATATCCCCCAGCCTCCCTGCTTGAGTTGTGATATGGTCTGCTTGCTTGTGTGTTTCATTTAAAATATATTAAATAAAATACTGGCACTGTAATGGATGACTAAACAACCACCATACAGCTGATAAGTCATCACCATTATATATGACCTTCTACCTGTGCAGTCACTGCCAGCTGCCTCCATCTTCTTCTCAGCGTGCCTGCTGATGGATGTTGCAGGCAGAAACAGAACCTCCTCCAATGACAACTTGCGGTTCATGGGCAATAAGCTGTTACTGGGGAAGTCATTGTTGTACTAAATAGAAAGAATTTCTACTACTACATGACAGTAGAAGGTGAAGGAGTTATCAACCTAGCTTCCATGATTCCTGACTATGGTGCCATTTTGTAGAGGGTATTGGCTATACTGTACTCTAAGGGAGAGAGTTACAAAATGTGATAGTACTAAAATTTTTCTCATTTATATTAGCCCATTTTCTGTACCCCAACAAAGTCACAAGGGTTAGTTCCTCTTGTTATTAATGAAAGTCCAAGTGATATTTGACAGTAACACATGGGTCAACAAAGGTTCTGAATCTCAGTTTGATGACCAGAGAAGACAATGCCAAAAAGGACACTTCCCAGTACTTAGTCATGGGACACAAAGTTTAGTTACCCTTGTATTTTCTGAGGACCAGATGCAAATAAGCTCCCTTTTAACTATAGGTTTAAAAGACACTTTAAATTAAATGTTTGAGCTATAAATATTCATAGGTATTCCATGTTTAATTAAGCATTTTCATGACTTGTCTTTTAAAGGACACCTTAGTTATAGCTAGTTCTTATTTGTCTATCTATTTATTTATTTTCTTTCATTTTCTGACAGTCCATATAATCCGTACATTTCATGTCCATTTAAGCTTTGAGTTCTTTTACTGTGAGCTGTGATGATAAAATTTTAGTACAAACATAATTAGAGCAAGTAAGAAAAAATTAAATTAAAGCAATCCAAGCAAAAATCCAAAAGAATGAGGCAGAAGTGAAACCAAGATCCTTTTAATTCCGCAACAATGAGCGCTTTTATCCACATTCCATCATGTAATGATGATGAAGTCCATGCAATTCAGACAAAAGTGCTCATTGTTGTGGAATAAAAGAATCTTGGTTTCACTTCCATAATTAGAACCAGGTCAAACAAGGTAACCTCCTAGCCTAATAATCAAAAACAAGTGCCATACAATAAATAGTGGTTCAAGAAACAAGGACCATGAATGTGTTTTCAGTAAATATAATAAATAAATAAAAAAAAAATTCACAAAGACAAATGCACACTTCAGAAAGTATTGTTGCCCTAAACAGATATATTTTTTAATTATTTATTGAAGGCACATTTTTGTTCTTTGTCTCCTGAAAAGTTTTCTTTGTAGAGATGATAAACTTTCAGTCCATTCAGATTGATCCCATTTCTCTTGGGTGGTATATCAGTCAAAAGTAATAAGGTATGGCATTATATTCTTTACTCAATTTCTTTAGTGGTGGGATATTCGTTGGCATAGTTAGTACATTTGCAATCAGATTAATTTTTTTTGGAGGCTCACTTAATGTCTGTCAATAGCCACATTCTTCTCCAGAAGACCAATCGCTTATTGACCTAAATTTATATTAGTTTGCATAAGACTTTTCTTTAGGTTTTCCATATTTTTGAAGGGTGTACCTGTACATAAAGGCTAAACAGATCAGTTTTCTCTCTCTCTCTCTCTCTCTCTCTATATCTTTCACTTTTTCTAGGTGAGGTAAACATCTAGAAACATACTGAAGTTCTCTCGTTCCAGGAGGCATAAATAACTGTTTTTCTAATTATTTTATTTTTATTTTATTTATTTATTTATTTTCTGCTCTTACAGGTGTTGAACTAGTAGTGGAAATGCAGTGTTGTCTGGCATATATTTTGACCACAGAATGCCCAAATAAACTACCAGTGGAGCAAATGATATAATTTTAAGGAAGAATCAATGACACAAGTGTAGTGTACTCACGTTTCCTTTGTGTATGTGTGTGTTTATAGAGAGATGCATGCAGATGATTACAATTTAAGGGTCGTCATTTTTAAACAGTGCTTCATTTACAGTGCAAAATCTCAGATAAAAGTTCACTTACAATGACAAAACAGAAGCAGATTCACCTTTTACTTGTCCTCAGTTTTGGGTTTGTTAGTCCAGTTTTAAAGTTTCTTAAAACTTGTCAAAATTTGATACTGTGTTCAGGTATGACAGCTCTGGTCACAACCTGAAAGATCAGGAATTGTATTCCTGGTACATGTCCATAACTATGCCAGTGGTTTTCCACATGTAAATCCACAAGTAAGTTTCTGATACTTATCAGAATCTTATGGGTATGGTTTCTCTCGAGACTCCACTCTTGATCTTCAAATATTCTCCCTCTGAAATAGGCAGATATTTACTTTTCACAACATTTTACTAACTGTTTGAGATTAAACTCTGTTAAAACATGCTTTACTATTGTGATGTATTATCTATATTTACATGCTTCATACTGTCCTACATGGTATATAACTGGCAACTAGCCATTATGAAATTATATACGCATGGTATATATATATATATATATATATATATATATATATATATATATATATATATATATCTGCATTTATCAATCTATAGATATATGTATATATATATATATATATATATATATATATATATATATATATATATATATATAGAAATATCTATCTTTCTATCTATAGCTACACACCTAGATGCAGACAGTTACCTCCATGGCTCATCTGTTTCTGGTTAGAGCAGCAGGTTCATCCTCTCAGCACAAACACATATTTTTCATCTTCACACTGAATGTTTGGCCACATATCAATGAGCAATGCATTGTGCAAAAGTTTATTTCTCCCTGTGTAGAAGCAGCGATTAGTAGCTTGTTTCATTTTTCCACAGTTATGGTTCTTCCTGTTATGTCATATCATCTACATGCCTGACTTCTCTATTTCATTTCAGATTCCCTTTGTTATATCTCAGCACTGAGACATTTTGACACAGCTAAAAGGGAATCAAAGAAGAAATCACAGAAATCTCAATCTGTTGAAACTGATAGAATTAAAGGAAATATAAGCATACCTTTTTCTACATATAGTGCAATACCTTCCTTATCCTCTGCTCTGGGACTCTTTGTGCCCCTTAAATATAGCAAACTCCGAGGTAGGCAAACTTTGGAATAAGTTGGATGTGTTTTGTAAATTTTTTAGTTTAGTTATCAACCTTGAGTTTCTAGGTTTCAGTCACCATCTTTTTGTTGGAAAGACTGACTCCCATTTCTTAAGAAGTTAAGCTGAATGCAAAAGGGGAGACATGACTTTAGTGTAGTGTACAATAAAAGTTAATTTTATAATGAATGTTACATCTATATTTGGAAATGTTAGCAAAACAGAATACTGGAAAGACTGAAACTTTATTGATATGTAAGTACCACTTATTATTCATATACAAATGCCATCTGTGGAATTGTGTGCCTGATGTCATCTTTCAAATATTGCAAATCAAAAATGAAAGCAGTGCTATATTTCTGTTCTGTTTGCATTACTCTCAGTGGTTATTCTACATTGTGTGTGAATGGCATTTACAGCAATTTATTACTAATTGTTGTGTTTCTTAAAAGGGTGGTACAGCTGACCCAAAAAAAGACAAGCAGCTGAAGTTAAGGGAGAAAGACTGTCCTGCATTTTGACAAGAAGTGGTAAATATATTCATCTGTTCAATAAAATGAACACTTGATTCTGCAAACAAATGCAGCATCTTTATATAATTGATCTAAATTATCCATTTTGGATCACAGGATCATCGTTCTCCCTTTCCATGTAAAATAAATATATTTGTTTAAAGTTAATGGGCTGGACATTCAGAAAATGAAGAAAAGCTCTAGCAGTAGTTTGAAAATTTAGCAGACTTTGAAGATAAATGTTCATTTTATGCAGGTTATGAAAAATAGTTTAATAGTGTGTCAAACAAGCACAGCAAAAGCATTTTGTTTGCACCTTCCTAATGAATGATAATGCACAATTAAAGTAAATTAGATACTAAAGGCACGTGTTTCTTATTTTTCTAATTATCTGCCTAGGAAAAGAATGTTCCAGTGAACACTGGGAATTTGTGGAAGATGTATATTAAATAAATTTGAGACGTTAGCAGCCCTTCTGTACATCAAATGTTAATAGTGTATAAAAGAAGAAGCTAAAGTCTTGTAGAGGTATAATCTTAAGATACAAGTAGAAGACAAAGCATCATATTCTTTCATCCTACATAATGTATGCATTATATCGACATTTCTATGAAAAACTGTTACAGAATAAAAGTTCTTATTATAAAGATATGCATTAAAAATTGAAAACTACAAAAAGAAAATGAAAAATGTCACTCTGTGGCTAATGTTATTTTGATATTTATCTTATGCCAACATTTCATTTGCAGGTAGACACTGTAATGTCCTGTCAAACAAAGATGTTTTTACAGTAATGCTAGCTTATGATTTTTTCATTTTCCTTTTATTTTTGTAGTGTGCAACTATAGCTACAGTGCACTAAGTGAAATCTTTTTCTGACTAGCTCCTGTAATAGTTGTCAGTAGAGTTATAAATGACACCCTTGGGATTTCTGCTAACTGAAAACTTTGGAACAGTGTTCTATGATCCTTGTCAAGTAACATTGATTGACTAACTCTCTGGCTTTCATAAAAGAAGATCATGAGGGTTGCTTTTAAGTGTATTTATATATAAAAAGATTAGACTGTTCTCTCTTTTCGTCTCTGCAGTTGTAGCTATAAGAAAATATATATATATATAATTGAGTGAGCATTGATAGTAAATCTGAATTGAAGCATGTTCTTCTAAAGCACTTGCGAAAGTCAGTCAAAAAAGAATTGCAAAACCATGTGATATAACTGGATATATTGGAAAGATTAATCTTTTCCTGAAGAAAATTGGAATGCAATTTCATCCATTACATCACAGGATGGAACAAATCATTAATACTAGCACTGCAGACACCATGAAGGTGCGATTAAAATGCCTTTTGTCTGTTTCTGATTATAATTTTATTTATTTGCTTATTTATCTTTATTTAGTTTACTGTGTTGTTATGATGGGCTGATGAAAATTTTTAGAGGATTTGTAAGTAGAAAGGGTCTATGTCATAAGATCAGGCAGCACAGTGGTGAAGCTGTTAATGGTGTCACCTCACAGCAAGATGTTCTCCAGTTTGATTCTACTTTGGGGTGTCTGCATGTCCTTTGTGCATTTGCTTATGTTAACTCTGGCTGCTCCAGTTTCCGCCCACATTCCAAAGACATGTGTCTGGAGCGTTTCTCCCTGGGCCACCATTGAAAATAGGCTCTGGTCCTAGTCGGACTTTCCCAGTCAATAAAGTTAAATGAACCCAAAATATCTAAGACTCAAAATATCAAGAACATTTTAATGCGTAGGGACAAGCCCCCTCCAACCCACCATGTGGGGGGCTGTGTCCACTGCAACCCCTGCTAATTATATTTACCAACTTCAAAACTGTACAACAGTGCAGAACGGCAAATTTCCATGTTCAATATTTTGAGTTTTAAACATTTCAGTTTTCAGTCTTTGAAACTTTAGATCTTATGACATAGACCCATGTAGAAAAGACCATCTGTAACTACAGAACTAGATTAACAAATTTAGCCATGGCAATTGCTTGAGTAAACTTACATACAACCTTTATTAAAATCATTGCCTAGGCTAGGACTAATGATTACAACACTGGAGTCATCCAGACGATTGCTATAATAATCATCAGATTTATAAATACGTCATGGGTGGAGTACTAATGGAGTAATACTCTGTTATAAAAACACTGAATTAGTCATAATGATTGTTGTGTAGATATAGAGGTTTTGTTGGTAAATAAAATTGATCTTGCTGGCTGGCATATATTAAAGAACAGATGATAGTAAAATGTCACTTTAAACTGAGGACGGGTTGATAATAATATGCACATCTATATGGCAGTGTATGTCTGTTCTCTTTAATGGTTAAATCCATTTTTTGTTTGTTTTCATTAATGTGAATATAGTGGCTGAAACTTTAGCATATGTGATGACTTTGTTGCAGATAAAGATGTTTTTCAGGACATAGAGGGAGTGAACTGCTTTTCCGAAATCTTATTTTTTTTCTATTAATAGCTGTTTATAATTGTGGAGATTATTCCATTTGCTAATCACGTAATTTGTATAAAGAGAAACATCAAATATCTTGTAACTTCTAGTACTATGTATAGGTGGTTACTAGCAGATCTTGTTTTATGTTTGGAGTAAATTATTCCAAAACTGATAGCTTTGTAAGGAAAGGATTGTGTAAAATGTGAAATCCATCACTACTAAATGCTGTCCAGGATGTGTTTAAAGTAGGATATTTTAATGCTGTTAAGAGTATGTTATTCTGTGTGAATTGAGATACAAAATTTTCCAATTTGCAATATAAGTGTTTTGGTTTCAATAATTAACCCTATTTTAAGGTGTCCATGCAACATGTAACCATAGAAAAATCTTTAGCATACTGCAGAGGGACAATGTTTTGTCCTGTTGATTGAGGATAGAAAAACCTTAATTATTTGTAGGCTGTGCAGTTTCTGATGATACTTTATGGCATATGGTGATATTTAAGGATTTTTTTGTTTTGGCCTGCAGGATTAGCTCGCTGGTTCTCTTTCTTACACCTACATGACCCATTCATTCCCGCATTAGGAAAAGACAACATCAGCCTTTTCATTCCTTAGTGGAAGAAGCAGTTGGGTGTTAGGGAATGTAGCAGTCTGCAAATCAAGTGGCCTGCCCTATCCATACGTCTTCAGCAGTAGGGCAAGCACCAGTATATCAGACTCAGGAGGTAAAAGAATGCTTCATCATATATATATATATATATATATATATATATATATATATATATATATATATATATGTAGAACCTCCCAACCAAATGGCACATAGCTTGCAGCATGGATATGCTAGGTGAAAAAACAGCATTCTTGTAATTGCTGCCGGTTAATTCATTATTTGGATGACTGGTGACTGTTCACATAACAAGAATATACAGATGACTGAATAGATCTTAGGCATAATACTACATTAATTGCAAAGAACATGTTATCTTTAAAATAATGTAATTGCTTTATAACATGTTTGCATGGGGTCTCTGCTATACTGTATTATTTGAAATGTGGGAGGAGGGTTTTGGTCCTATACTTCTGCCTTTACTTTATGGTAACTCTAAGGTTACACTACTTTCATAAAACAAAAATCATTCTTTCCATAGCAGATCAAATTTCTACATACTTCTAAGAATATACAGTCCTGTAGTTCACAAAAATAAAGATCTGGTATATGGGGATAGGGAGGAAAAGCTCCCCTTCAACGCAATCTGCTACAATTTTAGTAAAGAAGTGTCACATTGCATGTGATTATAGTATGGCATTTGAATCACATGCATAGTGAGTATAAAGGTATCTGAAAAAGGTGGTTCTTTGTAAAGTATTATCATCTTTTCTAGTCCTGTGCAGTTTTATTTAATTCCTGAAATAAACTCTTACGGTTAATTCTTTTGGTATCCAACTAGCATTAGTGGCCACATGATAGCTTTTTCAGTGAAAAAAAAATGCAGCAAATTTATTGCTTCAGGATAGCCTCCCTTCTAGAGGAAGCCAAGTTAAAAAAATCAGTTCACTGAAATTAGCCAGCAGATTATGTTTGAGCTCATTGTTGAGAGAGGGACATTTGATATAATCTGATAGTGTAATTAGAGGCCATTGCACTACTGATGGTACTTTAAGAATTGTGGATAGATATTCAGAAAAAGAAGCTGCATGGGAGGGATGTGATTTAGCAGTGCAGAGAAATAGGGACTGCAAATGTAGGAATGCTGGGATGATATGTAGGAACGCTGGGATGATAGTTGTGATACAGCTAGACAAAGAAAATGCACATATGACATTGAATCAGGAAAGGAGGTAAGGAGGTCAGTTAAATAAGCTCAGCTCAAAATAGGAAATAGAGCAAAGGAGGAAAATTATTAGTAGGGCCAGAAAGTCATTACTCTCAAAATATATGAACATGTGCACGCTAGGATATGAAAGTGGCAGGGATAATGTTGCTATGTGTTATATGGATTGCAGACAGCAAGAAACCACTGGGATGAGACTAGCCAGAGACTAGGCTGAAAACTCCACCCCAGGTATGCTGTAACAATGTCCTTTTAGTTTATTTTTAGTGTGAATTTCAGAAGATTGCAATACACGGTATTGATTTAATCAAATTCTAAGTTCCACAGCTTAGTACTTTGTAGACCAATCAACACGTTATTGTACTAGCATTCCCAGTGATGAAAGCTGTGATACTTCTCATATTCTTCTCCTGGGTACCAACATTCTAAGGGTAAGCAATGGCAGAGGGAAACCAGCTTGGGATTGGAAACCGCATGCTGAGTTGGAAAAATACTTTTGGACTGCCTTGATAGCATTCTAGTAATTGAGAAGTTTCAAGAATTCCCAGTACATTCTAATTACCCTAGTTCTTGTTACATGATATTTCCTTTTAAGCTACAAATTAGGAACACATTTTTAAATTATCTTCATTATAATGAACATAGATAACCTTATACTTTTATTAGACTTATATTTAAAAGGACACATGGGTTTGGAAAAGCAGAGTAATGATACAAAGAAAAAAATAATAAGTTAAGAAATAATGCATTTATTTAGTTCATTTTATCAGAACATATACAGTCATAAAATGTTAGATTTACAAAACCAGAAAATAAATTCAGTACTTTTCCACACTACTAGTAACATTAACTAAACATAGGGAGGAGCATACCCAGAAGAGTAGCTGGCTCAAGTGAACAGCAAAAAAAAAAAAAAAAAAAACTTCAGTATAATAAGCCAATCACTGCATTGCAAGTAATCAGCTATTACAGTTAGATCTACATCCCTCCCAACTCCAGCTCTTCAACTGAAGAGAAGAACATAAAATGACAATCCTTCTACTGGCACAACAACCAGGTGGCCAAATGCATGACATCTAGCGATGCAACATTTTATAATCTGCCTGCATGGAATGCAGGTTTTAGTTTAAAAAAAAAACATACATACACACACACATATTTTATATATATATATATATATATATATATATATATATATATATATATATATATATATATATATATATTCCTAAGCACCCTGGAAACTATTAAGACCCAACTCAACACTCTCATACTAGGTAACTTCAACTACTCCTCCATCAACTGGGAAAACTACTCATGCACCAATGCGCTGGCCCAACACTTCCTGGAATTCATCAATTCCAATGCCCTGGACCAGCTCACTCTTATCCCCACTAGAGAAAGCAACATGCTTGACCTGGTTATTACTAACATGGACAACCATTGCTCTACACCAATAGTCAATTCCTCTCTGTTAGATCCGACCACAAACTAATCCCCATGGAAATCCACATCTCACCCACACCCCCAGCAAAGGTATCCACCATGAAAAACTTCTCCAAAGCTGACCTTGGACTCATAAAAACAGAGGTGGCTAACTTCACAGCACCCATGCCAATGTAAAATAGATGCATGACTGCTAAATCATACACCAACGCACTGTATGGACATGTACATAAATGCATGAAACTAGCCATACCCAAAAGAACCAAAATGCTCTTCTCCAAAAAAGGAAGTCAATCTGGTTGTCCCCTGCCATTAATAAACTCTACAACAGAAGGAAGAAACTGTTGCAGAAAAAGGTGAAGTCCCAAGACTGGAAAAATTCCCTTATTAGCCTCAACAAAAAGTTGAGATTCCTCATCAAAACCTTCAAAGCCAGCTAAGAAGCTAGAATTGCAGCAGACACTAAAAGCAACCACAAAGCCTTCTATAGGTATATCAAGAATCTCCACTGTAATACCCAGATTTGCTCTGAGTTACTGCACAATGGTACCCCCTATACTGAGCTGACAGATACTGCCAACATACTGGCCGACAGATTCAATGCCAACTTTACCTCCCCCCCCCCAAATGACCAATCTCAATGCCAGAAGAATGCCAGGCACCCAGCATTACTGCAGCACAGGTTAAAGCTGCATTGTCCAAGGCCAAGAATACAGCTTCCATGGGACCCCGCAATATCCCTGGCTGTGTTCTACATGAATTACAAAGTGAACTGGCACTACATCTGTGTGCCCTGTTCACACAACCTCACCTTTGGCTTGTCCATACCAAATGGCACACTGCTACAGTCATCCCTCTCTGTAAAGGAGGAGTGACTACAGACCCTGGAAATTATTGACCCATTAGCGTGACAAGTCTGATATGTTAGGCTATGGAGTGCATCATCATGGACCTAATTAATAAGGATATAGGGAATCTCAAACTCTAGATCCCATGCAATTTGGTTTTGTGAAAGGTAGATCATGTCTGCTCAACCTGGTTGACTTCTTTGAGTCAGCCACCAGAACTGTGGATGAGGATATGGCAGTTCGTACAGCATACCTCAATCTGGCCAAGGCCTTTGATACCATTCTTCACTCAGGAATTATTAATAAACTCACCAAACTAGGCATCAATCCCTATATTGTTAGGTGGGTTGAAAACTGGTTCACTGATAGAACCTACAGTATGAAAGTAGCGGACTCCAAGTCAGACTGCCAACCAGTCATGAGTGGAGTCCCACAGGCATCGGTCCTGGGTCCTCTCCTGCTTGGCATCTACTTCTCAGAAGCCAAGGCCAACACGGAGGGACAACTGCAAGCTGGGAGCCATTATTAACTCCCCAAGTGATGCAGACATCCTACAGAAAGGCCTTACTGAGACCAATGACTGCCCTTCTATGTGGCACATCTCATTACCAAGGGTTTTGCATCCAGCAGAAAGAGGTCATCATTTCTCTCTACTCCTCCATCATTAGACCAATCATAGAGTATAATGCCCCATTTGTCATGTACCTCACTAGACACCTGCAACAGCTGGAGAGGCCACACAAGTACCTCACAAAGAGGATCCTAGGCCTTAAACACGTTCTACATGGACAGACTCAAATAACTGCAGCTATTCTCTGTCTCATATCATCTAGAAAGAGGTGATCTCTGCTTGACTTACAAAGTTATGTCTGACCCAGCTCTGTTAGAAATGCTACATCTAAAGACATCCAAATCCCTCCACACCACATGATCCAGAGACCTCAGCCTCATTACTACAATCAACGGTACATGCTGGAAGGATAGGTGTATAACCCAGAGACTACCCATGCTCTGGAATAGACTTCCCATACATGTCAAGCAGAGCACTTCTCTGGCCCTCTTCAAGAGAAATCTTGATGAATGGATGGGAAATAGAAAGTTCACCCCGTGATCACTCTAGTGGATCTACTTGATAGAGAGACTGGGAACTAACATTGAACGGCATAATGCAAGGCCACTTCTATGGGCTAGGCTTGTAAAGGCTCCACAGCCATTAGCCTAGTACACACCTATGAACCTATGAATCTATATGAACTGTAGCTAACTGCTTGCCACAGATGTTGCAAACAGTTGCTACAGTTCACAGAGCACAACAGTGCTCATGTTTAGTTTAAAAAACATCTTCTTTTTAAACTGTAGCAAAGAGTTGCTACAGTTTATGCCCTGCAATGCCAGAGCTCTACAGTGCTCAGGTATTAATTAAAAAAGAAAAACAAAAATACTTTTAAACTGTAGCAAGCAAACACTACAGTTTATACAACACACAAAGCACTATAGTGCTCAGGTTTTACTGCATTACAAGACTGTTTTTAAAAGCTGGTATTGCATTACTGAGAGATTGAAATTGGCTGGTCGTAGCCCCCCAGCAGTTTGCATTTAGGGCAACTGACTATCTCACCCCTCCCTAGTAACATTACTAAGCATACCGCAGAGAGGTTTTGTTTCAGCTAATTCAGTAGAAGCAAGTAGCTCATTAATGATTAATTGACTAAAAACAGCACACTGAGATTTTCAAGAAAAATATTCTGAAAATCAGTTTAGCAACCTGAGCTCTCAGACGTTGAATACACCCAACAGCCCACGGTGACACAAGTAACAGTAAAACATTTTACTTGCCCTTGTGCACTATACATCATATGACCATACTGATCATCTAATCTGGTGCAGTAATTTTACTTTAGCCTATCAGAGTACATGTATTATGCATATAAGGATTGTAACAATTCATGTGATCATACATTGGAGTACTTAAATGAATATCCTGGACATCACACATTCCATCTTAAGCAATGTACTAAGCATTCCTGTTAAGTTTTTTGCAGATCCTCGTGCTGGTCTGAAGTTAGTTTGGACAAGATGATGTATAAAACAGATGGACATTTTCTATGAAACATGGAACCATGTTCCTTTGTCTGCACTCATTTTTGCCCAGGTCAGTCATCTATTACATACAAGGTAGTCAGGTTCTGCCATGTGTATATTGGTCACTGTATTTGTAAATAAAATAACTGTGCATATATGTGCAGGCATCATATTAAAAATTGTAGCACTTCAACCAGTTGTCAGGTCTTGAATAGTTTAGACACCTGCCACAAAAGAAAGACTGACAAAAAAGATGCTCACATTTTCAATGTTGATACAATGAAAGCAGGAAAGATGAATAGTGGTTTGAAAACATTATTTATTCCATTAGGATACATTCCTTCTTCATTTTGTGTGAAACATCTCCTCATCTCAAATTGCAGTCACATCAGAAGTCTTCTGTTTTGTGCATTTGTTTTTCATATCATGATAGATGACCACAGTACCTGAAATTTGCCTATTTTAAGCAATTATCAGTCAGGCTGGGTTTTGCAACCCAGACTGTATTCTAGGTGTATTCTAGGTGGGATGTGTTCATTTAGCAGTATGGCAAACTGGAAGGATCAATTACAGTGGAAGTGAGTATCCCGTATCAGTTCACCCATACCAACATAAGGAAAGTAGCTTGTTCTGCAGGACTATTCATGTTCACAAGAGTATGAGGGATAGTATGCAGCACTATGAGCCAGGTGGCCCTGTACTGCACTGCACAAGGCTATGGTGATTTGTATGTCAATATGATGCAGGCAGACATCATCAGAACAGGCAGCAACAGTCACTTGTGCCATGGAGGTGGGTTATTTATGAAGGAGAGTGAGCCTATCACTTGAAGTGCTATAGCCTGCTTTTGGTTTCAGCTCTTGAATAATGAATGGGCCAGTGGTCTCCAACTCTGGCCAAAGAATGAATGGGCCACATATTAGTTAGGAAGCTATTATGCTAGCTCTTGCCCTTAGGAAAAATGAATATGTCTATTGGCAGTTGGGAGAAGTGAAATAAAGATAATAAGGTGAGGGGAGACAATGAGTGCACAAATAAAATTGAGCTACTCTGTAAAGGACTAGAGTCTAGTGCATCTTCTGTACCAGGATACTTAACCATTTTGAATAATGAAAATGAAATTCAGTAGAAATAGCAAGCATTCAGACAGCAGTTTATTAAAATATCCTGTGTCCAGCTGCTGAGTAGAAACCACACAGAGTCCCTTGTTGACTTCAAAGGAACTGACAAATGAATTTGTTTTGCTTTGTCAGCTGAACAGAACAGAACAGACAAATATTTATTACAAACTGTTGAATAATAATTAAGAATCTTGTCACTGCAAACCAGGAGAAAACAGTAAAGCAAAAATCAATGACTTGTACATTTTCTTACCATTGTGACTAAATGCTGTCTTCTTCAGAGTTTTTTTGAACATATGCTGATTCAAAGCCCTGTCACTATACTCTGTATATCTAAGAGGCGATCCAGGTCTTGCATATAAGGCATCCCCTGACCCGTTACTGATGGATTTACTGCACATCATCATGTCAAATGTCATCTGAAATAGTCTATGGGTCTAAACATTCTGCAACTTCAAGAGAATGGTTGGGAGGGACAAGTGTATCTTAAAGAGGATACTGCTGCTATAGAACAGAGTCCCCATCCACATAAAACAGCATTCATCACTGTACATGTGCAAGTACAACTTAGATCTGTGGACAGAAAACAGAAAATGTACCCAAGTCTTCACCCTGTGCTTCTAATGGACAGAGACAGCTCCTAACTGCTTTATCACATGCATGGGTCCCCTAAAATTATCTGTGGTATGATTCCAGTTATTCTCATCAGGTGTAATATATAATTATCAACCATGGGATGGATAAGGACAATCTCTAAACAAATGGGATAGGGTAATTCAAGTACAAAAAGGGAAATTGGCTAGGCTTAAGATGGTCCACAGGGGCAGCTAGACTACTATGTACCTATGAACATGTGAAAAACTATGTAGGAACATTAATGGAATTAATGTTCACTAAATCATTAATACAATTTATAATAAATATAGGAAGCTGCACTTATGGTACCATCACATCCATTCTAAAGGTATGAATGAGCATTTACAAACTTAGAATAGCATTTTCAGATAAATAATAAATTGCAAAGCATCATCAGCATTTTTGCTGGTATACTAAAGTGGATATACTAACAGTTAGTTCTTGATTTATAATTAACACTTTCAGAATTGAATAACTAGCTTTCAACTACATTTTGCTATGTTCAGTAGAAGCATACATTAAAAGGCTATAATTTTTATTTGGTTTGAACTTCTGACATCCAAAGCTCAGCATTAGTATTCAGATTAAAGTTCCAAAATTGTTAATATTATTTTTGTAACTTACACCTACAGACTGAAAAGATTTATGTGACCTGGAAAAAATATCCATCCTGTGATTGTGCAGCTCAGAACGAACCAATCAGCCCCCACCCCTTTCTCACACATTCCTGCATACAAACAAAATCATATGTAATTAAAAAGATAAATGCAGAATAAAGTAAGGTTTTTACTTTGCTTTAATGTTTTAGTGAACAGCATCTTCAAATGATTTACTGGCAATTATGATCAGCCCTGTCAATGACAGCCACAAAAACTGATGTTATACCAACAATGGCTAAATCTAGATAGCTGACTCTCCAAAGATACAATTTACATATGTAACTGGATTATAAGCGGAGTGGAACCAAGCCAAACACATTAGTTCAAGTCATGGATGAATAGATTAGACAGTTGCAGTATCATGAAACATATATTCATTGTGAGATTCTCTAATAGCGACTATGCCAAAAGGTGAGAAAAATCATTATAGAATGCTGTGAAACTTATTCATCAATCTCTCAACATTTTATAATGACTACTTCTTCCACATTTTAGTCATTATCATTTTTAAATGAGATGAGCTAAGGAGAGTTGTGGTGCTAGCAAACTGAGCCAAACAGATCACATTTCCTTATGCCAAACAACAGTCTCCAGTGCATCTTGTGGTTCCTCAGATGTTCCCTTGTAGGCTCTGACATATTATTGCCCAATGTGTCTTCAATCTTCCCAATGGCCTCCTTCCCCTGATGGGCTGTGTCTGGTATACCTGCAGTGAAAGACTCCCAGGAGACATTGTCATGAATGCCTAAACTATCTCAGATGACTGCTCACAATGTGAAGGAGTAGTGGTTGTATTCTGAGATACTCTAAGATTGCCAGTCTCCTCAATCAGTCATGCAGGTGAGCCCACCTGACCCATAAATGATGATTGCTCTTTCATCTTATACAAACATGGCAGATTTCTTAAAAAAAGATTTGTTTTACTTTAATCTGAAACATAAACTAAGATTTTCCCGTTAGTGTTTTCTGTCAATATTTTGTGACAATTATAGTATGTAATTCTAGATTTTTCCCTTTTATTTTATTGAAACTCATCTCCTCTGTACTCAGAATATTTTGCATAGCAAGTTATATGATGCTAATACAGTGAATGGTTTGAAAAAAACTTTGTTAAGACCTTTCGTTTGAGAAGAAAAATCTTCACCAATCTGTAACCAGATATCTACTGTATAATGAAGCCTTTATGGCTCATACTTTTGTTCAGTTAGAAATAGACTCTGCTTTGAGAGTTTTAGTGGTTTGCATGCCTGAAGACATATTTTTATATTCAAGTTATGATAAAAATACAGTTCCCTAAAGGATATCAGTCTCTTAAACAAGCAAGTGAGTAGTTATTATAAACAAGAAGATGGTTATTCTGGGTACTTACCAGATAAAAGCTACAGTTTTTAGTCAAAGGGCAGAATGGCTAGTAAATGTTTTGCAGTCATCATTGATTCTGTCAGGGTGAAGTTGCAAATGATGAATATTTATAAAAAAAATTGCTGTTAAAAATTTTTACTGCAACATAGTTCCAGCTCTGTAAAAGAAGATATGACCTACACAAGATCATTATGTAATACAGGTAAACAAAGATATTCAGATTAAATTTTCATTTGTTCTAAATGAAGCTTTATCGTGAATATTACAGCTGCTAAGTAAAACCCATAATAGATACCATGTAATCTTTGTAATAATGTATGCAATAAAAACAGATTAGTTAAAGCAACTGTAATACCACTGATCACTGGTTTTCATAATGTCAGCTTTTTAATTAAATTTTTTTCTCAGCATTATGTCTTTGTTAAATCAGGATGCTGTTGAAGGAGAAATAATCATACCCTATAGCAAAGTCTAGACTTTAAATTGTTGTTCCTCACTGCAAAGTATTTTTGTTATTCTTGCCTTATCTTTAAAAGTTTAACTTATTCTGGTTACCAAATTTATGAAAATCAAAGTGAAAAAAAGGACATGGCAAAAATGCTCATAGAAACATTACAGACTGAGTGTATAAACACGTCAATTTTACTGTTCTTACCTTCAGCTCTGATTTAGTTTGGGGTGTTTTTTATTATAAGAGAATATTCTTGTATATTTTTTCTCTGCCTTCATTTTCTGGGTGGTGAAATTTATCACTTTTGGTCTTATTAACACCTTCTTAGTCTGGAATAGGAAGCTTAACAAAATCTGCTGTCTGTATTCAAATTATCTACAAAGGCAATGGCTTGAATTCTATAAGAAAATCATTCATTCTGAGTGTGAGTTCCACTAAAGGATTTAATCGTTTTAAAATAAAAAAATGTTTTTGAGGAAACACAACAAAATGTGAAAACCTGTCCTCACACTGTAACAGTACTGTTGTGTATATCACAGTTCAGGAATAGTACATTCTGCTTTGTAATCACAATTAAAAGTTCTACTTCACATTTTATCAGCATGGCAATAGTGCAGATCAGGGATAGTGTATTCTAAATGGTAAATGGAAACTTCTTGATATTTGAGTCCTTTAGCTTGGAACAGGGGAATAACAAGACTGAAGGAGCAAAAATGTGGACTTCAAACTATTTCCTTTCCTCAGCTATGTGATGATCTCGGAGTTGGTAGTTATATGTTTGGGGAGTGTAGGTGTTATGTCCCCCTGCTGAAAAACAACTGTCATTTGCTGTTCCCCAGCATGTAAGTGCTATTTTTTTTCATAATTCTGGAGCTCACAGTTATAAGCCTCATGCAATATGGGGGCATGCTAAGCACATTTAAAGGCTGTGCGGCCCTCACTGCCCGGTAGCTGTTCTGCAAATTCTTCTATCCACAACAGCTATAGTCAGGCAATTTCTATGAAGACTCAACACAATAGCAGAAAATGCAAAGTAAGCTAAATATTGAACTTAGGCAGTGTGTTAGGTACAAAAACAAAACTTTCAAATTTGTCACATGCTTAGAGAAAAATAATAAATGAAGTAATGCATAAATAAATACATGCAAGTCATTTACTGGTATGTTTGCAAATACTTAAAAAAACTAGGCAAATAAGTATCATATTGAAAAAGAAGAAGATTAATGTTACAAACTCTACATCAGATATGCCACAGATAGGTTACATAGCCACATGTGTGGACCACATGTATGCTTGTTGATTATATATGTTTTCTTCCATGTGTTGAGTTGGGAAACCCACTAATTCCATACTTCTTTTCAGCCTGATACAAGAGTATTAAGTGACCTGCTTAGAACCATACATTAAGTAAATGAAGGAATCCAGCTCAGAACTGCAAAATGATACTCAGTGGCAGTTAGAAGCCATATTTCCCTTGGCTAAACTGTCAGACTGTAATCATGCTTGAACAACATGTAAGTAACGTGTTAACTAACAAGTATGAACAACAGTGTGGGATAACTGATACCATGTTAAGTGCAGTTTTCTTGTTTCCTAATAAATTGTATACATTTATTTTTCGTTTTTTTCATCACTGTCCATTCTTGCAGTAGTATAATTTGCTGTCAGAAATGAAGAATAAAGTATGTGTAGAGGCCCTAGATGAAGGATAGAAACACATATGTAGCAAAATGAGCATACCTTTAGCACACTATGTATTGTCTGGGTGCATAAAAAGTAGAGGTCAGGACCATAATATGAAACATTTGAGAGACTCCATTCAAGGATCTAGCATAAATGCACAGTACAAACACTGCATGCATGTACTAATACACAGCAAATTCTCAGCAAATAAATACAGGGCAGCAGTTATTCAGTTTACTGTTGGAAAAGTCAAATGGATATGAAATAGGCACATAGTAGGAATAATTAATGTATGTATTTAAGTATTTAGGAGTACCATGGTCAATATAATACGTTAAGTAAACAACAGAAAAAAATGTATTCAAAATGCAGAATAATTGCCCAACAGACAGAAATTCTCTTAATAGGAAGAGTCAGCCTATAGAAGTGTACATTTGCCAGCCCCAGAATTAGTGGTTTTGGACCTTAATTGGCTTTGGATGAGCCACAATTTACTAGTGACTCTCAGGTGTTGGAGAAGACAGCTAGGGATAAATGCAGTTGAGTTGCCTACATTAACTTGACTAACCTGCTGGACTGGTAGATGCCTACCAACAGAGCTCTACCTGAGGAAGTACTGGAAATTTAGGTATGACATTAGGAGGACTGTGAATCTGGTAAGATATGATTTCCTGCCACTGGGGATCAAGTCTGGAGAAGGTCACCTCTCTATGACAAAATGTAACAACATTATGCCATACCTCCTGGACAAGTTTGTTAGTGTTAGGAGCATTGAGAAATTCTCCCAGCTCCAGATGGATTTAAACAGCAATCGCTGGCTGTCAGTTTCCTATTGCAGTGCTCTTGTATGCTTGTGTTCCGAGGAATGAATGGACCAGTAAGAAATAAACATACTACATTTCTCCTCCATTGGGTTTTGTACAAGTTATTGTTAATGTGATGTCTATGTTAGAAAGTAAAGTTACTAAAGAGATAAATGAGGTGGAATAATGTTAAGAAAGTAATAGGACAATAAGATGTAGATCACAACAAGAATTCAAACAAATGTTAATGGTTGCAAATTTAGCTTTACAGACTTTATCCATAAACGAACTGGCAATTTTAAATAAAGGTATCCTTTTCTCTCTACACTTAAAAGTATCAAATCTGCTGAAGGTTTACAGACCAGATGTTTTTTTTTTCTCTTGAAATTAAATTGAAACTGTTTTTCATCTTACTGTAGTTAGAAGTACTAAAGTTGAATCTGTAAGAAATTGCACAGATGACAATGTTGACTAGTTAATAAACGCAGCTGCTGATATGAATGTGAACATAAAAAGAGGCAGTGGGTTCATTATAAATCAACTTTTTCTAATATGCAAGAGTGGTTGGTTGACAACTCAAGAAGACTGATAGATTCAAATTACTGGTTTGTTAGAAAAAGTTTTGGATATTTTTTTGACTTGTTTTACCACTAGTAATTTTAAGGCAAAGTTATATTTGAAATAGCAAAGTTTTATTTTTTTTTTTTGTTGACTAAAATCAGGTACATTACTTGATTACCTGGCTATAAGTCATTATGCCTTAATACTTTATACTTCTGTAATGCTAAGACTAACTACAATTTATGTGGAAAACTGCAAAGATGGTTTGTGTAATAGTCATACTATACTGAAGTCATTGAATTTGTTTTGAGTAATTTTTAATGTAATGTTCTTTCTATGTAGCTTCAAGACACTGTGGAGTCAATATGGCACAAGATTATGCAAATATTAGCTTGTATTGAATAGAATTTCATTTTTCAGCAAGTTGCTAATCAATTTAAGAATAATACAATAATGTTTTGTTATTTGATAAGTTTATTAATGACTACTTTTTTACTGGTAATAGTTAGTCAGAACAACTAAACTTTGAATTTGTGGAGTGGTTAAATCCACGTGTTTGGGATTTTGCTTTTTCTTTAGTAGCTGTCCAGATTATATTATTTTTTTAGATCTGTATATAATTGGTTCATCTGTCTGCTATATTAACCTGATAAACTTATTAAAACTAGTTGCTAGATCAACATGTATACAGTGACCAAGCTCACATCCACTGAAATTTATTGGTTATATTCTCTTTGCTCAACTTTTAAGATCTAGGCAAAACTAATCTGTTGACCAATGACAACTAAGGTGAACAGAGTGCAAAGCAAATGTACTGCAAAGAAGTGATTTTAGTAAGTCCTTAAATTTTTGTTGTAAACCACGGAGCCAGCTCAGTTAGGGATGAGTTAGTATAGCAATAGCCCATGCCTGGGTGTGGGTAATGCTGGATTTACCCACAGTTGGTGTGGTTTGGTCACGAGGGCGAAGCCCGAGTGGCCAAACAAAGCCAACCATGGGTAAATCCAGCATTACCCACACCCAGAAGTGGGTTATTGCTATTAAACAATGACATTATTTAAGAAAAAAAATAATTACTTTTCTTAAATAATGGCATTGTACAATGCCTCCTTGCTGCCCTTCTGCAGCTGTCTGGTATTCTGTGGCAGTTATGATGTACTGCGCATGTGTATGCCTACGCAGTACATCAGAGCTGTGGGCGGAAGCAATGGAGAAAACAAGATCTCCATTGCTTTTTACAAACTGTCTTGTTATGTTAAAGGAGTTTAACATAGCAAGACAGCTTTAAAAAAAGCAACAGAGTCTCCGTTGATTTTTTAAAGCTGTCTCGCTATGTTAAACCCATTTAACATAGCGAGACAGTTTTGAAAAAAGCAACGGAGAAAGCAAGATCTACGTTGCTTTTTACAAAGTGTCTCGCTATGTTAAAGGAGTTTAACATAGCGAGACAGCTTTAAAAAAAGCAACGGAGAATCTCCGTTGCTTTTTTTAAAGCTGTCTCACTGTGTTAAACCCATTTAACATAGCGAGACACCTTTAAAGAAAGCAACGGATATAGGAAGATCAACGTTACTTTTTTTAAAGCTGTCTCGCTATGTTACAGTGAGTAAAAAGCAATGGAGATCTTGTGTTCTCTGTTGCTGTAAAAAAAGAGTTATACTAATGGAAAAAGTCTGGGCAACCGGACCTTTTTCCATTACTATAACTCTGATTTACTACGTGCACGCTGACCAGTCAGCATGCACGTTTTGGAATATTAATGGGGGGTTCGTTGTGTAATGCAGAATATTCCAAAAGATAAAGGTGATGGGGCACACCATAAGACCTTTATTACAGAGTTCAAAGAGCAGAACAGTAAGGGAACATTAATTGTAAGTAGTGGTATATGCAGCCAACTGATAAACAAATTGCTTGAAGTAGTAAACATGAAGACTAGGATATTCTTTGCAAAACATCTTAATTTGAAAGAAATGCTATTTCGCAGTAGATTTAAATGCCTGGTATCTTTTGTAGACTTTAGATCTAGCAGTTGCTTTAAGAAATGCTGGATATACACTGTTTCTGAAAATGCAATGCAGGCCAGATAGTTTGAGTTGTAGAATTGGTGATATGATTAAAATAAGGGAGTTAATATCCTATGTTACTGTGCTTGTACAGCATGCCTTAATGTACCTTTGTGATAAGTTATGCTGGGCATGACTACTAGAATTCTTCAGTGTCATACTGCAGAGACTTGCAGGTCATTAGAAATCACAGAATGGACACATTTGTAGACAATATGTTGTTCATTTCAATCATGCTATTTCTCCAGCCTTTGATTTATGGATACTGAATATTCACAGGCAGTATAGTGAGTTTGTAAGCACCCTGGTCATGACAAGAAGAATCACTCTAGATCTTTGCATGGCAGAGTCTTTATCCTGCATGTTTATATGAAATACTTAAATATTTATTTTTATTTTGTTCTATCTATCTATAGCATTACTTATGTAGATACAAAGACTTTTCTCTTTGCATTAACTAGGTAAATTGTATTATACTCCACACTGTGTTTTGTGTTAGAAGTATACTGAATGGCTGTTCTTCTAGTGCAATAATATAATACCTCTTTAAATTGAAGTTTCTTGATCGGTTTTATAATTGTTTAATAACTATCTGTTTATTTACTTATTCAGTGCTTGATTGATTATATTTCATAACCAGGTGAGGTGGCTGGTTATTAAACTCATTCCAACCACAACCAGGGCCCACAAGCAACAACTGTGATAATAAACAGATGCAAACATTATGCTATCCACAGTTTACATCATTTTTGAAGGTGTACAAAATACCACTTGGAAAGAATGGAATGATTTAAAAAAATCCAGAAAAGGGATCTGAGAGGTATACCTCTCAGAAGGTTTATTTAGCCTGAAGTACTAAGATAGGCTTGGCTCACTAGTCACTGCTACTTCACTCAGAGAGAATATGAAGATTAAAGACATATGTGCTGAGCCCAACTTTTTTGTTATTTCTTGTGTTGGGTTGCTGTTTGGAATGAAGGTCTCGCAGGGAGATGAGGGCCACAAAATGTATTAAAAAAGTGGATGTGCATCATACAAGAACTGATGATTTTTCCTGAAGGCGTTTTACTGTTGTTCTTTTTAAAGGGTAAGGATACATCATGATTCCTTAACACCATCTTCAAATATAGAACACCTGTCTGATGAGCAACTGTCCAGAAGAAAAAAATTGTGTCAATCACAATTGTGCAATCATTAAGGTTTCAGCTCACATGAGAAATCCTTTAGTTCACAAGAGGCAGTGATATTGGTGTTGATTATTTTAAGCAATAAGGTTCAGGGGCAAAATGACCTGAATGTGTCATGTGGGAGGTGTAGACCCAAAAAACCAAGGCTGCTTTCTATGAAGGCTATTTTATAATTTGCTTTGTGGAAACAGCATTTGCACTGCTGAAACTGTTATCTTACATTAGTCAGTCTTCTGACACAAAATCAAGTGCAATAATGGGTAATAAAGAAGAAACTCTGTAGTCACAGATGAACAGTAGGGCACATAAGGCATATCATCATGCATAATGTATGCAATAGAAATAAAAAAATATACATGGAACAAGATATGATTATTTCTGGGGTTTGCTTTATTGTCTGCAATAAACTGACACATTTGTTGGTACTTTTTTTTCATTTTGTTTATTTTTGGTTAAAAGAACATTTACTGAGTAAAATTAAAAATAGAGGAATTCATATATATCTCTGGGATTGTATTACAGATGCAGACTGATCAGAAGAATATGATATTTGCCTCTAGGATTAAAAGGCATTCATGTCACCCATGCTAATTGCTAAAACGTGTTTACCCTTTAACACAAAACTGCAAATCTTTAATTCAGTGACAGGATGAAGCACTGAGGCACACCCCATTAGTAGCTGATTGCCATGTACCTTAATAGAATACTGCATCATCAGAACTGATTGCACAGGTGCTATTCTTACCAGTCCATGCACTGCAGCAGCACAGGTACCTCCCAATGTAAGCACACACACACCCACACAGGTACAAGCAAGCACCTAAGACACATTCACACTAACTGGAATACAAACATGGATTCCTCCATGATAGAAACCAGCAGTCATAGTATAAGCCATGACTATTCCATAGGGCTGAATTAGTGAGCACCATGAAAATATTGTGATCCTTTTTCCACCTTCTGCAAAAATAATGAATCAGATTTATTCTCTGAATGAGTCTACTATGTTACTTTGGTGCCATTGCCATTCCTAATGTGTGCAAATGGCTAGTTTGCACTAGCTGCCAGTTCAAACTAGTGCATTCGCACGTAGCTTTACCACAAGACCACCAGCCATGCTACAGTCATTGTCTTCATAATGCAGTAGTGGAAAACCAGTCTCATGCTTCCTGTCATGCAGAAACCTTCAGAGTTTAGATATTAATATTGCAGTGACCTTTCTGAATCACAGAGTTTGAGTTTTAAATGGCTGTAGGATATAATCTTGATATGTGTGATTGATGATTAGCCTGTTTCTAAGGCTGTAGTTCAAATTCTGTCTAAAATCAGTATGGGAACTGGACTTTTTTGAAATGTAAACTAGATCATGTTTCTATTTCAGTTTATACATTTAACAAGCTGCTTAGGGTTTACAATTATATATTTTGCAATTAAATATGTCGACCATTTCGGCAATTTTACTTAAGATTACAAATCATGCCATATTTTCTCTACACAGGGGCGGCCCGTGCTATTGGACTGCAGCCCCCTCAGAACAAAAAAAAGTTTTGCTCCAAGCAGTCCCCAGACTCGCTGGGAGGATGTATCGAGGCTGGACTGCAACAGCAGCAGTCAGGAACAGTCTCATCAGGAGGTTTGATTTCAGGGATCTCATGGGTCTTCGGATATTGCACAGGCAGGAAGCTGGATATTATGGAGAATGGACAGGTAAGTGTATGGTGCCTTTTACTTTTACAATGTATGCTTTTTACGTACTTTGTGTATGGTACTTGTTTTAAACTTTGGGTGTGTATGGTACTTGCTGCTTCTAGTGTGTGTGTGTGTGTGTGTGTGTGTGTAAATGCCCCAGGTGCTCATGGTGGTGTGATAGGGAATACCTCAGGCTTGAACCCTGTACCCTGTATGCAGGTGTTAAAGACTTGAGTTCCCCACCCACCACCATTTGTAAAAAGATTGCAGATTTTTGCCTCATATTTGATCTGATCTGTTCCTCATAATATCTGTGGTTTGTAAATATTGCAAGGCTTGATATTTGATGGTGTAGTAGTAGCATTGTTGCCTCACAGCTGTAGGCTCTCAGGTTTGATTCTTGGCTGGGGTTCCTTCTTTGTGGGGTCTGTTATCTTCTCCCTGTGTTTGTGTAGGTTTGCTTTTATTTGATGTTGCACTGGTAGCATTGTTGCCTCACAGCTGCAGGTTCTCGGGTTTGATTCTTGGCTTGGGTTCCTTCTTTGTGGGGTCTGTTATATTCTCCCTGTGTTTGTATGGGTTTGTATTTATTTGATGGTGCACTGGTAGCATTGTTGCCTCACAGCTGCAGGTTCTCAGGTTTGATTCTTGGCTGGGGTTCCTTCTTTGTGGGGTCCGTATCTTCTCCCTGTGTTTGTGGGGGTTTGCTTTTGTGTCCTCCCATGTTACAAAGACATGTCTGCATTATTTCGTCCTGGGCCCCTGCTGAAAATTGTTTTTTTGTTTCAAGTCAGACTGTCCTGATTAACAAATGTTAAATAAAATTGACAGGCATTTGAATTTCAGACTTCAGGTTTCTGAATGTTTAACTCCTTGCGTATTTGATGGTGCACTGGTAGTATTGTTGCCTCACAGCTATAGGTTTTCTGGTTTGATTATTGGTTGGGGTGGCTTCTGTGTGGAGTCTGCATCTCCTCCCTTTGTTTGTGTGGATTTGTTCTGGTGCCCTGCCATTTTACAAAGACGTGTCTGCAGTATTAATCCCTGCGTCTCTGCTGAAAATTGTTTTTGTTTTGTTCGCAGTAAAATTGACAGGCATTTGAATTTCAGACTTCAGGTTTCTGAATGTTTAATTCCTTGCATATTTGATGGTGCAGTGGTAGTATTGTTGCCTCACAACTATAGGTTTTATGGCTTGATTCTTGGTTGGGGTGGCTTCTGTGTGGAGTCTACATCTCCTCCCTGTGTTTGTGTGGATTTGCTCTGGTGCCCTGCCACTTTACAAAGACGTGTCTGCAGTATTAATCCCTGCGTCTCTGCTGAAAATTATTTTTGTTTTGTCCGCAGTAAAATTGACAGACATTTGAATTTCAGACTTCAGGTATTTGAATGTTAAATTCCTTGCATATTTGATGGTGCAGTGGTAGTATTGTTACCTCACAGCTATAGGTTTTCTGGTTTGATTCTTGGTTGGGGTGGCTTGTGTGTGGAGTCTGCATCTCCTCCCTGTGTTTGTGTGGATTTGCTCTGGTGCCCTACCATTTTACAAAGACATGTCTGCAGTATTAATCCCTGCGTCTCTGCTGAAAATTGTTTTTGTTCTGTCCGCAGTAAAATTGACAGGCATTTGAATTTCAGACTTCAGGTTTCTGAATGTTTAATTCCTTGCATATTTGATGGTGCAGTGGTGGAATTGTTGCCTCACAGCTATAGGTTTTCTGGTTTGATTCTTGGTTGGGGTGGCTTCTGTGTGGAGTCTGCATCTCCTCCCTGTGTTTGTGTGGATTTGCTCTGGTGCCCTGTCATTTTACAAAGACGTGTCTGCAGTATTAATCCCTGCGTCTCTGCTGAAAATTGTTTTTGTTCTGTCAGCAGTAAAATTGACCGGCATTTGAATTTCAAACTTCATGTTCTTCAGAATACATAGTAGCACAACCTTTTTTCTAGCAATTTTCTAAGTTTATAAGATGAATATTTTAAATTTGTCCCTATTTTTGGGACTGTATTCCCCCATTATTGGCTTCATCCAGGTTTTTGTGCTAAGGTTGACAGCTATGGCAAGCACTGAATTCACTGAATATGTTTGAGGGCTGTATTCCCTCATTACTGGGTTTGTCCAGGTGTTTTGTACTAAGAGGTTGACAGCTATGGTGAGAACTGAATTCACTAAATGATAGCCATTTAAGTTTCAGTCTTCCTCTCTTTTACAAAGCAGCTGATGTGGCGTAGTGGTATGTTACTCTGTTTTTTGCTCAGGGACCTTGGCAGTAAAATGTATGGTGGCAACACAACATTTTATTCTAGCAACTTTCCAAGATTATACAAGCAATGTTAAATGTGTCCCTGGTTTTTGGGCTTTTGACCCCCCCCCCAATACATTTTGGCTTTTTCCCGTTTTCTTGAGCTGCGAAGTTGAGATGCAGTTGAGTATTGAGTAGATTTTACAAGGAGCTGAGAGCTGCAATGGAATAGAAGTTTAGTGCTTTGCCTACTTAATACTATAGCACAACAGGTTGTGTACTTGCTTTTGATGCAGAAGGCTGTGGGTTCTACTCCCACAAGGGGTGGATGCTGCCATACTGAGAATGTTCTCCTTGGTGAAGATACTATGAGTCCGTTATCAGTTTGCCATCCATTTCCTCTTGCAATATTATTACTAGCTTATCATTTTTTAATGTAATATAGGCAATTTATTCCTGAGGGGCAACAGACACTTTATTTTTCGATTAAACCATGAAATATAAAGGTGATTGCTAGCAGCAACCGCTTCATTAGTTACAGATTTCTTTAATGTGGAATTATTTCGATGTCTTACTTCAGAGATTGTGCATATTTACTGATAATGGACTGTAGAATTGTGCATATTTACTGATAAAGGTGGACTGTAGAATTGTGCATATTTACTGATAATGGTGGACTGTAGAATTGTGCATATTTACTAATAATGGTGGACTGTGGAATTGTGCATATTTACTAATAATGGTGGACTGTAGAATTGTGTATATTTACTAATAATGGTGGACTGTGGAAGTCTGAGTAGACTTTTTTATGATAAATGTTCTCAACTGGGCAGTTTTGCCATTATGGGTGCATATGGTTTGTTTCATTGCTTACTGGAAAAATGTTCAAAACAAATTTAAAATACCCTCTAACAAGTGTACTGTATCGTACAAGGAATATAATTTTAGTACAATGAGGAAGGTGTATCAAAGACCACATGTATGTTTCATATGCAAGGGGCCTATGATTTGAAAACAGCCCAAAATTAATCTTTATCTGCCACTGGCAAAATGTATTTTCTTTTAATGTGGGTTTCAATGCTGTTTCAATGAATGTGAGTTTCAAGGGCAGAGAAGTTTTAATGCTAAGTTTTCATTGTGAGACTGCATTGCTTTGTTTAACAAATGACTTAGTGTTTGTGCTGTAAAATACAAAATAAAACTTTCAAATAAAGTCCAACTCATCATAGACGTAAAGCAGTATGCACATTAGTGTTTATGGTAAATGGAGTGAAATAGCCAAGTAATGGTTCATTGGAATGGCTGCAGAGGCTCCATTCAACCATTATTTTGTCAGGGGGGAAGGGCAGCAAACTTAGACAGGCCCAGCTGAACTATACCTCCCAACTGTCCAGATTTTCAAAGAACAAATAGATTTTTGCTTCTTATTTTTGGTTTGTTCTTCATAAAATGTGTAGTTTTCTGGCAAATCATTTAGGAATTAAGTCACTAAATAATAAGTTTCAGACTTCATAACCTTCAGAAAAATGCATGTTAAAGTAAGAGCTGTTCTATCAACTGTCTCAATTTATACAAGAGCATCTTTTAGTACTGTTTATATGTGCCCCCAATACATTTGGCCTTGTTCAGATTTACTGCATTAACAGGTTGAGAGGTACATGCAAATAAATTGCTTTATAGAATTAGGCATAGCCAACCTCTCAACTGTCCCCAATTTATGGCTCAAAATGTTGCTCTTCCCCCTAATAATCCCTCTGCAAAATAGCAATTTTGGAAGAAAACATGGAGGGTTTACAATTAAGAAATAACTGTAATAATCAAAGTTATAGATTACTTGAAATGCATGTAGATTCTTTTATTTTGTCAGCTGCTCAAGGTAGCAGTACTAATATTAAAGTGTCCATTCTTTGACAGGTAGCAGCTGTATTGTGTGTCTATTTTATATTTTTGCATCACATTTTTTGGTCCATTTTTCATAAAGTTGTGTTTTTTGGCAAGTTAGTGACAAATCACTAAAGACTGAAGTTAGAAAATGACAGACATTTGAGTTTCAGATTTTATACCCTTCAGAAAATTCATACTAATGCAAGACCTATTCTATTATCTTTCTAAGTTTATTAGAGCAATATTTAAAAATTGTCCTTATTTTTGGGCCTTTGTCCCACTTCTGTGTATGGCTTTGTCCAGATTTCTTGCTCTTGAGGTTGAGAGGTATGACAAATGTGTCAGGGCCATCACAGTCAGCCAGAGAGATTTCAAATTGTGACATGCTTGTTGCACCCCACTCCCCCATGTAGTGACTCTGGATGTGTCCAAGCAAGGCAAGGAGTAGTTGTATCTACCTTGGATGGGAGGACACACTGCATAAGTACTACAGTGGCTTTTCATCTGTCCTTGATTTTGCAGAATGGTCTGGTTTCTGTCATATTTTTGTACTGTTGATTTATGCTTATTACTCAGATTTATGCTTATTACTCAAAGTGCCTGTTGCTCTGTGTTTAAGTAGCAATGCTTTAATGACCATAAGGTAAGCTTGTCTGAGATCGTAAGATGCAAGTAAGCTTTAATAAGCATACTGTTAAAGAATTGCCAACATTGAAAGCCTTTCTGTTGTTGCCATGCAGAGAATACTTGACTAGATAATGTATAAGCCTTTGGTATTAAAGGACAGGATTCCATTATTTTAAAAAGCTCATTACACTTGTTGGAGACTTCCAGTCATCTCTACAGACTTTACCCATAAACTAAACAGAATGCCAATCATGTGTGGTCCATAACCTCTACAGTAATCCTTTAAGCAATGTATCTTGAGCTTGTTTCTTGTTTGCTTTTCATTTTTTACTTTTATCATGTTTTCCCCATGAAACAAGTTGTCAGGCAGCAGGTCTTTTTGGATAAGAAACATTTTTACAAGTGGGGGCATCACATAGATTTCTACTTTCAGCATGTTACTTGGTACTTTAATAAAGCTGAATATATTATAATTAGAACTGCAGTGCAAGGAGAAGTGGTTTGAGTTGAGTGCTTCTGGTTTTTCTTATACTTGATTTTGACTGGCATTCCAGTAATGTATTTAAAAAGTAATTTATTTTTTCATGCCTCACAACCTTTTGTTTCCATCTAGATATTAAGTAAGCTGTCATGCAGCCAATGCATTGAAATATTTTTATTCTTCTACACTTATTTTTGTCTTGATTGGACTTTCATAATGATGGTTTGCCACCCAGGGCAGCGTATTTAATTAAAGTTAGTTTTTTGTGGTTTTGTGCATAGCTCCTCCCCTTTCTGGTTGACCACACCCCCTTGACCCCACCCATTCAGCTGTCTCCTGCAGCCCCCCTGTTATTTGAAGTCACCAGCCACCACTGGCTCTACAGCTGAGTGAGATCACTTCAACTTCAATTTTAATACAGCACCATTGCACATTATCTGTCCATCTAGATTTTAAAATATTTCTTATTGTATTTATGTGCTAGAAACAACAATGAAAATTATTATAGATAAAATATATGGGTCTGGAATTCATAATTTAGACTATAATAGGTTTATATCTGGTGCAACTGAAATAAATTACTGCAAACATTAGAAACTCCGTAATGAATGAAAATGTCTCAGTTTACTTAGAATTAGATTTTTAAAAAGGGGACAGAATACCTTGTTACATTGAGCAATGTAATACATCTGCATAGGTAAACATTATATATGCATATCTATTAAACTTGGGAACTGCGTATATGTTGAATGTATTAAATAGTAATAGAAACTCCTAGAATAAAATTGTTCTATGTAGGTATGAAAGTATGTAAGTATTAAGAGCCAATACTTAATGTAAATTAAATGCAGTGACTGTTAGTGTATCAAGCAGTATTCATCATAATAATCAAATCCATAAAGTAATAGACTCTCGTCTGTGGTTCTTATCGGAAAGCTTGCAGCTTTGCATTATAATAATTGCAGTAAGAACTTTGGTTTCTTTGCAATTTTACCTTTAATACCTTTCACCTTTATCAAGAAGGACTCACTCCACTGCTTTCATTCCCTTGTTCTGCACACAAACAGAGATATTAACTCACATTGATCTACGGGTTTCAGTAATTATCATGCACATATAGTAAATCAATGCCCTCTTCAAATTTTAGATGTTAAAATACCCTCTCACCTTATAATCCGGGTTTGTCCTACCTCCAAATATTTTACTGCAGTTAAAGACAGTGTCTTTGCCAAGTTCTCTGTTCTGTTTTCTTTCCTTTATAGCACAGCATACCTTTTCCAATGTACCCAGTAAGTGTTACAAGTATGTGACTGTGGAGCTGTGGAAAAGGAAAGGAGTTTGTTAGTATGGCATGCATTTAAGTCAGATTTGTGTAAGGACTTGAAAAGTTATCTTTTTAAGACATAACTAATTTTACTGTTTGCTATAAAGGATTTTTTATTAAACATTTTTATTGAATTATCAATTATGACATAGGCACATTTACATTTATACAAAAGTAATCAAACTGCATTAAGAAATTAACATCAACAAACATTATATTTCAAAATGCACTCTCTCGAGGCACTCCTAAAAATGGAGAACATTGATATCTGTGCAGTAGCTGATACCTGGTTCAAGGATCCAGAGAGCACCCTTGCAATACCAGGCTACAACTCTTACCACACTTTTCGGCCACCAAACCAAGACCGAAACACTAAAGGTGGAGGAGTGTCCATATTCACCAAGGATATTCACACCTCCAGGCTAGTTGCCCAACACAATGCCTCTGAAATTCTCCAGGTGCAACTAGCACTAGGTAAGACTGCAATCTAAATTGTATCTTGCTACAGATCCCCCACCATGCCCCAAGATTCTCACTACACCTTTCTAAACATACTGAAAAATATTAAGATACAACCAAACACCCTAATACTGGGTGATTTCAACTACCCTGCCATTAACTGGGAATACTACTCAGATACCAACACCAACAGTTCTTGGAATTCATAAATTCCAACATACTGGATCAACTAATCTATTGTCCCACCAGGGGCTCCAATATCCTAGACCTGGTCATTACCAACATGAGAGATAGATGCTCCACACCAGTGGTCACCCCTCATTGGTCAGGTCTGACCATAAGCTAATCACCCTTGACATCCATATCTCACCCCCAGCCCCCAGTAAGGAACCCTCTGTAAAAAACCTCTCCAAAGCCAACTTCATGCTACTCAAGTCAGAAGTGACAAATTTCAGAGCTGAAAGTTTGACTGCTGAATCCTAAACTAAGGCACTGTATGAACACATCCACTACTGCATGAATCATGCCATCCCGAATAGAACCAAGACTCTCTCCTCCAAAAAAAGCAAGCTAATCTTGTGGTCCCCTGCCATAAACTAAGTACACAACAGAAGGAAGAAACTGTTGGAGAAAAGAGGAAAATCCCAGGATGCAAAATACTCCCCTACCACCCTCAATAAGAAACTGAGATCCCTCATAAAATCCTCCAAATCTAGTTACAAAAATAAAATTGCTAAAGATTCCAAAGACAACTACAAAGCATTCTATAGTTATGTCAAAAATCTAAATGGCAATGCTCAGATCTGTTCTGAGCTACAACAGAATGGCATTAAATATACTGATCCCAGGGATATTGCCAATATCCTGGCAGATCAATTTAGTGCCAACTTCACCCCCTTCTCACCCCCTAAAGGGCCCATCTCAATACCAAAATATTGCCAGGTTCCAGTAATCACGGCCACACAGGTAGAAACCGCACTCTCCAAAGCTATGAATACAGCATCCATGGGACCAGATGACATCCCGGGCTGTGTACTACATAAACTACAAAATGAACTGGCACCTCACCTAAGTGTCATGTTTAATCATAGCCTCACCTCAGGCTTCGTGCCCACTGAGTGGCACACAGCTACAGTTATCCCACTCCACAATGGGGGATCCACCTTGGATCCCCGGAACTACCGTCCCATCAGTCTGATGAGCCTGATCTGCAAGGGCATGGAACGCATTATCATGGAACTTATAAACAAAGACATTGGCAACCTTCAAACACTTGACCCCACCCAGTTTGTGTTCATGAAGGGCTGATCTTGTCTCTTGAACCTGATTGACTTTTTCAAATCAGTCTCCAGAGTTGTGGACGAGGGTAAGGTGGTCCACACAGCCTATCTGGACCTCGCCAAGGCCTTCGACACCATCCACCACTCTGGAATCATAGATAAACTTACTAAGCTGAGCATAAATCCCTATGTCACTCGATGTGCTGCCAACTGGCTTACTAACAGAACCCAGACTGTAAAAGTAGCCGACTCCAAATCCAGCTCCAAACAGGTGACAAGTGGAGTACCTCAGGGTTCAGTCCTGGGACCACTCTTGTTTAGCATCTACTTCTCTGAAGTACAGGCCAACACTAAGGGACTCTGGCTAACAAAGTTTGCAGATAACTGCAAACTGGGAGCCATTATTGAATCCCCAAATGGTGTGGGTATTCTACAAAAGGGCCTTATAGAAACAGATGCTTGGTGCCAGAGCCATGGGCTCAAGCTTAATCCCAAGAAATGTATAGTAATCCCCTTTGGGATAAAACATGTACCCATGAATTACCACATAGGTGGCAGTACACTAAACACCGAAAGTGTGATGAGAGACTTAGGGATACAGGTGGACGGTGGTCTTACCTTCGATAACCACATTGCCACAACAGTCAGGAAATCCTTCTATGTGGCACACCTCATCACAAAGGGCTTTTCATCCAGAAAAAATGAGGTCATTGTCCCACTGTACTTATCCCTCATTAGACATATTATAGAGTACAATGTCCCATTTGGTATGTACCTCACAAGACATCTGCAACAGCTGGAAAGGCCGCAGAAATAACTCACTAAAAGAATCACAGGCCTAAAGCAAATGCCTTATGCTGCCCATCTAAAAAAACTCCAGCTATACTTTGTGGCATATAGTCTACTCAGAGGTGATCTCTGTTTTACATACAAGGCCATGTTAAACCCTGAGCTGTTCGACATGCTCCACTTAAAGAAATCCCAATCCCTCAGAGCCACACGCTCCAGGGATCTAAACCTTGTCATCACAATAAACAAAACATGCTGGAGAGATAGGTTCCTTACCCTGAGACTCCCCATACTCTGGAATAGACTGCCCATACATGTTAAGCATAGTGCCTCCTTGGCCCTCTTCAAAAGGAACCTTGACGATTGGATGGGAGATAGGAAATTCACCTCGAGGATCACGTCAGTCGCCCTGCTTGACAGGGGTCCAGGGAAGTAAATATTGTGGGAAGAAATATCCAGGGAATTGTTATGGCTAGGCTTGTATAGGCCCTAGGGCCGATAGCCTAGTACCAACCTATGAACCTATATTGCTATATATCATATAACCTAAGTGACATTACATAAATTATTCAAGTCCTGTCCCATTTTTTAAATATGAAACATTTTTATTAAACCATCACTTACAACAAAAGCAATCATACATTTATATAAATGAAAATAGACCACACCAGCACTATCCTAGTTGCATGCATTTTACATCACAAACTATATTGACACACTCCCAGTTGCAAATGTTATACATCACTTATAATGTACCCAATTATTTTCAGTCAAACATTTAAGTCAATTAAACTCATTTAAGTCCTGCCTTCTTTTAAACCTTATTGCTCCTCTGTATGTAGTGTTCCCACAATTCCCATTTTTCCTATCTAGTTTGCTCCTACCCTTTTATAAAGACCTCAGTTCCAGTTGTTTTTATCTCTGTTAGTATATTCTCTACTTCTAATATAGTTAGTTTAAGATTTTGACTTTCCATTTTGCAGTAATTGCTTTTTTGGCAAGCACCATAATTATACACAGCAAGGTCTTACCATGCTTAGGCAATTCTGATTCTGTATCACGGCTCAGAACAATGAAATCCCTCATCACACCAATCTGCCTTTGACAGTGCATCCCACAGGGAATCCTTAAAGTTGACCAACCCACCACAGTCCCAGAAAATACGTTCCCAAGTACCTTCTTACCCTTCACACCTCCAACATTTGCTGTCTAGCTGAGGACAAATTCTGTGGAGTCTACTTGGGGTATAAAAATATCTATGTAAACATTTTCAAGCAAAAATCCTAAATCTTCTAGATATTGTCACATATTTGGGAGACATACATATAGCCTTTCCATGGGTTCCTATCATATGATCGAAGTCTTACAACTTTGAATCAGTAAAGAATTACCTTTAACAATCAAAGCTGTAAAACGTTGAAGCATATAACGGAGATTGCCACTGAGCATGGAAAGGGAAGATTTCCCTTTACTGCACTGTAGTGCAATCTCGGAGATGGTATATTTAAGTAACAGGGGGTGTGGGGGGCCCCTGCATAGAGCATTTTTTTTTTTTTTTTTACTTTTTTTTAATGTGTGTTTGAAGTTCCGAGACTTCGGTCATTAAAGATCGTCCTTTAATGAGTCCAAGTTTTGGAACTTTGATCATATGATATAGACCCGCCTCCCATTGTTTCTTTGCAAATTGCTTATCCAGTCTCTCTTTCCAATCCTTTCTAATCTCATCTGATTGATTCTTATAGTCATCATTCAATATTTTCTAAATCACTACTAATCATTCCGTTTTTTTAATGGCTGCTTCTGTTCCAGATTCTACTAAAAACTGTACCAGTGCTGGTCTTTCATTTAGGACCCCATATTTATTTCTCTTTGCCTATACTCTGATATTAATATTTGATAGCATTTGCTACAAAGGGTTTTTCATCTACTAGGTGTGATAATCTTAATTCATATCATAGTATAACTGTATTGTATATCTGCATTAATATCAATGCCGTTATATCTAATTTCATGTATCACTGTTGTTTCTGAGCTCCTGGATTTAGCCAAAAATATGCAAATAATGTAACAGAATTTCAGTAATGTTATGCAAGCTTGTACTTTCTGCCTTTGAAAGTTTTGTCCCTTAACTCTTCTTCACTTACTTTCTTAATGGGTTCAGCCTGCTTTCCTCACTGCACTTCCTGATTATACTGTACTTATTAAAGTTTTCTTGAACACCATTGCATAAAAGTATGTGAAATGTACTTTTGTGCTTCCAGTCTTTTTGGGTATAAAACATAACCAATGGCAACTAGGCACATTCTGGGAAATTAATACTTAAGTAATTTTTAAGGTTTTGCACTGATAACATGCATTTTACAAATTGTTTTAATTTGAAATCTAGTAATTAGTTTTGTGGGAAATGCCACTGCAGTACTCTAATGGTGTCATTTCAAATAGCCACAAATCACTTCTCTATCTCTCTCGTTCCTGATACATACACTGGCAGAGATATATCTCCCACTACTAACCTATAATTCATTGCCAATTTAACTAGCAAACCAGTAATAATGTCTGCTTTATTGCTATTCTCCATAACAAGTATAGCATATTTAAATGGGGAAACCATCCCAAAATAACTACTTCCTTAGCCTCTAACATTATGAAGAACAGAACTGCACTGTCTTTGAAATTTATTTAAATATTTGTATCTCATGCAACTAACATAAATTGCTTTGTAAACTCTGCCTCCTTTTGTAATAAACATGGTAATTCATTAAAATAGTTTATCCATAAATATAACTAAACATTATAATAGAAAAGATATTCCTCTTTACCTAAAACATCTTACTTTCAACTTCACCAGTTAGTAGCAACTGTTGAGAACAAGCTCCACAGCATCTGAAGCATTTAACAAAATGTTATGAAGAGACTTTGAGGCAAATATTCAAGACTGACATAACGTAGTAAGATATCTAAGCATCAAGCAAATAATATTCAGTCTAGTCATATCAATGTCTGCTTCCAACAGTGGGCTGGACTTTTCTTAACTCTGAACCCCCTGAGCATCTTATGTGCTTTACTAACCAATCTCTTTGTAAGCAGAGAATTTGTTTTAGCTGTCAACAGTAATAAAACAATTTGTGAAAGAGTTCTTTTAGCAAAGCTATTCAAGCTGCATGTTGAGCTATGCTACACTACACTATTTATGACGCTAATATATACCTACCCAATTAGACAGCATAGCTTTTGAATAAACCCCTATATAACTTTTCTGTCTGAGAAACAAATTACATGCTAAGTCCTCTAACCGCTCCCACAACAGTTAGAACATTCAAGTCTCCCACATATACTGCAATTCCTGCCAGGAATTATGTCATAGTTTTCATCCACCCACTTCAGTTTCTCCTCTTTATCTCTATCGTACCAGAAGGGACATAAACATTATGTTTTGTCACATTAGTTGCAATGAAATTCACCTTCACCCCCACATAGTAACCATAAACTTCTGGTAACAAATGTTAAAATGTTTACAATGGTTCTATGACCTTTTTTTACTCTACAACAATTTAACTATTAGTTTATAAAAGTAAGAGGGATGTTAATAATTTGGATGGGGGATTGGGGTCTTGCCCTTTGCCATTTTTTTTTCTTTTGCATTGAGTTGAAGCTTTGTCCACTTTGTTTAATCTAGTTGAAGTTTTAACCTATTTTAAAGTTGTTTTGACTAGATATATTGGAACTCTGGAGCTATTAACAATGTGGGAGGTCATCTGCATATGTGAAGAATGTCTGAGTAATATGAATACATGCTTCATGTGTGGTGGTCAGTGGTTGACATCTTAAGAAAATGAATTGTAAAAAATTGTGGACATAAGGCTCATTGTGAAACTCTATGAATGAAATTAAAATATTAAAGGGAAATATATTAGTGGCATTGAAAATGAAATGGCTGATTCCCTGATGCATTTTCATTTTTACATTTTCCAAAAGCTAGCAGAAGAGGTAGACCTGGGCAGAGTCAAAAAGGCAGGTTACAAATGTGAAGCTACAGAGAAAGGGCTCACTATCTAACACACTATTTAAGTGTGGTGGAAATGAGAAAGAGATATATGGGGACCTGTCAGGAACTTATTGTCTTCTGTAGGAAAAACCAATCTAAGAGACTGAAGAATGAGAGGAAACAGTGGTTGTAGTCCATAGACTAGTATACTGAATAAGGCACGTCTTAAAAACGAATGAGGCAATAGTATACTGAATAAGGCACGTCTTAAAAATGAATGAGGTAAATGAGCTGTAAATCCAAGGTGGTAAAAGTGGACAGATATTTTCTTAGTGAACTGTTGGTATAGAGAGCTCAACAACTGGGAGAATGTGTTAAAATATTGAAAATAAGAACATATGTATAATCACAAATTTTAATCAGTGTCATTTGTATACTGTACATCATTTTCTTACATTCTGATGTAATCCAGGCTGAGTCTGTAATTGGTCAATGTTTGATCAGTTTTCCAGAGTAGTAAGCACATTTAAATAAATAAATGAACATGACAATGGCATTTTGTCTACATACCTGGTCGGTGTCATAATTTCTAGGTCTGATAGGAATGTGCATTTTTCAAGTTTTCAAGCTCTTTCTGCTTTATGACACATGGTGGAGAGTTCATTTGAGTGAATACTTGGATAGACAGACCTTTACAATGTTGATACTTCACAAAAAGCATCAATGTGGGCAAACATTGTTAATCTGGCTCAGAAAACCATAAACAGACCAGAAAGGCAGGGGACTTTATTTAGTAAACCAGATAGATCAAGTAAGGAACATCTGCCTTGGCTGAACATTTAGCACATGCATGTGCAAATTTCAAAAGGAAAAATTGACAAGATATTGGGGGTAGTCAGCCACTTAGATGGGGAAGAGAAAAGAGAAGCAAGTGTGGTTTAGTAATGGGTCACAGTGACGTGCCTTTGTGGCAAACTTAATCATGCTGATGATAGAGGTTGATCTGTGGAAAAGAGTGCTGAAAGAATTTGAATGCAAAAAATGTGAGGTGGATATCAAAAGGATACTAGTGGCAGTCTGCTTCAATGGTATAGCTAATAAAGCTCTGACTACGGCCTAGGTGACCTGACTTTGATTAGCAGCTGAAATTACTTTATGGTACAAACAGGAAACTTGGGCATGCTCATTCTAGAAAGTAATTGCCCACTCTGGCACACCTCCATTGTATATCTTAAATGGCAGCCCAGCACATGAGGAGACTGCTATCTATAAGGAAGGGTGGGGCTTCAGCTGAGTTGTGTGTAGGCGTGGGGAATTCACTAGAAGCCCATTTTATGCTGCCTCCTTTGTCAGAGTGAGTGTGCATGGGTGCAGGGATGGAAAAAAAACAGAAGAAAAACTCCATCAGCAGCAGACAAATACCACCGCAGGATGCTTTGAACTCCTGTCTGGTTTTGAGGAAGGGTTGCAATTAGTCTGTTGGTGGCTAAAATGGGTATATCAAACCTGTTAGATAAAGAGATGCACTAGAATATCTATTGCTCAGCTTGGGAAGCAAAAACAAGAGAGATACTAAGGTTATATGAAGAGAAGATGATGATAGTAGCAGTCATAGGTTCATTGGTTAGTACTAGGCTAACTGCCCTTGCAAGCCATTGAGAAGTCTAGCCAATTATCCCTGGTGAGACTCAAATCCTGCACCTTGTGTTTGTAAGGCAAACATCTTAACCATTAGGCCACCCTCCCAACCCAAACTAATGTTCATTAATTGCTTTCACATGGAAAATGGTATGTACTACAGTGAGGATCAAACCAGAAATAACTGCTCACAAAGTGAATGCTCTAACCACTACACTACTGCAGTACTAACATCATAAGTCCACTTGTTATGTGGTGGGGCAAAAAGCATAAGTGAAATGTTAAAAAAAAAAGATAATGATTGAGGGCATGACTGGGAATGATATTCAAAGGAATTCAAATAGATTAAAAGATCTTATTTTTCATAAGATTTGTACCATTCAAGACCTTTAACTACATTGTAGTCATATAGCGGTAGGAGATAAGTCATCACAATCTCAACTAAAAGTAAGAATGTAGAATAAAATAGTACAGAACATGCCAAACCAACCCTAAGTTACGTTTACAAATATTTATGTTATAAGACAAACCAGAGTTAAATAGTCACACTAGCCCACATTAACAAAGGAGTGTCCAAAAGTTATTATTTTGTAACAAGTAAAGTGAAATCAAGACACTTCAGCACTTTCTTGCTAGCAAACAAAATGTAATGCTTTTCATTTATTATTTGTTTGTTTATTCATTTGACTGTTTAATGGGGTAGTATACTAGTCTATTGAGGGCAGATTACTGGGGTAGTACACTGATCACAGTATGCAAGTTGCAGGCACAGTCCTATGCATATGACATTTTATTAGCACACTTGTCAGCACCATCATTGACCCTTTTGTTTTCCTTGATGTATCAGAATTCATACAGAATATTTAGTCAGATATGCAAGGGTATCTTAAATGCATTGCAAGATCATCCTGTGTCAGCCTGAATTGTAACTGTACTTACAAAAACTATTAAAAGTCCATTTCAAATAGAGATGTATGCCACATCTCACATAAAAATAACATGTTCATCATATTTTGAAAGTAGTCAATACATTTTGTCTTATCTCCTTTATTAGACTGCAGTAAGGCCATAGTTTGTAGTTATATATTTCCTCCACTGCGAGTTGAAAATAATCAAGAGCTTGTTGCTCAAAGACAACCGAAGCCAATCAGAAACAATATGGCAGAGCACCGGTGTAATGAGCAAGAGTGAGCTACATCCATTTATGCTTAATTAGATAGGCACATGCCCTAAGCCTGAATTTCACACCTTAGGAATATTAACACTGGGACCATGACAGCATGACAAGTGTTAATCTCCACTATTGAAGTCCAGAACAATTTAAATTTATTTGCATCACTTTTCTAAAAGCATTCATTATTTGCATAGCCTCCACTTACGCAAATGTGGATAATGGAAGACCAGATTATAATAAAGGAACAACTCAAAAAAGATCAGCAACAGACGAGTGCAAATGGAGGCATTAAAATAAGAAAGAGTGCAGTCATAAAGAAAATACTATCACAGAATCCTGGAGCTGTATTCATATGGAGGTTGCACACTTATGGACTTGCATTCATAATCCTTCTAAAATGGTGGAATTGAATGTGGCAAAATTGGTCTGGTCATAAAAGAACTGGAAGGGTGAGATTTTTAGCCCTACAAAGCAAACAAATAAATTAAAATGGGATATCTTATCAAAGTATTTTAATAGATAAACTAAAAGGGGGTATCTTATCAAAGTATATTGACAATAGGTTAAAGGTGAAAGAGTTGTAAGGTAAGTGAGGATATGACAAAGGTTTATAGCAAGTGGACATCAGCAGAAGGATTGTCAAAGGAAAAAACTTCAAAGACCAATACACGTAAGGTTCAGTTAAGGCACTTTAATTTACTTGCAGCAAGGAGACAAAAACATGCAAATAAAAGGATTTGTCTAACTACTAACAGGAAGTATGTTCATTCTTATACTATTTTACAAGACATGGCCTTCTAAGCTGACGTAATCAAACACAACTTTTAGCATTGTTCTACAGCATATGTTACTTCAGATTTTCTGCTGACATGACTAGATTTGTGAGAAACTTTTCAGAAAAACAACCTGGCCTTGGTGGTCATTAATCCTTTTACAAGTGTCTATTGTACAGTGTTACTTTTCAAGGTACTTTTCTAATACAGATACAAGCAAATGCTGATTGCAGTTCATATTTTCAAGCAGGCTTTGTACTAATTATCTGTAACTTCTACAGCTGTGTATTTTCTCATGGCACAGCAGAACTTCTTGTCTAAGTTTCATACAAGTAGTATTGTTCTATTCATTATTTTCCTAATGCAAGCAGAAATCACCTGCTTCTCAGTAAATTTCCAAGGCACAAGCAAGATTTTAGCTAACAGTACAAGGTCAGAAAGCAACTGCAGTTTGTACAGATTTATGCAGTATGAAATAGAGTAAATGTGTTAACTCTTTTCAAGATTCTAAGTGCACTAAGCATATTGCTAATACACACAATAATACATATTTTTCTAACAAGGATGTACTCCAAACACAAAGAGGAATGTGTTGTGGATCATGAGGCTTTCTCACAGAAGGTGAATAAATGTGTAGCCCTTTTAGGATCAGAGGGATATATGAACAAAAGTATGTAAAGAGAAGGGCGGTAAAACATTGTGGAGGTATAAATATTAACTTAGTGTGTGAAGCACAAGAATAAATTAACAGTGTACATTTGGAGTAGCAGTAAATATACTTGATCTATAATGTGTGTATCCTCTGATCATCATTTTTTTCCACCAAGAGTACAAAGGCTTATATTGCTGAGGTAGGTAGTCTACTAAAGACTGGTCCATCCTCCACATATGAAATCCCTACATCTTAACCAGGTCAGTGGGTGAACACAATCATACATTTTGTCTACGGAAGTTTGCTGCACAAAAAAAAGTGAAAATTAAAGCCAAGACATACAATATTAAGACAGTCAGAGGTTAGAGGAAAAGTATGCCTCCAGCATGAGTTGAGGTACATGGATCCATTAAAGGAAAACAGGAGATTTAGTTACATTGTATGTGGCCCACTTATGACACTAATTAATTATGTGACCTAAGTAGTCCAAGAAATGTGTAAGGACAACAAGATTATAACAGAAGAAAAAGTTGATGGGAACTTGTGGAAGTGTGACCTTTTTAATATAGTACATGATGTGCAGCAATAGATACACTTGCGTTTTTAATTTGGTGTGAGAAAAAAGTGAGTGATCAAAGCTGTGGTGTTTCTTCTTCTTGTTAGTATTCCATTATCATCAATGTTGCTTCATGAAAGCACAATTATTTTTGTAATTCAAAAAGAAAACAAGACTTTGATAATAAATTAACTGACTAACTTCCAATTTTGAAACTTTGTAAAATAAGCTAAATGCTTTTATGGTATATGTTTGACTTGATCAGAACAAAGCTGCTTAACAACAGTTATGCTACGATATAATGCTACATATGTTTCCAACCTTTAGTGATGAAAATAAAGAAGATTGTCTCTGCCTCTCCCTATTGCATTGTTTTAGTACTTATGTTATACAATTTATATTGATAATTACATTACCATAAGTTTCATCTTCTTACGTAGGAGCACACCACACATGCACACCCACACATACTCACTCATGCACACACACACACACACACACACACACACACACACACACACACACACACACACACACAAGCATTAAATATCGTATGTATCCAAAGTTTGCAATATATATCATAGAAGATTAAAACTTTTGATACAATCAGTCTTATAAAATGTTCAGTTCATTGTTATATTCAAGTAAAAGTATCCCCCAGATTTACTAATCTTCCATGCAGGACTAGCTTATTCCTGCACGGAAGTGGCAATTTAGGAACAGGATGGCAGCGTGCCATGCATATTAATGAAGGCGTGCTGCCTGAGCTCCAAATCCTACATGGAGCATGTAAAAGTGCAGGGGTCGTGTCTGAGAGCAGATCTTTCAGAATATACATGCCACCGCAATGAAGAACAGCAGAAAGGCCAAAAAAATGAGTGAGACCGCTCATAGGTGTCCACATACCCCCAGCAACATCCCCCATGTGTAAAACAGCAATAGTAAATACAAAAAAAAAATAAACATACCATTTTTTTTATGAATCTGATTAAAGCTAACTGTAGGTGTGTGGGTTCGCCCATCGCTTAGCTACGGTTAATGCAGCTTAAATGGCTGGAGGATAACAAGGAAGATGTATGCAAACTAAGCAGTATATCAACAGTGTAGTGGGCAGAGCATTCGCCTTATAAGCAGGCATTCCTGGTTCGAGTCCCACTGCAGCACATTCCATTTTCCATGTCAAATCATGTTATGACCAATATTTTAGTTGCATAACCTATTAAATAGCATATATTTGTGAAGTGGAGCACTGTATTAAATGCAGGTATGAGGTGTCAGTGTCATAATGATACAAAGTCCACAGATAGTCACATGTGCCCCACCCAGTATAAATACACAGGCATCATGGATACAAATGGAAGGTAAAATGTGTAATGAATGATAACTCCATACAGTTTCCAAATCCACCACCTTCCCAAGAACCATTAGACATTACTGTCTAAATCAGTGCAGTTGTAAGCAGGAGTAATCACTAGTAAGCAAGTGTAAGCACTATTAAGCAGAAGAAAGCATATGTAAGCACTGGTAAGCAGGTTTAAGCCCATTTGCATGGGAGTAAGCAATGTGCACACAGGTTAAGCAATATTGAAGCTAACTCTCTGTAAGCATTATTAACTGGAGGTTAGCAGTGTTTACCCTTGTGCAAACCCGTGCAAACCCACTTACAAGTGTTTAAAAGTGCCTTAACCACTCTGTATCCAACAGGCGCTGTTCTGCCCAACAACAAAATAAACTACTTGCAGGGCTTGAACCCAGGACCCTATACCCTATAGTCACAGCAATCAACCACCAAGCCATCACAGCAGTACATCCAAATGAGGTATCACCAATCAAATACTTACTATAGTAAAATCAAACTGAACATGTGAAAGGAATCATTATACAGTCAAATGTTCTATAACCTACTACATAACAGAAATATATGAACTGGAGTACTGAAGTACACCCAGATGTGATGTGTAAATGTAATAGAGTGTTGAAGTCCCCTACTAAACACAAGGACCCCAGACAGTGTACATACACATAAATCATGGATACCAGAAATATATATAAGATGTAATGAATAATAAATCAATGTCAAAAAGCAAATATAATGCAAAGTCAAATTTAAGCAATGCTAAGCATTCCACAGGCCAGCTTAGGAGGTGTAAGCAATGTTTAGGCCAGCTAACTCAATTTGCCCAGTGGTATTCCCCTTTAAACAATGCTAACCTTAGATAAGCAGGTTTGCCCATAGCTTAGCCTTTTCAAAACCGGCCAATCACGGTAAAGTGCAGGAATGTGGCCCTACTTAAACCCAACAGGTGGGAATGCATCTCATAACTGGTTGTAGCTTCTCCTTGCTGGCACCATGGCAGAAAGGGGAAAGGGAGTGCACTTCTGGGCACAGTGCTGTGGCATCCAGTAGTCCAGAGTCATGGCAGTAATCCTTGTCAAAGACCATGAGAAGAGACTGCTGCAGAGCCAGTACCAGGGTACCCAATATAAGGTGGCAGCCTGGGACCATCTCGCCTGTGACCTCACCAGTGCCACTGGCATACCCCAAACTGGTGAGGAGGCCAGGCATCACTATGCCGACCTGAAGCGGCATAAGGGGGACCTCTTGGAGCAGTGGATCCAAGAGGCTAGGAAGGCAGGGGGCTGTCCTAGCTGTGTGTAACTATCACTCCACTATGTGTGTAATAATTTCCAGCTCATGTATATTATGGATAGGTATGGCTAAATATTCCTCTTATGTCCTTCACAATGGCAAGTGAGTGGGCCGCAAAGCAGGAAGCCCATGGCTGTCACCTGGAGAGGTTGCAACGCAAGGCAGGTCAGTAATACTCTTGCATGTACTGTCATAGAAAATAAATCTAAAAGCATTAGTAAGGTAATTGCCAGTATAAAATCTGTATTGTTTAAGACAAGTACAGCATGCACCAGGGAATATGGCAGGAAGAGTCTCATATAGCTTGTATGTAAATAAAAGCATAATAGCCTGACAGTAAAGGTCTAACTGCTGGACTGCATGTTTATACTCTGGTATCATATGGGAATGTAGATTTGCAATCACTTAATGGTACTGTTGTATTAAGCACTGTTACCCACACTGTGCAACATAAATAAAATGTGTGGGAATGTCTGTATATGACTGGTGTAATCCCCAGTGGTCATTTAGTACAACTGAGAGACACAAATACAGAAAACAGTGAAAAGCCTAACAACAAAATACAAATAGCACACACAACTGAGACATGAACTGTTGTATTTTTAGCACACACGACCAATGTTCGAATCCTGGCAGTGATAGTAGTCTCCATACAGAATCATACACCACAAATGTACAGATATGTCCAGAATGTCCAGTAAAGTGGCCCATATCTGCTGCCTGTCACCCTTTCCCCCTGGGAAATCAGTGGGATGATCCCAGACGTATAGGCAGCAAACAAGCAAACAGAAAATACAAGTGATTGACACACTTCTATGATAACAAAGCGGGCACACTAGTAACTCCACAAAATCTTATGAGAGTAATAAGCCACATATGTTCCATTTACACCCCCATGTTGTCAAACTGTTACCAGAGTGTGTACAGTAACAAAGTGAGATGTATGTGCATAATAGTAATGTGGAATCTGGTACTGTGTGTGACAACATTCAGGTAGTGCTAACAAACATTGATCCCACAGCTCTGTCAGATATGAACACTGAGCCCAGAAATAAAAGAATGATACCCTGTACTGGTACTGTTTACTTTGGTATTGTATGGCATTGTGACTAACGCAGTTGCACTGAATAATAAGGTATTTCTCATCACTGTCACCCACACTGTCCTACAAAATATAACTGTCTAGGAAATCCTGTATAAGAGTGTTGTAATACAAGGTCAGAATGTAAAACCACAGGAGAATTATAAAACAGAAAGCAGAGAGGAGATATACACCAATATCTATATAGAACACACAACTGTGATGGACAGTGTTTTAGTTTTAGCAGACACAGCCATGGTCTGAATCCTGGGAGTGGAAGAAGGCTGCATACAGAACCATACCCCACAACTGTACAGATAAGACCAGAATGTCCATTATATGGGTCCATATCTGCTGCCTGTCACCCTGTCCCCCTGGGAAGTCAGTGGGATGATCCCAGATGTTTAGGCAGAAAACAGGGAATATAACAGATTGTCACACATCTATGAGAACAAACATGTAACTCTAGCAACTCCTGAAACTGTTATGAGAGTAATAAGCCAAGTACATCCTATCTAAATCGCCATGGTATCAAGCTGTGACCAGAGTGCGTACAGTAACAGAGTGAGATGTGTGTGCGTAATACTAATGTGTAATCTGGTACTTTGTGTGGCAACATTCAGGTAGTGCTAACAAACATTGCTCCCACAGGTACATTGGATACGAACACTGTGCCAGGAAATAAAAAGCTTGATACCCTGTACTGGTACTGTTTACTCTGGTACTGTATGGAATTGTGAGTGTTGCAATTGCTCTGAATAATAAGGTATCACTGATCTTTGTCACCCACACTGTGCTACATAATATAACTGTGTAGGAAAGCATGTATAAGAATGTTGTAAGTCATTAAAGGTTGAAGAGGGCAATAGTCTGAATATGTCCTGGTTCACCTGCATGTGGTCAAGACATGGCCAAAGTCTGTGCAGAAAGAGATGGACAGGTATGTGCACAACATCAACTTGGAATCTGGAAATATGTGTAGAAACAGATAGTGTTAAACATTTCCTCCACAGGTATACCAGGTAAGAGGAGTATACTGCAGGTAAAACCAGTTCATGTGTAAAGATGATGACAGCCATATTGCTGTCAAAAACTAAGGCAATAGGGTAGTGTAGTAATACTTGTAAGGTACAGATAACAGCACTGACTAGGAAAGTAATGTGAACTACAGGAATATACTAGCTGTTAATTGACATCTTTCTCCCCCCACCATATCTCCAACAATAAACTAAATACCCACCTCAACTGGTATGTGATGACTTTACTGTTCTGTTGGGACATATGTCCTATTGGTTGATAATTCTTTAAATCTGTTTCCATGCATGTGCTATGTTGAAATACTCCAACATCGGTGGCATGGTGCCATCAGTGTACCTGCATGTTGTTGTTATTACCACTGTGGTCCCATATATGCATGTGTTCCATATGCTATGCAACTGCTCCGTATCTGGTGTCTGGGTTAATGGGAATATCTATGCATGCTGTTATACCTAACCCTGGAATGTGTTGACTATTACTAACCTACATATGTTGATACACCATAAACACCATAGCATGTATGGAAATGCGGGTCCCAGCAGGCCCACCTGTCCCACCTCAGCTGGCTGTGGCACTGGGCACCAGCACATCTTTGGCACAACCCGGGAACTCCTCGTCCACTGGTCCTGCACCACCTTTGGGTGGAACCACCTCAAGGGATGGGGCTCACCCCCCCTGGAGCCGGCGCAGACAGGAAGCTGTCACCCTTCGCCAGGTCTGGGTCATGGTGCTTAGAGAGCTTGATCAGCAGTTTGGAGATCTTCTAAGCCAAATCAAGGGCCACTTGTCATGACTAGAGGGTTGGCCTGGCTCTCCAAATCAGGCCCCAGCATAGCCACCTTCGGGGACATGAAGGTGCAGTCATGACTGCCCATGGGTGGGGATCTCAGTCCCACTGTTTCCACTAGGGGACTCATGGGCTTCCGATTTCCAAACACCCCTCCCCATCAAGGTGTTTTCCCCCCACATGTGTCATATACCACCCCTGTATGCATCTTGTTTGTCTTGTCTGTTAACCTACCCAACCTACCTCCCCAAATATACCTTCTATCCCTCCCCAACATCCCACTCTCACCTGAAAAAAAGGGCAATCTGTTCCCAAAAAAAAAATATCGCCCCTTACATAGCTGTCCATTTTGCACATGTGTCCAATTGGCATCGCAACATATTAATGTTATCCTCACCCCTCTCTCAGGGGTTTGAGTGTCCAAATCTACCTCCAAAGTCAGTGTATATGCACAGCTGTTGCTGTAGAAGAAATTGGCAGCTATAGACCTTCCCTACACCCTCCTTCACATCCCTATTTTCTCTACTGCCTTTCCCTCTTGGTGCCCCTTTTTCACCACTTTTCTATCAACCCTTTTTTCTTTTCTTTTAAAGAAATTAGCGTCGGGATAAGCGGGAGTAAGCACTTTTAAGCAGCAATAAGCAGGCTTAAGCCTGTTTGCATGGGGCTAAGCAATGCCTACACAGGTTAAGCAATTTAGAAGCTGAGTATAAGAAACTGTAACCAGAAGTTAGCAGTGCTTACCTATGTGCAAACCCACTTACAATTGCATATAAGTGCCTTAATCACTCTGTATCAAATGGCCCTTGTTCAGCCAAGCAACAAAATAAACAGCCTCTGCAAGGCTCGAACCCAGGACTCTGCATACCATAGCCAAAGTGATTTATCATTAAGCCATGTCAGATATACATAACACAAACATATCATCCAGCACAGTCATTCAACAGTACAGGAAATGTATTTAAACATGTAGATGTATGTGTGTGTGTGTGTGTGTGTGTGTACATAGATTAATATCTAACTAGATATATACATATCAAATATACACACACACATATATATATATATATATATATATATATATATATATATATATATATATATATAAACATACATACATATGCATACGTCTATAGATATATATGTCTATATCTATATCTATATATATATCTATATATATATATATATATATATATATATATATATATATATATATATATATATATATATATATATATATATATATATATAGGGGGTCTATATTATTATATCACATGCTCAGAAGAGCTAACGACAGATAATCGACCCCATGTTTGTGAAAGCTTACAATGTCGAAACTTCAGAACAACGATTATTTTCCAATGGAAAACAATCACTGTTCCAAAACAAAAAAAAAAAACAGTAAAACATTACTTAATGTGGGGGGCTTACCCCTCCTACTTAAATATGCCAACTCCAAGATTGCACTACAGTGCTGAAAAGGCAAAGCAGCAAAAGCACCCAAACTAATTATTTCCCAGGTAATTAATTTGCTGAAACGCCACTTTGCTATTTTGCCTTGTCGCACTTTACTGTTCGACAAAGACACATTCAACAACTTGCATCTGTGGTGGAGTAATAGGGAACCTGTATAGGTATATACAGACATACAGCTGTAGATAAAAATGGGAACATAACAAAAACATGTATGTCCACATGCACCATTAATGGGGTTGAGAGGCCCCAAACAACATACTTCTTGTACGAATATGTATTCCCCTCCGCACAGCCAAACATGTCTGCTCTGCAATACACTACCAACTGTTGCAGATCCCATAACCAGGACCTGACACAACATGGAAACAAGATCTTAACAGTACTCCATCCCACCTGTATGATGTCAGGCTGGTATCAGTAACATATCATGCAGTACAGTCTGGCTACCATAGGGAATGTACAATGTGGAAGCAATCAACATCCCTAGGATACATATATACATATACACAGACACATATATGCAGATACAGATATACATATATATATATATATATATATATATATATATATATATATATATATATATATATATACACACACACACATATATATAGATATATATGTAAATACACATACACACACAGAGATATGTATAGGAAGATACATATGTAGAAGATGCATACAATATGGAACAGCCACTATGCCTACAGTTACCACCTTACCAAGAGGACACTCTATGAGCCACCCATACAAATGACAATTGTTGCCTGCAACATATACCCGCAGAGAGGTCAAAGGATAAAACACCACACACAGGTTTTCATACATGGGAAAGCTTTATTTGTGTACTATTACAGTTGCATATGCCATGTCATATAGCTGTTTAGACACTGACATCCATATAAACAGAGTAATGCAACTGTGAAGCAGTTATACTAATACAGTAGACTGGAAAAGTTTACATATGTTGCTGTCCAGACCGAGGCCTTCAGGTAGTACAATAGTAAAGACAGACTGGGCCACAGGAAACCAAACAATCAACAGTAAGTAATGCCAATGTATAGTCCAGCAGCCTCTGTCTACACTCTGTACACAATCCCTAGGGAGTAAAGTCCTCAGCTGACACAATGGGATGTATCTGTTACATAACAAGGCATAACTGACATCATCATAATCACACTGACAAACAGAACAGTCTGTATGGCAGGAGGCAGTAGGCCTGCATTTACCCATGTTGAATTGTATGGTAATGTACATCCAGATACCTTAAGGCAGCTTAGCCCTGATACCCCCACATGTTGTAACAGCCTATGTTAGTTATGGTGCATCCCCCCATTAGACTCAGTAATACAGGGCCATATACCACTGTTACATACACTGACCTCTGGAGTGCATAAGGGCACACATGTATTGTGTAGGTGAAGCCCACACATATATGGGCCCAACCCCACAGTATGTGTGGGGGACACAATAACAGTGGACTGATGTCAGGAATGGCAGCATAACCTACTCACAGCCCACTACATAACAACCACTGACAGCATGTCATATGTACAAAGCCTGGAATGTAGGTAGAGGACAGAGGCTGTAATACAGGCCCATATGTGTAAAACTGTTGTCATATACTAAGCAAGTTGCTGGTGTTACAGGATAGTCTTCAACATACCCTTAGGAATATGAAGTTAGAAACAGAAATGGATGTAGCCATGTACTGATAGCACTCACACACACTGCAAGTGATATATCTGACAAAAGACCTGTGTGGTGGATAGACAAAACATATTAGGCACACCTCTGGCCATCAAGTGGATAGGCCCACAGTTGTGAGCTATGCAGACAGACTGCATTCCAAGTTAAACTAGTATGTACACACAAACCCTGTAACACCAATGCTATACAATGTATACAACAACAATACTCACACTCTGTAGTTCTGGAACCTCCTACAAATATGTAGCTGGCCTGAGTGTGCAGGTTCTCCTGTAAGAGGCATTGCTACCTGCTGTTTGTAACACTGCTGCCCACACACAGGAAGGATGTCCATCATAAAGGAAAGGTAAAGGGACCATGCCCACAAGATGTAGGTATTTATAGTAGTTACTTGTCTTGACAGTGGTAACTGGAAGTACTACACAGCATGCTGCATGCAGGTAGCAAGTGGAGGACACTGACTGATGCACAACCCATCACCTAATCATGTGCATCGCCTACAAATTCCATGCTGCGATCTATACAAAGCAACTCATTCCATTTACTGGAGAGAGACTGAGAGAGAGAGAGAGTGCATATAAGGCACAGAAAAAAAAGAAAACCATCCAGAAGAGTCTGCATTCCCAGAACAGAGTTGTGAATTATACATGTATGTAATTGACCTTAGTACTTGGTCCATAATAATGGGATAGATGATGTGGAATGATTTATATGTGCCTTTAGGTGTTGTTGTTGTAATGATGTTCAGCTGAACAACTGCTAAGGACAATAGAGTCCATCCCTGTGGGTAGTGGGTCATTCCTGTCAATCGTGCAGAGCAGCACTGACTGATAAGATGTAAGCCATCACAGTGTGTTTTGTGCAATGGGAAGTATGCATATTACATGGCCAATAGCTGGTGGTGGAAGTAATGCCATTATGATGGACATGTGGGTTCCACAGCTCACCTCTTGCATGATACTCAGGTTAACCTGTATTGTAGCATGCAGGCATGCCATAGGTGTGTAATAGGGTTACCTGCAATCTGGCCCTACATATACCCCCCTAATGTCAGGCTGTGTCCATATGTGATACCTGTCTGTGTTGTAGCAAGGCAGAACTGTGCAGCTGTTGAGGAAGGTGTTGTGAGATTGTGGACCTGATGTCTGAATGTACCCCACATATAGGTAAACATATGTGTGTGTGTATGTATATATATATATATATATATATATATATATATATATATATATATATATGTAGACATATATATGAGCACATATATAATTACATATATCTACACATATATAGATATATACCTATATGCACATGTCAACATATATACAAACACACACACACACAAACATATATGTATGTAAATACATGTCACCTATATTACTAACACAGTGCTGCATGTTATGTGCGAGGAAATAGCACACATAGCAACACACACATATCTACAGCTGTCAGTGTGTGCAACATGGATGTGTATGTTACATGTGAGCCGATTTTTAGGACCACATTGCCCTTGTCTGTGAAGTGTGGACTATGGCTATATATTGCAGGTAAAGTTGTGGAGGTGGTCAGGTTTGGTAGATATAGAAGACAGCCTACAGGGGTGGTATGTGACACATGTGCTGGGTAAACACCCTGGATGGTGTGTGTGGTCTGTGATGTGGACGCCCCATGGGCCCCAATATGGACACAATGGGAACAATCCTGCCACCCACTGCTATTCACAACAGCAGTCCACATCCTGAAGGTGCCCGGCCTGGAAGCTGAGCAGGAGGAGCATGTGGGCCCTGTGAATGTGTACTGGTTGCCTCAAGGTGATTTAGCACATCCCACATGTGTCTCTGGAGCCCATTATGGAACAGACCCTGGACCTGACCTCAGGGGACAGGAACATGTCTGTGTGTGCCCCCGAGTGGGCAACATCCCCTGGGCTGAATCCACCTGATGATATTGCTAGACCAGTACATGAGGAGGCCACAGGGTGGAACACACTTGTGATGTGGCCTGGTAACATGGGCAGATGAGTTTGGAGAGGTGGTTCTGCTTGCCAATAGTGCATATAAATGCTATTGTGTCACTGTTATAGAACATATGTTGGTAGTAATAGTCTACACAATCCCAGAACATGTCCAACAGCATGCATAGATAACAACAATAACACAGTATGTCAGATGTGCAGCACACACATAGCAAACATACCACAGGCATATATGGAACCATTGTGGCCCTGACAATGGCATGCAGGTGAATAGTCTGTAACAGCTCAGCAATGATAGTGTCCACACAGGGAACATGGCTACAAATACATTGCACAAAGTGTGGTACAGTGCAATATCTGCCCCATTGGTCAGTATGCTGTAGCCATACCTATTGAGTTGTCTGCACAGTTTGTTGTCACTGATAGGGTGGGGGGGGTGACGGTGATGTGTATTGAGAACTGTGGTAACCTTGCTGCATGACTTGCTCACACCTTTGTCCATCTTTATGTCTTTCAGGCACAATGTCTCCTGGAAGGCTGCCAGCCTACACAGCAGCGGAAAATGAAATCTTGCTGAATGGACTCATACAGCACTATGCAACCTTGTTTGGCCAGGCTACCAACAATCAGCAGGAATGGATTGCCCTGTGGAATGACCTAGTCCACAGGGTCACTGATGTCAGACTACACAACCGTAGTTATGAGCAGATCCATCATCATTGTTCTGACCTGCTTCCCAATGCCTGTTGACGTGCTGCTGCAGGCCAGTGGGATCAACTCACCACAGGGGGGGGCATGCCATCCATCCTCCCCTAACACATGTGGAGGAGCTCCTGGTCAGCCTCGTGGCACCTGCCCGTCCAGCCATCCACCAACCAACGTACATCTTTGTGGATGTGGGTGCCACCCACACACCGGCAGAGGAGCGAGCAGGTAAGGCCACAGGGCACATCCCTAGACCACTGTTGCATATACATCCATATTGGTACAGGTAGATAATGCATATCTGACATGTCATAGATATATTTTGTTACTGCATAGTAGTGATAAACAGATGTCCATATGTGGTAGTATTCTGGAAATGTACTGTTTATGTATTGTAATACTGCACCCACCCTGTAGCAATGCCACAGTTGTGGCCACTGACTTTGCATCTCTCACCCTCTTATGTAGGTCCCTCGGGGATACCACCAAGGCAACAGCCTGTAGCTTGTGAGTATGGTTTATGTAGATGCTTGCCAATACACCGGGCATGTAATGGCAATGGTATATTCCATGCACACATCTAACACACCTACCCATAATGCATGCTGTACATGTGCATGTATTGTTGCTGTGAAATGCACAGCATCACAAGGTTGACCATGATAAGGTATTGGAAGGGTATGTCAGACACCTGCATGACAACTAACATCCTGTCATTGTAGAATGTGTCCACAGGGAGTAACATAATGGTGGGAGACATGGCCTACAGTAGGGACATGTTTGTAACAACACCCATATACAGTGCAACACCAGTGTATATACCTGTAGGACAATGGCAACTGCTGCAGAGATACACTATGGCATAAGGCATTACAGTGGTCCATATTATCAGCTGGGACTAAGCTGTAACATGTGGTGTTCAGTGTATGGGACACTGCAATGTGACACACATGTGTAGGGCTTACTTCTCATGCATCTACCAAAAGGCTGAAGGAGGGGGAGGGGTGTCAGCATGACACACCAGTGCACTACAGCAGGGATGCTAAGGATGGCTGTATCTGCACATAGTCAGGTTCACGACCTGTGGCAGCCATAACCCTACCCCCACAGTAATAGTGATGGCAGTGTGTGAACACCAAGGGATGTGCACATGAGTAGACCGTGCAATCATGCAGATTGTGGGACATGTGTAGGGAAGACTGAACATACACTGGTAAATGCAGATGGCCTACACTGGTTTACCCCTGCCACGAGTAGTGATTGCTGTAGTACACACAACAAGAGGTGCAACAAATCATCATGATAAGGGTGTGCACACATATGCCCACATGGTGTGTATGCATTGTGGTCAGCATCTGCACACCTAACACATTCCGTAGACACTGCATATGAAAGTGCAGAACATATGTCACATATCAGTCTCATGTACTATTAAGATATGTGGTGATGTGATCCCATGGTAGATCAAGTTTGGGTGTGTCATATCAATAAGGGTGTGTACACCCCCCACAGCCACAGTATGCTCTGATGGTTGTCAGTGTAAGAGTATTGGATTGGTCTGACATGGTCCGCTGATGTTGAGAGCTGTGAATCAGACATGAGGCATTCACAAATTGCATCTGTCCACATATAAATAATAAAGAGTGTGGGAAGAAATAGCCAGGGAATTGTTATGGCTAGAATTGTATAGGCCCTAGGGCTGATAGCCTAGTACCAACCTATGAACCAATAAACCTATACCATCCCAGGTATATGTTGCTGGAAAACATAGGGGCTGTGAGCATTAAAGCTGACATAACTGACACAGTAGTACTCATTCAGTAATGGGCTGTACACCTGTGAGGTGTGATGCACAGTATATGGCAGTGGGCAGAACAGTGTACATGGCTGCAGTGGTATCCAGGGGAAGGGGCTTCAGCTAGTGACACAGCACATGCATCACACACATGTATACTGTTGCTAGCATGGATTGACTATAGCTGCACTGCATGCTGTTGGGTACCATATGTTATGCATGTTGACAGAGGGGTCATAGGAGGGCTGTGTGTACTATCATTGTGCAATATCACCTGTATGTGTGTGTGCATCCTGGTGGGTAGTTAGTTTGTAGGGTCACACTGGTGAAGTGGAGGGAGGCTGATGCATCTAGGATGAGTTTGTGCATGTGTGTGTGTGTGTTTGTGGCTGACCATGTGTGCACTTGTGTGATTGTGGGGTGTTCACACAGCAGTACCTCCCTTTGAGATCATGCAGTACATGGACATGGACTGCCACATTACACACCAGGAATACTTTGCATGTGTGTAATCACAGGACAGCAGCTACTATAATATGGTCTGTAGCATAGAAAAGGCATTGAGAGGGGAGGTAGACAACAGTACACCCTTAATATCGCACTCAGCAGAGAGGTCACCTAGAACCCACATATGCAGCACTACAGATGCATTGGGGAAGTACTAGTCAACACCTGGGAGTGTATCCAAATATTATAATTGTCACATGATAAGCTGATTGAGCAGCATATCTGGCATGTACTGAGCATTACATACACATGACACACCAGTGCATATTATTATGGATATAACATAGTAGCCCACACATATAGATGTCATGCTCATGATGTCCAGACATACACAGTGTGAACACCGAATGACAGCAGTGAGGCTATCTAAAACACTACACACAGGTCAGGCAGGTAATGTAGTAACAGGTGTTGTGTTGTGATCGCTTGTGTAGACATTTAGAGGACTGATATGTTAATGAGTTGTATCAATGTGTGTATGTTACCAAGTGTGATGCAGGATGGGGTACACATGGAACGTATACGTGGGACTGTCTGTAAAGTCTTGGACAGGTAGGTATTACGGTGGTGTGTGCGTGTGTGCGTGTGAGCATATGTGTGTGTGTGTGTGTGTGTGTGTATGTGTGTGTGTATGTACAGTTAGGCAATGCTGTAAAGGTTTTAAAGTGCGTTTATTGTTTCCCCCCACAGGTGGTGAGGTGAGTCACGGTCCCTCCTGCATGCAATCTGATGTTGGTGTCCATACAGACACCGAAGATGATGATAGTGCTATTGAGGCACAGGTGGGGTTGTCAGGGGCCGACACTCTACCATCATTTGACATCCCCATTTTAGCCACCCCAACCCCACACACAGTTTCAGTGCCTATACATACCCCATCACCAGTGGCCATAGTGGAGGGACAGCTGGTGTTTGGTGGCAGTGCACAGGAAAGTGTGGTAACCATGCCAACTGTGTCTGGTAACAACAGGCATAGCCAGATGTCCGGCAAGGCACCACATAGGCAGATGCCCAGGTTGCTCGTGGTACGGCCGCTGGACATCATGCCTCTAGCAGAGGCAACATAGATGGTACTAGCAGGTGCATGATTCACGCTGTCATGGTGGTGCAGGCACGTATGGAATGTTACACCAGACAGGGCCTGAGACAGGAGAGGGCTGCTCTCACATCTGTAAGCGACAACATCTGTGAACTGTCTGGTGCCATCCATGCTCATACCGAGCTCATGGATAGAAGGCATGGTAAGATGATGGCCTTCATTGCCAGTGCTATGTCCATGCTTGAACATGTGGTGGGGGTGTGGTGATGAAAAACATGGATGTGGACCAGCAATACCAATTTCTGGCAGTCAACGTGGACGTGCTAGGACACCAAGGGGCTACCGTAGTGGCAGTACCAGCCCCGGCAGTTTGGAGGTGTGCTGTCCACACCATACCCCAGCAGACCATGTGCATGTGGTCCTGGCCAGTCCCAGGAGTGACCTGGTACCAGCAGACATTTGTCATTGGCAGGCGCTCGAGGCCTGTACCTGGACATGCCCATGGAACCCATGGCAAGCACAGTCCATGTGTCTGTGGCCGGAGGCAGTGAACTGTACACCCTGACAGGTATGGTCGGCAGCTGTTCATAAACACCTGTGTAGGGCAGCCACATGGCAGAACTGTGTGCATGCATACCCACACACTATACAAACACACCTAGGGTTACCCCATACCTACACACACCACATCACCACGCCCAGCTCACCTTAGTGCACAACTCACCACACACATGGTGTCAGATGTATGGCCCACCCTTAAACCAACAACACACCCTGCACATATGAGGATACCTTTGCCACATTCCTGTCATCCATACCGTCAATGCAGGGACAGGCTAATATGGTTCTGATGCACATGGCAACTGTACTGCATTGTATTACAGTACTGCAGTGTAACATGTTGTAAGGAGTAAAGTGTAATGCATATATGTCAGGTAGTGTAGCCATCCAGTAATGATGCATTATACTTGTTAGTAACACTGGTAGAATGTGGTCTCTATAATGTTATCCATTTGTGTTGTAGGTGTACATGTGTCAGCATGAGAATGTCCTGTGCATATGATGATACCTGTGCTACATCCCTGTCATCCATACCATCAATGCAGCGACAGGCTAATATGGTTTTGATGCACATGGCGACTGTACTATAGTGTACCACAGTACTGCAGTGTAACATGTAAGGAGTAAAGTGTAAAGCATATATGTCAGGTAGTGTAGCCATCCAGCAATGATGTATTATAGCTGTTAGTAACATTGGTTGATTGCGGTCTCTATAATGTTATCCATTTGTGTTGTAGGTGTACATGTGTCAGCACGAGGATGGTCTGCAGTCAGATTCCACAACAAGGTATGGCACTGTGATTACACCATGGATGTAACATATCTGGGGTACAGTTGAACACATGTCACAGGTTAGTATAACGGTTATTGTCTGTGCCACATGGACATGTAGACCAATCCACATACATGGACACTGTAGCTTGACAACACTGAGACTAGACCCCTACCTAGGTATGTAGTGATACTGAAGTGTGTGGTTTATATTGCACACACCACACAGCGTTTAGGGTGAGGTGTGTCCCAGGTTACATGTTACATGCAGAATCTACACTATGCTAATGGGAGATGTAATGGGTGTATATGGACAATATGTAGTGTGACGTACCTTCATATACACATTAACAGAGACACATACCGA